>NW_026856555.1:0-475873 GCF_026571515.1 Ruditapes philippinarum | reverse complement strand
GTTATGGTCCGGACAAAAAAAAAGGCAATGGAAAAGCAACAAAGGGCAATAACTCTGTAATTACTTTGGATAGAGTTATGGTTCTTGTGCACTGCACTTCCCCTTATTGTGTTTGACAATTGTATGAAGTTGTTTTGAATTCCAACCAGTAGTTTTCAAGTTATGCCACGGACAAGGAAAAGTAACAAAGGGCAATTACTCTATAATTAGTCAAGATAGAGTTATGTTTCTTACGCACTGCACTTCCTCTCAATGTGCTTGACCATTGTATGTAGTTATATTGAATTCCAACAATTAGTCTTCAAGTTATGCTCCGGACAAGGAAAATGCAACGGACAAAAAAAAAGCAATGGAAAAACAACAAAGGGCAATAACTCTGTAATTACTTTAGATAGAGTTATGGTTCTTGTGCACTGCACTTCCCCTTATTGTGTTTGACAATTGTATGAAGTTGTTTTGAATTCCAACCAGTAGTTTTCAAGTTATGCCCCGGACAAGGAAAAGTAACAAAGGGCAATAACTCTGTAATTAGTCAAGATAGAGTTATGGTTCTTGTGCACTGCACTTCCTCTCAATGTGCTTGACCATTGTATGTACTTATATTGAATTCCAACTATAAGTTTTCAAGTTATGCTCCGGACAAGGAAAATGCAACGGACGTCTGGACCGACCGACCGACCGACCGCCCGACCGACCGACCGACCGACCGACCACCGAGTGACTCCTATATACCCCCCCAAACTTCGTTTTTGGGGGTATAAAAATGGCTACAGCTTAATTTTTTATTTTATTTTTTTTGAAGTCAAACTTAAAACAATATTGAACAAGCAATTATCATAGTATTGCAAGCAATCCATAAGTCCCCTACCGGTAAGAGCCCAAGCAACATTCTGAAGGGCCATTTGCCATTCACTTATGTTCCTATTTTAAGTAAATTTGTTGAAAAAGTTCTTTAAAAGTGATCACAGGAAACAGTTTTTATGTACAGACAGACGGACTGAAGGACACTCTAAAGTTATTTTTTAAACATCCCTGTTATCAAAATATATCATTTTTAAAATCCTATCATGATTGAAGAAGTTGGAGTAAAAATTACCAATTTCTCAAAAAAAAAATCTAAGTTCAAAAGGGGCATAATTCTGGAAATAGTCTTGCTAGAGTACTGGACCATCACAAATGTTGAGTGATAATAAGAAACATTTATATGAAGTTTGAAGTAGATACATTTAGAAAAAGAGTTATTAAAAAAAAAAAAAACAATGTTTTTTCATGAAAATTTTAAGTTCAAGGGAGGTAATTCTGATAAATTTTGTGCTAGAGTTGTAAACCTTGTCACATATGATGTGGTTGATTACAAGCAACTTATATTTAAAGTTTGAAGAAAATACCTTAAGAAATAAAGAACTTATAGTGAAAAAACTTAAAAACTAGAATCAGAAATCTTGAAATTCAGTCTATTTGTTGCCATAGCAACCAGAATTTTCAACATAGGAAGATAAGAAAAGGATGTGCATAATTTCCATACTGCCATATACCCATATGTCAAGTTTCATAAACATATTTTCAGTACTTTTAGTGTTATCACTGGATCCAGGTTATGTGTAAAATTTGCCATATTTTCAGTCTATTTGTTGCCATAGCAACCAGAATTTTCAACATAGGAAGAAAAGAAAAAGACGTGCATAATCTCCATACTGCCATCTATCCATATATCAAGTTTCATAAAAATATTTTCAGTACTTTTTGCGTTATTGCGGGATCCAGGTTATATGTAAAATTTGCCATATTTTCAGTCTATTTGTTGCCATAGCAACCAGAATTTTCAACATAGGAAGAAAAGAAAAAGACGTGCATAATCTCCATACTGCCATCTATCCATATATCAAGTTTCATTAAAATATTTTCAGTAGTTTTTGTGTTATCGCGGGATCCAGTTTTGTGGACGGACGGACTGACGGACGGACAGACGGACGGACGGACGGACAGACAGACAGACGGACAGAGGGTAAACCTAAAGTCCCCTCCGGTAAACCGGTAGGGGACTAATAAGGATAATAGAGACTTAAGTTCTTGGCAGACCATGGGCACTATTTCAGGTAGATCTTAGTCTTGCTTATACCTGAGTAAAATCAATATTTCTTCATTAAACCAAGTGATCAGTCTTTGGCACCAGTAGAGCTGCACAACCAAGTTCTATTCAGTTGGTATCTCAATTGTAAACCATTAAACTTTCCAATTTAAAAGTAGGGCAAATCTATTACACAAATTAAGCAGGGCTAATCCATTGAAAAAATTAAGCAGGGAAAATCCATTTAACAAATTAGGCAGGGCAAATTCATTGAACAAATTTAGCAAGGCATTCTCCATTGCACAAATCAAGCAAGGCAAATCCATTGAACAAATTAGGCAGAATAAATCCATTGAACACATTAAGCAGGGCAAATCCATTGAACACATTAAGCAGGGCAAATCCATTGAACAAATTAAGCAGGGCAAATCCATTGAACAAATTAAGCAGGGCAAATATATTTAACAAATTAAGCAGGGCAGTTCCATTGAACAAAGCTAGGTAAAACTTATAAAGCTTGACTGAATCTCTTTGTCATCAAATTTGCTGCATTTATACATAGCAGCAGACCAACCTTATTCTCGAAAAGTCAATTCCTGTCTAGCAAAGATATAAATGATGAAATTTTGTGATTACACTGCATATTTTTTTTTCATAACAACTTTTGTCCAACATATTTCCTGAATCTTTAATTCTCAATATACAGACTATAAATGATGTAGAACCAATTCAATAAAGGCAAGATAAATATGGCCAGACAACCTTCTCAAAGGAAAAAAATAGCTAGATACACATACAGACTTGATCCAGGATCTCTGAAAATTACACTTTGGCAATTCTTGTAAATTGAAATGTCTGATTTACTGCAAATATATAGATAAATGGATGAAAAAGTATCTAAGAAGAATTGTTTAGAAAATAATGATTCTTGAATTAAGAACTGAGGCATTCTCAATGGTTACCAATTTCTAAGCAAAATCGCATATAAAATATCTGCAAGCTTTAGTCATCTTAGATGTGGGAATAATTTGTTATTGGTAATAAAAATATAAATCTTTTTATTTAATACCTTATGGTTGACAAAATAATAAAAACTGTTTCCGGAGGTCTGCAGACATAGAAATACATACACATACCATAATACATACACATTTACATTTCAATGTTTACAATATTTAAGTTGAAATTTGAAATGAATTAAAACTGAAATAAATCAAGTCAAAATAACAAAAAAAATATCATCATTTATTTTAAAAGCATTTTTTAATGCTTTAATCTATCTGACTCCTAACTTTTAATCACATGCTCAGAATATTAAGGAACTGGTCATATGTGTTTGTTTTTTTTTCTATATTTGGGGATTTTCTTCATTCTAATCCGTCAGACTAGACTGTCTTAAGCTTAATTTTAATATAATTGTAATGGCAAAAAACAAAAACAGACAAATATGCCAGACATTTTAGTTTATAGAATTCAAACAGGGTTAAACCCCTTGTCCTAGGGGTAGAATCATTATGACTTGAACCATTAGTTCTAGGTTGATGATTGCATTTTTCCCAGTAGAAGACAAACTGCAATTATTCCAAAACTTTCTTATTAATGGCATATTTTGTTTGTTCATGCTGCAGTTGAAATTGCTATAACACATGGCTGGCCAGTGCTCTTTGACATTTCTAATTAATTGCTGAATTAATTTCCTCTCAACAGCACAAACAAGAGGCAATATTTCACACATTCTCACAATTAATTATCGATATGTCATCAATAATTTCCCATATTCACATAAAGCCCTGGCAATATTGATATTGGTCAGTGCCTGTCATTCTTATTCATTTTTTCCTCAAAATTTCCGAAATACTTTCATTCCTACATAAACCAGGAAAGATTTCAGACTGGTTGTATTTTTGTGTCAGAATATTCAGCAATAAATGGGAAATAAAGGCAAGCAAGAGGACCAGTCAATTATCTTGCCAAAATCCAATTCCAGAGGCATTGTTTCTTTAATAACCAGTCAGAAAATGGCTCCAAATCATCACAGTCTGTGACAGAGATATATGATATTTTGTTATCTGCTGCCGAAAAGAAGAATTTTTTCGCCAGATTCCCCAAAACTGCACAGAAATTGCAACTCTAAATTGCTTTTTCATCACAACACTTTGGAAGGAAAACTGTTTATTTTGCTATTGTTAATACATTCCTGTTTACCAAATCTAGAATGATCTTTTCTCCTGCAAAATAGAAATATTTCTTTGAATATTTTGGTTCTTTTCTTCTCTCTGGTGCCTAATATCTTTATTTTTTGCCAATTGTGCGTAGTTTGCTTAGCTATTCCACATTCGTGCAAAACTTACATATTTGCTTAAAGGAACTTCACTCTAAAAAAACATAAAATTTGATTTTTTTAAATAGATCAGCTGGGGCACTTAAAACAGGAATATATGCAAACTATATTGAAATAGATTGAATATTGTATTTTTGAGCTCTTTTTTTTTAAGCCTGATTTGGGGCCATTCTTCACAATAAGAATAATTTTCTGGAAAGATAGAGTGAGTGAATGGTCTGAAATTTTGAACACAAGTTATTGGTCTAAACCTACAACAAATGGAACATTTATCTGAAAAAAAATATTTCCAGTCACATCATGTCAAAAAAACCTCAGTTGAGTCCCTTTAAAGGCTGACAAATCATAAAAGAAATTACCAAGCAGAATATTTAAATTTTCAGACGGTTAAAAGTTTTATTTTCTTGTTGTTTATTTTCTTGGATTGAATCAAAATTAGGCACAACCTCATACATCTAGAATACATATACATGTACAAACAAATTCAATGCCTTTTTCTTACAAGTATCTTATACCTTCTTTACAAAATGAATCTAAATTTAAGATAAAGATGTTTTAATTGTGTTTGGGACCAGGATATGTACTTTATGTCACTCCAGATGACACAGTTTCCTGGATGTCATAATCAAGCAGTAATCGCACCACAATGTGGAATTTGGAAGACATAAGAGGATTCGAACCATCAACCTTCAGACTTAAGTATATAAAGCTATTTATCTGATACAAAAATTTTTGTTTGAATTTTAGAAAAGTATACTTCCAAAATGCTTGTATGAAATAAATATGGTTCTTTATTACCTTAAAAGCACAAAATTATTGCTAAATGGATAAAACCCTACTTAAAATAGCAAAATAATATTTTGTTCCAGAACTTTTTAATCTGTTTACGTAAATTATTTATGTGTATTTAATAATAGAGACATTCTATGTTACAACTTTTTTGGGAATCAACCTTATAGTAATAAAACCAATATAATTTTACTGTTGATAAATTTAATTAAAATATTTCATAACATATAGATTTATACCCTTTGCTAGCTTCCACAACCCCACTCTTACTATACACAAATCTAAACACTATTTGTCACTTTAATAAAATCACCTTTTAAAATAATCATAATGAACCTTTGATCAATATATATAAATTATCAGACAATCTATGTTTGAGGTTAACAGTTGAGCGTGTTCATTTAACTTCTGTGGTCAACATGGCAGACATGTTCCCATAATTCATTGCAATAACCTTTGATATAATTGCTTATTTCAGTGCTGTCAATGTAGTCACCACAAGACTTGTTTAATACTAAAATATCCATGCTACATGTACAAATTATAGCTAGATATATTGACCGTCTGCTGCCTAAATCCAACTACAGCTCCGCCTTATCATAAAACAATCTGCAACTTGATTCATAAAGAGAAACTAATGAGAAAATTGATAATTTGCGCTTGATTGAAATACTTGCACATGCTATTTGAAAATTAACTCTTAATTGCTAAATTTGTAAAATGAACTTGTCCAGCATCCATATTTGGAACTATTATCAGTTTAGGAGATCCCAACTTTTCTATGCTATAACTCTGGGTCCGAGGTTATAAAAGAATCTTATAAACTCAATTTTAATTCCAATCTCAGGTATTTGATTGGTCAAAAACTGCCATAAAATGTTCAATGACCAATGAAAATCTTTAGATATGAGACGGAATTCAAAAAAAAATACTTCAATACCCTCAAGCCCAGATCTCGGCTATTTGATTGGTCAGAAATTGCCACAGAATGTACACTGATCAAGAAAATTTCTTTATAACCTCAGACCCTTGTAATTATTTGTTTCCTTGCATATTCTTGTTCAATATCTATTTTAATGTTGTTTACACCACAAACCTTCTTCAAATCATCTACAATCAAATCTTCACAAGTGACAACCCAACTAAGGTTGGTGTGCAATGTCGAAAGTGTAATCAGTCTGCTTTAGGTTAATAGAAATATGTCTTCATGTATGTAACTTCCATTAGTGCTTCTGATTTTTTTAAAAGCACATTGCATTGCTCTGTCAATACTATATTAATAATTTTTCTCAGAAACAATGAATCAATTACAAAGTAACTAAATAACTAGACATTAGTGATATTAGCGATTTAAGACCACAATCAACTCATCTCTCTAGGCAGGGAGTTAGGAAAGTAAACAGACAATCTGTTTAAATTAACCTCATAGAATTTTTCTAACTAAGATATAAAGGTATAATATTATGATCTCTTCCTGGGGCTTAATATGAATTAATGCATTAAAGTTATTCACAGTTTCCGTGGAAATGCTGTGGAAATGCAGCACAAGGGAGCTGTTATTTTTGAACAGAGAAATTGGCTTTTAAAGCAAAATCACATGAAATTGTTCAATTTGCTTTCATTATTATTAAAGGGATCATTACAGCTAGAACTTTGTATTGATCCTGACATAGAGAACGGTAGTTTCCATAAAATAAATTAATAAAGAAAAACTCAAGGAATATTAACATTGATTTAAACTAACAATACAGAGCTCATGAAGTTTGATGTTAGGTTTCTATACAGAAACAAGAACTTTTTGATAGAAACATCAAAAAAGAAATACCCACAAAGCTAGGCCCACTAGTAAAAAACCATGATCTTTGATCTAAAAGTAAAATGTTTCAGTGGTGGCGGCCTGAAATAAGCCGACGTGAAACTGGTAGAAACATTGGCGTCCTTACGCAAAATGTCATTATTTACTGATTTATAAATCATCTTGTATGAGGAAACTCATGCCCATTTTCACAATCTTTTTGTTTCCCCGAGTTAAAGTAATCTTTAACACTCGTCATATTTTCATCAACTGTTACATTTCTATCTCCTTATGAAACAGACTTGACAAAATAATGCACTTGCATACAAATTATGTAATTAAAATGACAAAAATGCACTGTGCATGAAAGACATTCTAAACCATAATCATTAATAATAATAATGATAATAATAATGTATGTAGAAACTTTAAAAAAAAATGTATACATTATCCCTGCAAGCCATTTAATATTTAAACATAAAGCTAAACAATGACTTGAAGGATGTGTTTGGAAATAGATCTATATATTAATCAAAATTATAATTTTTAGTAAATAAATATAAATTTATAGTTTGCAACTTTTGAAAACAAACATTAAAATTTAAGCATAATATTATAAATCCTTAATGTTATTATCACAAAGAAAAGATAACAATTTATGTGACATAATCCTTAGACCCATCAACGTTCTATATAAATCAGTTGTACAACTGCTGCAGTAAAAAGGAAAACATTTCAGCCATTTTTCTTTATAATGTTTTCTACTGCAATAAAACTGTCAAATTATGTTCACTTAGCAAAAAATATTCTAAAAGTATGAACTTAATGTTCTCAAAAAGTAGCATTCATAGCCTGTCTATTTTAAACATTGCTCTTCTGTCATCTTCAAAGGGACTAAATATTCTAAACATGAGCCCAGGGAAAAAACAGTCTTTAAACAAAAGTGTTAACGCATACTCGGGCAAACATCTTAATTAGAATATTGATACATATCTTTACGTAACGAGAATTCTTTACAGAGTATAATACTAGCTAGAGGAAAAGAAGTTTCATAAAAATCTGTCAATCAAGCTAAAAGCTAATGTTCTAAACAGAATTCCAATATACAGTATTCCTTAATTATCTGCCAAAAACAAAAGTCTTTCTTAGAATTGGAGCGAGAGAAAAATTTGGCAGTCAACGCCTTTTTCTTCAGGACATGGAAAATAAAGCCGGAGAAATAAGCTGTTGATAGATGAACTGGATTGTTTATAATAACATGTCAAATTCCTATCTACATTGTGTGAAATGAGGAATTCATACTGTAATGTGATGTAACATTTGTAACTTATTTCCGAAAAGTAAAAAACTCGTAAAATTCGGCTATTTAACATTACTCTCGCGTAAATTCCCTGCCGCAATATTGCCGAACACTTTACTTGCAGAAAACTATCAAAGTACTATTTCTGAGCCAATTTCACCGAATACTTTCCATTCACAAAGAATGTTTTTGATTTCTCAATTATTGCATTCAATTATAACAAACATTCAATATCTATTATCGGGACAGAATGTGCATCTTATTAAACATACTTTAACTTAATTGTTTACATTAACCAATGATAAAATAACAACTGGGAACAATCTGCTATATTTTCAATGAAATAAACAAAGACACAAAAATCCTACATATGTTTATAATGGAACACAAAATGTTTATAAAATTATTATTAGAAGCCTGGCAAAGCTGCTTTTATTGTATACCTATTAAATATATCTTTTTACAACACATCCCTTATAATTGGCTTCCTAAATATAATCAATTGAAAACTTTCAATAACATTGACAGATTGAAAAAAATAATAAAATTTGTCATTTAAAAAATACTGCAAAAGGCAATGGACGTTCCCAGACCCTTTCTTCACATTTCTAAAATTATTTCAATGCAAATTGGTCAGTAAGTAATGGCAGTAAGAGCAGAAGATCACTGACCTTGACCTTTACACAAGTAAATTCTTCGTCCATCGAAAACTTGAGGACATACCAAGGTATCTACCTCCCAAATATGAAAGACATCCAAAAAAGGCTGCATGAGTAAAAATGTAAAATCTATTTTTATCTCTCAATGACATGTAACCTTGACCTTGACACCTGGTGACCACTTACTCCACCAAAAGTATGCCTTAACGACAACATGTAGTTTAAATGGACCTTCCCAGTGTTTACAGTTTTATGTAAATTGGCTAACTTTTTATCCAATTGCAACACTGAGATATACATAGTCATTTTTGACCTGGTTTGCACAAAAGAACACATGGTTATATGTTTGTGATACTGTTTGTGAGCAGTTGACCTAGCAATGAATGGAAAAGCTGTTTCTAAATGTTCTGCTACAAAAAAAAAACGGGAAAGGTCAATACATTTTGAGACCCTGAGAAATCTAATTATCATGAACCTAAGAAATCATCATATCCCTGAGGAAATTACCATGGGGCTAAGAAATCATCATGTCCCTGAGAAATTACCATGACTCTAAGAAATCATCATGTCCCTGAGTAATTACCATGGGGCTAAGAAATCATCATGTCCCTGAGAAATTACCATGACCCTGAGAAATCATCATGTCCCTGAGAAATAACCATGAACCTAAGAAAACATCATGTCCCTGAGAAATAACCATGAACCTAAGAAATCATCATGTCCCTTATAAATTACAATGACCCTAAGAAATCATCATGTCCTTGAGTAAATTACAATGACCCTGAGAAGTCATCATGTCCCTGAGAAATTACCATGAACCTAAGAAATCATCATGTCCCTTATAAATTACAATGACCCTGAGAAATCATCATGTCCCTGAGAAATACCATGAACCTCAGAAATCATCATGTCCCTTAGAAATTACAATGACCCTAAGAAATCATCATGTCCCTGAGAAATTACCATGACCCTAAGAAATCATCATGTCCTGAGAAATGACCATGAACCTAAGAAATCATCATGTCCCTGAGAAATTACCATGACCCTGAGAAATTACCATGTCCCTGAGAAATGACCATGAACCTAAGAAATCATCATGTCCCTGAGAAATTACCATGACTCTAAGAAATCATCATGTCCCTGAGAAATTACCATGAACCTAAGAAATCATCATGTCCCTTAGAAAATTACAATGACCCTAAGAATCATCATGTCCTGAGAAATTACCATGACCTGAGAAATCATCATGTCCCTGAGAAATGACCATGAACCTCAGAAATTCATCATGTCCCGGAGAAATTACCATGAACTTAAGAAATTAACATGAACCTCTGAGAAATTATCATGAACCTAAGCAATCATCATGTCCCTGAGAAATTACCATGAACCTAAGAAATCATCATGTCCCTGAGAAATTACCATGAACCTAAGAAATCATCATGTCCCTCAGAAATTACCATGTCCCTAAGAAATTACCATGATTCTAAGAAATTACCATGAACCTCTGAGAAATTACCATGAACCTAAGAAATCATCATGTCCCTGAAAAATTACCATGAACGTAAGAAATCATCATGTTCCTGAGAAATTACCATAACCCTGAAAAATCACCATGTCCCTGAGAAATTACCTTGAACCTAAGAAATCATCATGTCCCTGAGAAACTACCATGAACCTAAGTAATCATCATGTCCCTAAGAAATTACCATGATCCTAAGAAATCATCATGTCCCTGAGAAATGACCATGAACCTAAGAAATCATCATGTCCCTTATAAATTACAATGACCCTAAGAAATCATCATGTCCCTGATAAATTACTATGACCCTGAGAAATCATCATGTCCCTGAGAAATGACCATGAACCTAAGAAATCATCATGTCCCTTATAAATTACAATGACCCTAAGAAATCATCATGTCCCTGAGAAATTACCATGAACCTAAGAAATCATCATGTCCCTTATAAATTACAATGACCCTAAGAAATCATCATGTCCCTGAGAAATGACCATGAACCTAAGAAATCAACATGACCCTGAGAAATTACCATGGCCTTGAGAAATTACCATGGCCTTCAGAAATCATCATGCCCCTGAGAAATAACCATGACCCTAAGAAATCATCATGTCCCTGAGAATTCACCATGATCCTAAGAAATCACCATGTCCTTCTAACAAATCATCATGTCCCTAAGAAATTACCACAGCCTTGAGAAATTACCATGGCCTTTAGAAATCACCATGACCCTGAAAAATTACCATGACCTCAACATTAAGAAATCACACACAGTATGATAAAACAAAAGTAATAATAAAGCTTCTCCAAATTTGGTAGTTGTATGATTAATCTTATCAAAGTAAGGTCATCTAAGGTTGCGAACACAAGAGCTGATATAAAGACCCTTATTGTGACCCTATTTGATAACTATCTATGAATACAAATAAATCAGAGATTTCTAATTACCATGCTCTCTCATATACATTGCTGAGTATTTCCTTTAACATTTAAGACCGTTACGCCAAAGTTGCATTTTTCTTTCTCTCTCCATCTCTGACTACTCCCAAGTTATCAATGCCCCTAAGACTTGTCTCAACCACTGTAGTTGCTATTGCTTTGTATTTTAAAGTTTAAATCTTATTTTTCCCTTCTTTTGTCCTTTTTTGTTGGTTTTAAAGTTGCTTCTAAGCAGTATAGGTCATATAGAGACTTTCTAGCTTTATTTGTGGAGGAAGGCCTCAGGTGCCCCTCTGTACATCATTTCAGGTACAAACAGGCACCAGAGTAGAACCACCCATAAGCTTTCTTACATGAAGAATTAAAAGAAGCTTGGGCTCTTCGAACCTAAAGCAGTCAGAGGCAAAGTGGTTTGATGTCAACGACCTTATCCACTTGGTAATGGACGTCCGTGTTTAAATCTTTAAACCATTGTTAAACTAGGACTAATCAACAGACATCAATATTGGATTGTAAGATTTTAACTAAAATAAAATGAAATATCTTTTGTAAAATATCATTTATACATTTTTTGACTTCTTAAAGTTAAAGAGTGAAAAAAACAAAATAAATTATTGACAAAAACTTGTTTGCATTATTGACGTACACTTGTTTGCTATGATCGCAAACAAATAAAAAACAAGGAAAATCTATGGAAGCATAGAAACCATAGCAAAATGATAAGTACGTGAAAGACTTTATACAGTTTAAATACGATTAAAAACTTGCAAATCACCTTCTCAATATTATCAGACATTTGAAACAGATAATCGTTTGTAAACAAATAGACATTACTTTAAGGCATAGGAAGTCAATGCAAGATAGCCATGATAATGCTAAATGAAAACACTTCAATGAATTGTTGGTACAAACCAATAAATCTAACCCGATCTTCGTGCTATATCGCCAAACATTTTAAATGGCACCACTTATGAGTATCGACGGTTTCCATTTACCTTGACAAACTTACAAAAAACCCTTCCCCAATAAAACACTTTTGATTGTCTCAAAGTTATACTTGCATTTAGGTTTATGATTGTTTTTTTTTTTTTCTTTTATTTGATTTTTATCTCTTTTCTATGCCAATCTTAACACAATTTTGGTAATATCTTTGCAGTTAGTTCATCTAACCGGGTTTCCGGGATAACTAACCAGAAACCAGTCCCATTTCTCCACAAGTGATCAACTACTTATTCAACATGATTTCTTAATCACTGGTGAGAGACAAATGACCATTAGACGATCAATTGTCATAATGATAAACTTCAACTATCATATGAACCAAACCAGTAACCCCTGCATGTAAATCTGATGCTCTTAATTCTGGGTGAACCTCTTTCTTTCTGCATTCACAGAAAAGTTTTTAGCATTCAATGCCAAACTGTATGTGTTCAAGCTTCATCATCATACACAAACAATTTGCAAGTCTCCACAAGTAATTGCAACTTCTTTAAATAAACAAATAATTCCAGTAATGAATAGAAAAGGCCAAAGAAAAATAATCTTGTAGAATATCACATACCATTAATTTCCATAACATGTTGAAATGGTTTTGATCAAGTTGGCTGTGGCATTCAAAACAAGAGGGCCATGATGGCCCTAGATCGCTCACCTGAATTATCAAACTCATCCAAACAATTACCTAGACAAGCATTCTGACCAAGTCTCATGACAGGTGAGTCAAAAATGTGACCACTACAGTGTTAACAAGGATTATCCATATTTGAGCAGTGCGACCTAGTTTTTTACCCAGGTGACACATATTCAAACTTGACCTAGAAATCATCAAAACAAACTTTCAGACCAATTTCCAGGATACTTGGATCAAAACAGTAGCAACTAGAGTGTTAACAAGATTTTTCTATTTTTAGCTCCGGTGACCTAGTTTCACATGCGATTTCGAACTAATCCAAGCAATTACCTAGACAAGCATTCTGACCAAGTTTGATGATAATGGAGTCGAAAATGTGACCACTAGAATGTTAACAAGGTTTTTCCATATTTGGGCGGTGTGACCTAGTTTTTCATCCAAGATGACCCATGTTCGATCTTGACTTAGAAATCATCAAAACAAACTTTCAAACCAATTAACAGAATATTTGGATCACAACAGTAGCCACTAGAGTGTTAACAAGATTTTTCTATTTTTAGCTCCTGTGACCTAGTTTTTCATCCGAGATGTCCCATGTTCGATTTATTCCCAGCAATGACCTAGACAAGTTTCCTGACCAAGTTTGATGATAATGAAGTCGAAAATGTGACCACTAGAATGTTAACAAGGTTTTTCCATATTTTTTTTGTTTTTCTATTTTTAGCTCCTGTGACCTAGTTTTTCATCCGAGATGACCCATGTTCGAACTCATCCGAGTTATTACCTAGACAAGCATCTTGATCAAGTTTGATGATGATTGATGCAAAAATGTGACCGCTAAAGTGTTAACAAGGTTTTTCTATTTTTAGCTCCGGTGACCTACTTTTTCATCCGAGATGACCCATGTTCGAACTCATCCAAGCTATCAACTAGATAAGCATCCTGACCAAGTTTGATTGATGATTGATGCAAAAATATGACCGCTAGAGTGTTAACAAGGTTTTTCTATTTATAGCTCCGGTGACCTAGTTTTTCATCCGAGATGACCCATATTCGAACTCATCCGAGCTATTATCTAAACAAGCATCCTGACAAAGTTTGATGATGATTGGGTCAAAAATGTGACCACTAGAGTGGTCACAAGGTTTTTCTATTTTTAGCTCCTGTGACCTAGTTTTTCATCAGAGATGACCCATGTTCGAACTCATCCAAGCAATTGACTAGACAAGCATTCTGACCAAGTTTGATGATGATTGGTTCAAAAATGTGACCACTAGAGTGTTCACAAGGTTTTTCTATTTATAGCTCCTGTGACCTACTTTTTCATCCGAGATGACCCATGTTCGAACTCATCCGAGCTATCACCTAGACAAACATCCTGACCAAGTTTGATGAAGATTGGGTCAAAAATGTGACCTCTAGAGTGTTCACAAGGTTTTTCTATTTTTAGCTCTTGTGACCTAGTTTTTCATCTGAGATGACCCATGTTCGAACTCATCCGAGCTTTCAACTAGATAAGCATCCTGACCAAGTTTGATGATGATTGAGGCAAAAATGCGACCGCTAGTGTTCACAAGCAATTGTGGACGGCCGGACGGACGACGGACGACGGACATTCATCGATCCTAAAAGCTCACCCTGAGCAAGCTCAGGTGAGCTAAAAATTTAAGAAAAGAAATTTAATTAATTTCCTTAAGGTCTTATATAATGATGACCTTGTGGAAACAAAACTGTCTCACTTGTTAAAGAAAAATACAACAAGTTTTCAATGGATTCAGCATTTATCACAACACTACAATTAGTGACCAGAAAAGCAAAGGGACACAACTCTGCATGTTTTAATAACTTCATACTTACCTGCATACAACTCAGAAAAGAAACAATTGACTCAGAAAAGAAACAATTGATGATATGACAATCGTAAATTCTGTTCTGTATTTACACAAATGTATGTTTCAAATTTTTGTATATAACTGCATAGTGACAAAGTGAACACCAAACACAGGCCATATGTAAATATTTCTTGGTATAATGTCAAAATTTTCGAAAACAAAA
The DNA here is from genome assembly GCF_026571515.1 of Ruditapes philippinarum. NCBI lineage: Eukaryota > Metazoa > Mollusca > Bivalvia > Venerida > Veneridae > Ruditapes > Ruditapes philippinarum. The sequence continues at coordinate 460,781 of NW_026856555.1, read as the reverse complement.
ATAAAATTTAAGCCACCATCAATTTTGACCTTGAACCATACCATACTTTAATATAATACAAACAATCACTTAGGAAAAGACCACGGACATCTTCGTCAAAACACATGAAATAATTGAATTGCAGGGTAAATATTCTTAAATCTTTAATTTACTCAACTTTAGCGCGAGTAATTGTCCACCAGAGAATTACTTGACCTGTTTCATTGAAAAAAAATACATGCTTAACGTCATTTGTGTTGAAACTAGGCTTCATTGATCTATAAAAGGTAAATAAACTTGATTGAAAAAAGTAAATAAAAACAGTCTCTAATTTCAAACAGCGCTTAATCCGTAATCCAAATGTTAAACATCTTCAGTAAGTGAAGAGCAATATGGCCGCCCAATTTTGGAGGGAAAAGCTTTGCAGTATTATAAGCATATGTTTACACTGTCTGGTAAAGAATAACCCGCACTGTGTGTTTAGTAACAGTCAGTGTTAGGTTAGAAACCTGCCGGCGGATTGAATTACGATCGTGAGTATGAAATTAATATAATTAAATCCATTTACGTTTTTAACAACTAACGCAGACCGTATTCATACGGATACCCTGTTACATGCAAAGTCGAATAATATAGAAACAGTTTTCAGCTTATTAATTATTTATTATGCAAACATTCTCATGGAAGAATAATATAATGCTAAATTGACCTAAGGTTACATTTGCGTTAATTGCCTCACCGTATACAATAAGCATTCCTTATTCAACTGAATCAACAACTGTTAATTAACATATTACACCTAGGCTATTGCATAATAGAAAACAAGATTACTTCACTTTCTATTAAATGTAAAGAATTGATTCTTAATATCCCAAAAAAACTTTCAGAAATAATGAATGTTTCAATACTGATATTAATGAAGGAAGTGATAAAGGGGCACAACTCTATGTATCATAAAACCCAGGTGTGCTTCTATGTCAGGGTATTTACACACTACAAAAACATTATGGTCTTCTTAAGCAGAAATATTGGTCCTTGCTAAGTTAGAAATAGGTAACAAATTATTATGAAGCCATAAATATGCCAAAAGTATGTCATCGAGTGCATTATGGGAAATATTTGAACAGTTTTAGTGTCTCTATACAGATATCTTGCAATATTACGCAACCACTTGCTGCTTTCCACTTTTAATGACTCTCCAACAGGTCTCAAGTGGTCATTTCTCATGACTTAGCAACACCTATTTCAATTTAGCAAACACTGTTTCAATGTAGCATGACTTAAAGTACCTGAATATTTATTAATAACTGAAAGATTTAGAATCAGAAATATTTACAACATGTATAATGTGAAAATAATATGCATATTAAGGTCTAAAACTGAACCATTCCATATAACATAAGTTCACTCTTTAGTATTTAATGAATTCCATTGTTTAGTATTTAATGAATTTTTCTCTTCAGTATTAAATGACAAACTTGCTGTGTTGCTTTATGTAACATACCTAGATTCTAACAAAGTTGTTCTTCCTTTTCTGTAATGTTGTAAAAAGTCTACTCTTAACCTGTAAAGTCTTTTTTCTAGTGCTTGCTTTATGCATGCATTTGTTGTTGCAATAAAAAGCTTTACATGTAATGCTAAAACAGTCTCATAATTGTAATTATTTTAAAACCTTGAGTGATACATGGTTTCTACATTTTATCTAAATTTCTTATGTCTCCAGCTGTTTTTCTTTGGATGTTCGTTAGCATTATTGCTCTGCGCAAGACTTTAAGTTACAACATTCTACACAATTTGAAGGCTGTTTGATTAAGTTTTTCAAATAGAGAAATAAAGAATGCCTAAAAAATATCTAAAACAGCAATATTGAAAATACATGTATTGCTATTTCTGTCCATGGATGGTACTGAGAGTGCATGCTGCCATCCAAGCACCAGCTTATTCTGAATTAAACATTAAAACATGCAATGGTGATTTTTTTTATTTAGAAACAAATCTTGGCATCATAGCTTTAACCATACAACCATTAAGTATATCTATTATAGCAAATTCTTAACATCATTCCATATTTCCTTGTCTCTGAAAGATATTATCTATTAATAAAAATGTCATATTAGTATCTGAATGAACAAATTCTGCTTGAAAATCCATGACGAAATCAACAGATAGTGAAACTTAATTAAATACTTTATCAGAATTATTACATCATAACAGGAAGCCTGGTGTGACAATAAGTGGTATATTAAGTTTGATATAAACCTTGCATTTATTATCAACCACTTCATCATGAGTTATTGAGCATTAAACACAAGGCTTGTACCTCAAACTCATAAATATTCACACAATTTTCTCTCCTATTTTACAATCTTAATTCGGTATTCTTTTTTTTGCACCATTTTTCTTGTTAAATACTAGTTATAATGAGGCTTTGAAATGGTAATTTCCTTATATATGTATGAACGCATATGAACAAGTTTTATTATAAGTAGACTAATATACTGAAGATTCATACACCATACAATAACAGTAACTCACCGGGTAAGGCGAAATTTGGAGGGGGGGGGGGGGATCTAAATGCAATTTTAGCAAAATATTTTCTATAAATTAAATGTCATTATATTAAATTTACATTAAATTGTTAGTACTTTATAAAACTGTTTTATATACATGTAAGCATCTTTCATATGGTAGACCAAAAAGTAAGGACAATAAAAGATGCAACAAGTTGAGCCCTACCAAATCTAAAAGTCACTCAAGACAAACAAAAAACAACATCCTTTGACTTATTATTTTTGTATTTTGGCAAATGATCAGAAGATTTATATAAATGGATAAATATGATAGTTATTGATATAAACTAATAGACATCATACATTATATACTACTCCATATAATCTAAAATGGTTTACATCAGTACTCAGATAAATAGGTGCCTATGGAATAATGCTACAAAGACATCAAAATGTTCTGATACAGTTAAACACCACTTCAAATAAAATCTCTGCTTTTCCTTACATTCTTAATGCCAGACAATGTTCTCTTTACAAAATTTGCTGCAATGATTTGTCTTTGCATTTATGCTTAATATTATGATTATGATTATTATGATTATTATTATGATTATTATTATTATTATTTATTATTATTAGTAGTAGTAGTAGTAGTAGTAGTGGTAGTAGTAGTTTGTATAATAATTATTATTAGTTTGTATTATTATCATTATTTTTATTAGATCTATTATCATTATTAGTTTGTATTATTATCATTATTTTTATTATTATTATTGGTTTTTATTATCATTATTAAATTGTATTGTTGTTATTATTAATATTGTTAGTTTGATTTTTGTTAGGGTTTTTTTTTGTATGTGTAGGAGACAAGGGGTGGTATGGCCTGGGACTGTCAGATATCGAACAATATAATGTAAGCTTATTATAATTGAGCCGCGTCACGACAAAACTAACATAGTGCGTTTGCGACCAGCATGGATCCAGACCAGCCTGCGCATCCGCGCAGTCTGACCAGGATCCATGCTGTTCGCTATCACTTTCTCTACTTGTAATAGGGTTGATAAGCGAACAGCATGGATCCTGATTAGACTGCGGGGATGCGCAGGCTGGTCTGGATCCATGCTGGTCGCAAGCCCATTATGTTGGTTTTGTCATGGCACGGCTCATATATTCTATGGTAAGATATCTGCTTTTTTGCCCCTTTTTTAATTACATAATATAAAATTAATATTCAAGACAAAGACAAGAAGATCATTCAATATTCATCAAGCATTTATGATTATATGAAAACCCTGCCCAGCCATTGAACTACTTTCCTATGGCATTTCTATAGTGATAAAGACAACATTTTTGGAAATGACATTTTTTAACAGACAACATTTTTTTTAAATGACATTTTTTATAGACAACATTTTTGGGAAATGACATTTTTAACAGACAACATTTTTAAGCAGAAGACATTTTTTTCAAGCATGCAAAGAGTATAACAAAAAGAAGCCTTTGTTGAAATATAGAGCTGTCTTGTGAAAGAGGTGTTATCGTGTAGCCAGCTAAGTAACACATCATAATTACAAGGTGTGAACATTATAGATTATCTTGTATGGGGCAAGTGGTCAGTAGTTGAAACATCAAAGACATGCAATATCTAGGAACAAACATGGCTGTAATGATTATAAACTATTGGACAAACATTGCCACTTTATACCACCTAAATAGGTCTTCGCAGATAAATAAGGTGTCCTCGGAGTTGCTCCATAGGAAACAGATAACATTAAATTGTCCTATCAGATAAGATATACTTAAAATGCCTGATCAAACACAGCTACTACATTGCTAAATAGGGTTTCTCCGTAGTGTGAAGTAAAAACAACCTGGATTTAAGTTCATTAATGATAACTCTCATTTAAAATGATCAGTTAATATATTAATTTTATTTTGTTTTTTTATCTAAATAATTTGAGATTGTTTTCAATTTGGAATAATTACAACCATGAGGTAAATATATAACCTTGAATTTTGACATAGTTTTAATTTTTTTTATTTCAAGCAACTTTATCACTGTTTAATGTCATGTCAATTAAAAAAAATTTCAGCTAATTCATAACAAAATATATTTTTTTAAGCTTGCAAAATTGTTTTGATAGTGCATTTTATTTTATATTGTCATTTCTTTCACTTTTGCAATTATATATAACATCAATTATTTTCAGTTTAATTCGCATGAAAATTGGCTGTTTTCTTTTCAAAGGTAAAGACTTTGATTTTAAAGGACAAATAAATTGAAAATAAAATACTAAAAAACAAAATTACACATTAAATTTAAACAAGCATCTCAACAGTTTTGATTTATGACCAAAGGCAATGTAATTTACCAAAATAACATTAAAAAAGAAAACAATTACCAATTTAACGGCAAAGCCCAAAAGCAAGAAAATTAGAATAAAGAGAGAAAATTGTAAATATTATTTCTAATAGCCTTAATTTACCTAATATCACAAGTATTCAATCATTTAATGTGTCCAAGATGTAAGAAAAAAAATTGAAATCTATGTGAATTATTTTGACAGTCAGCTCTTCATCTTTGTTTTGAAAACTTACTCTTCAAAAAGAAAACAAATTGGGTCTAATTACTCCACCCCAGGGAACTCCAGTGTCAATTTGAAAGGGCTGAGAATTTCAGTAGATGTGTGTGTTGACACTTGGCTGATCATATACATGAAATCAAGTGAAAATCTAGACATAACTGGAGGAAGTTCTCCCCCAAGCTAATTGTTTCAATAAACAAATTATCTTTGAAGTTACAATTAATATTTTATGGCTACCACTTATAACCAAAGTGTTACAATTGTCTAATGGCACACTGTGAGGAAAAACATGAAAAATCTTTTAAAACATTGTACATTATGTATTATTAAAATCACAGCCTTAAGTTTTTGAAGTCACTATTTGACAAAGCTTTGCCAATGTACATGTTAACTGATACCAGTATTTTTTTTTCACATGTGCATGTTTATATGTTTTGAATGTTTATTATCCCTTTTCATAAATAGTGTATTTATGACTTAAAATACTCAATGACAATGTTAACTTTTTTTGACGTCACATTAAGGGTTGTTTTCTACGATGTTTCATTTAGGCCAGCCCGTTATCTCTGAGAACCAAAAGCGCGAAACATGACAGTTCCTTTTGAATTTTCCGCAAAGTTGCAATTCTATCAATAATGATTAACAGTTTAAGAGAAATGTGGTACATCATTAAATTAATCTGTAAAATATTTTGTTTCATAACACTTTTTTTTTTTTTAATTTTCTTTCAATATTACATAAATTTTAGTCACACAACAATTTACATAGAAGCAAACACCACTTTTTTTTCTTTTCTTTTTTACATCTGTAAAAAAAATTGGCAGACAATACTTAAATAGTGTTTTAAAGAGGATAAAACTTGTTTACGTTGGAGTGATGGAACATTTACAACATATCCCCGAGACAGGACTTCTAGCACTTTTTACGCAAGTTTTGGCAATGGAAGAAATCGTCAGACGAATTCTATTCTATCTCATCTAAGGCAATCAATTCTGAAAGCAGTCAATCATTATTATATATTTTCCATTAAGTTATTTTGCACAATAAGAAAATTGCCATGGCATGTTGTGTATCAATAACAAATTAATGAACGCCTCACAAAATTATTCTGTAAGTGTAATGATATATCTTTCACATGTTGTCATCTCTAGATTTCACACCATGTTATATACCCATCAACTAAATTATAAACCAGTTGGACCAAACGCCTCGTTCACTTTCTGTACGCACTTAAGTCGGGACAATATTTCATTCATATTTCACAATCATCGGTCCCCCGCCAGCATCGCAAATTAAGTCTCCGTGTCACATGATTAGCTTTTATTATACTCTAATATACACCATATCATCTTCCCAGTATGAGCTGTCACTTTTTTTCCTCCATATTGAAATGAGAAAATAGGTAATAAAGGGAGTTAATAGAAAACATATTGCGGCAGACACAAAAATTGTTTCCCAAATATTCAATACAGATTACAGATTTTTATGTCCCTTCTAAAGCCAACATGCCAAAATAAAACTCGTAACACCTAGAGATATTCTGCCATTTTCACAATAAATAATAATTTCCTAAGAGAAAAATAATCGGAACGTATGTCTATGTTACAGATAGCAATTCTCGATTGGTTCTCCGCAGAGACCTCGCTTCAAGCTATAATAATCATAATAATGAATATTGCCTTTAACCATGGATGTGCTAAAACTATCCTAGCCATTCTATGTACATCAAATTAATAGGCAATTAGGCAATAGACTAAAAGAAATTCGTAGGAAAACATCATTATAAAGTTTTATCATCAAAAATAAGCGACTGGAGCTTTTTTTCCCCTCATACAAACAACTGAAACAAACAGAATATCTTTGATTTGATCAAATTCATGTAAAAGAAAAAAAAAACAAATCAATTCAGTTAACTTCAACCAACTGCTTGCAGACTCAAAGAAAGTTTTTAACTTTCATTAATTAATTAAATTCAATAAAACTTCATCAATTTACTGAAACTGTAATTGACATCAAACATTAAAAACAAATTGTCGGGCATCTTGAAAAATTGATGTAAATAAAGAAAATGAGAGTGATTTTATTGCAATTGAAATTGCAAGCACGACTGCCTCGGAATCTTATCTTATTTTCCAATTCATCAGGCAAATATAACATTATAAATGTCAGATAATCAATTCTAATGACGTGCATTAAATCAACGATACTTTAGCTAGAAAATAATAACATTTCATGTCTTTTTAAATGTTATTTAACTCTTTTTTTTCATTACTTTTGTCAAGGAAAAGGCTATTAAAATCAACAATATTCCAATATAATTACTCCTTTCAATATTTGCAGCTAAAATGACATTCCAGTGCCATACAGTAACACCAGCCTGCACATTTGTGCAACACCACTCTAAATATCTTAAATGGACTTGTCCATCTTTTAATCTAGACATAACCATTTATTATTTTTAGGGAAAACATTTCAAAACATTTACTGTCTGTATAAAGCAGATGGTGCAGACCATGTGATCAAATGGCACGGGAGACTAGCTGATCTGTGTCTGCACTGGTGGCATGGGTATAAATTATCAACATCTGACAGAGGGTTAAAGTGTTGATAGTTCCTAAATTTTTGCTTTCGAATAAAAAACTCCTTATAAGAAGATAAAATTATATAATGTATAGTTCCATATTTAATTTAGGGCAAGTCAATTATATAAATTTAGCAGGGTAATTTTTTAATAGAAGTTTTACATGTAGGTTTAACCTTTGACACTCAATGCTTCTCATAAATATGGAAAAGACTCCTTTGTTAAGCATCACAGATTGTTGACCATCACCAATAATGGCACTATAATCAATAATTCACCTGCTCCCAAATAAGATTAAGTAACTTCAGTTTGAATGGTGTTTTTATATCAAACTTGGTGCAAAAAGTTGAAAAAAGAGAGACTAATACGGATAAATAGCCAAATGAAAACCGTCATATATATAATTATTAGATGTAACATTTTCTAAAATCAGATAATTATCAAAGCCTTCCCAGCTGTTACATCTATATTATTATATATATTAACATTCCTGTCCTTATATTTACTAATTTTTAAATCAATTATCTTGTAAAAAAAGCTGCAGCTGACGGTTCATTCTACTTTACAAGTTGAAACCAAAAATGGAAACAAGTCAAAATAATAACAAGACTTTTGATTGGATAATAATGACCAATACTCTAAATTGTCTAATCATAATCAATTTATTATTTTATACTCTGGTTAAGATTTTGTTAAAAGCTCTATTTGATAGAAAGTTGTAAAGGGTTTTACACCCGTTTTACATCAATGCCTGATTCAAAATCTGTTTTTAATAAATAACAATTTTTTGTAAAATTTTAGAAAATTATAGAACTATGCCATAGAGGACAAGGTTGAAGTTCTACTTAGGCTCAGTGAAAAGGATTCGGATCTCAGAAGGGGGTTGGGGACGGGAGGAGCATAAATCTGCTACCAGTCATCATACTATTTAACAAACTCTCTAACCATCATTAGATTGACATTCATCAGAATAAAGTTAAACCATATAAGATTCTTAAAAGTCAGTGTATGCTAAATTTGACCTTGAAAATCTCCCTCAGAAGTCTTGATGATTAATATGGCCATTGAAAGAAAAGGTCTCCCTGTAGATGAAGGAAATTAATCCTAATTCAGTTTTCTCTCCAAGAAAATCCTTGCCCCAAAGAAGCCATATATTTTAATCAGCTTATCAAACCCCAGTAAAACAGCTTTCCTAACAAAATATTTAGCTGTCTTATTCCTCAATAGTATCTGATGAACTATTGAAAACTTATACATATTTTGTCCGAGGCACAAGGCTTGTATTTGCTTGAAAAGCAGTCCAGAAACTGACATCTTTTGCATTTTATTTCTGAAATTAATCCTTACCACTCTAAATAATTTAAATGGACTTGCCAATTTTTCAAACTCGACAAAACCCTTCATCATTTTCAGAGACAAAAATATATGTACTGACGGACAGAACTTGCATGGGTACAATAGCAAGCGGCTTCCAGGCTTAGTGCTAAAGAAACAAAGACTTTCATTCCCAATTTTCTCTTCATGTTTATATTATTGCTGTATGTATCCCTGATAAACTTTAATATGTACATGTTCATTGTTATCTACCTAAAGTTCTATCATATTTCCAATCAAATGTGATCCATCCCTTTTCCATTCTGTTAACATTAAAAGATGTTACCAAGGAATGGTCGAATAAGAAGCAGTTCAAAGTATCACCAAACAGACTGATATCATCTTCAATACAACATATTTTAAAGGCCATACTTTGATCCAATTAAGACTATAAAAAATATAAATAAATCATTCTTTTATAGAACAGATATTTTATGATGCCCTGAAGTTTACACTGGGAGTGCTACATGTTTTTTTCCTACCACAAGCTGTCAATCTTTCGTGTAATTTTACAGAATACAAATAAAGTCACTGATAACAAACTAAGATTGGTGAGCAAGTCTGGAATGGACATTTAACGAGTGGTGACAAAAATTTTAATGTTGAATGAACGATTAAAGTCTAAATAGTATAACCTGGCTTTAAGGCCCTGGTATCTAGTTTAGATGGAGATTTTCATTCAAAATGGAACAGATATTTATGTATCATTCCCTGAATATTAAACATGAATTCCATATCAATTTAAATCAAAAAAGCTAAAAATTAAATAAAGACATCTTTGACCATGCAGTATCACATCAAAAGATCTATGTAGGAAAAAGATGAAAAGGCGTAAGAAAGATGGCTGGAGTAGATTTTAAACATGATTCAAGATGGTTATACGAGATGTATACAGTATTAGGTAACCGAGTGTCATTATCATTGGTTAATGTTACCTATGTTTATATATCACATACCTACAATATGAAAACAAGGGAGATGATTATCTACATATATATATATATCAGATATCGTCACTGATAATGTAAATTCCAGATGACCCTTATTGACCCCCTAAGGAAAATATTACAAAGCACATGTCAAAACATTTGAAATGGAAAAAAAATGTATGAAATATGTTTGTGACTTAAAAGAATGTATAAAATATGCTGTAGATTTCAACTCTTCATTTTGATAATGATCATGTATAATGATTTACTGTTAAAATTGTCATATGAACAAATCCACTGTTATGGTCATATGAACAAATTGCATTCCTTAAATACAAAAATAAATAGCTCTTTTTCATCATAATCATTAAAAATTCTGTCTTTCTTAGTTGTTCTTCTTCTCTACTAATATTATAATTTTCGCTCTTTGATTTTCTATCAGCAAACAATAACATGCCTAAATTGCAATCAGAGTACAATTGTGCTGCGGCTTAGCTTGCAATCTGTCCGACTAATGACTCCATTCACTTCTAGATATTAGTATCTTTAAACTAAATAAATTCTGAATTATTTCATGATTACATAAATTCAGTACAGCAAAGATATCCATGTATTCTTTTATGCCTCCACTTAAGGAGGTACATAGATTTGCCCAGTTGCATGTCCACCCCACTCAGTGTCCAGCTATCCCTCTGCCCATTTGTAGACTGACAAGTCCTATGGACACATTTCTAGTTCCTAATTCTACACAACTTATCTCTAGCAATATTTCGTATCAGCCTGCAAAAAAACCCTAAAGTTTTGAAAGAATTTATTAATTTTCAAATGTGTTTATCAAATTATCTTAATTAAATTCATACATTTTTAACATATAACTCTTTTCACAAAACACTGCAAACCTAGGCTAATAATTGCTTTACCAATTAAAAAATGTTGAATTTTAAACGTAATTTACCTAATAAAATTCAAATTTATACCCTTTTTTTCTATTCAATAACAAACAAAATTTACATATTTTCCTTAGGCCAACAAGGTACTAATTTTTCTCTTAGCCTGCTAGAGGAGACTAAATCAACCAGTGCAGACTGCTAAAGATAAGCTGTCACATTTGTGCCGTCTGATCATGGTCTGCACTATACCCTATTCAATCAGTACTTATTTTGAAATTATCCCTGAAAATGATAAATGGTTTCAACCAGATTGAAAGATGGCCAAATCCATTTGCATGAAAAGGGTTAAAATAATCTAACATAAAAATAAATAGAAACAATGATTACTGACTACAGAAAGAGAGTTCCTGATTTAATCATAGTAAGGATTTATAAATTGCCGCCTGAAGGGATAGATCTTTATAAGATAAACAAGCAATGGTAACCCGACTGGAAAAGATGATAACCCCGGTAACTCTATCAAACAGCTTGCCAACTCGACTTCACTGAATAATGAATATAAATGGCTGTTAACAAGAAAACTGAATAAGAAATATTTGATATAGACTCAACAATAGGAAAATGTACGAATATTTAAATTATTGAGAACTTAAAAATGTATCATACATTTCATATAAACATATACATATAATGATAAACATTCAAGGTTTTATTGTATGGGCAGGCCTTAGATGAAACATTTGATAATTAAATACAGTCTCCAATGTAAACAAAAGGTCAAAACATCACGGTAAATCACATTTCCTTAAATGAATATTTCATAAGTTATTGACAGTTTATTACTCCAGGTCTATGATATTAATCAATATGTCTCCAATGCAATATGGCTCACTCTACTGGAACACAATGTAAATACCCTTTGCCGCCAGTACAGAGCCAGGCCAGTAGCATGCACATTCATGCAGTCTGACCCGGCTTCGTGCCCACAAGCCCACATCCATGCAGTCTTACCTGGCTTTGGGCCCACAAGCCTAAATCCATGGAGTCTTACCTGGCTTTGGGCCCACAAGCCCACATCTATGCACCCTTATCTGGCTTTGGGCCCACAAACCCACATCCATGCAGTCTTACCTGGCTTTGGGCCCACAAGCCCACATCCATGCAGTCTTACCTGGCTTTGGGCCCACAAGCCCACATCCATGCAGTTTTACATGGCTTTGGGCCCACATCCATGCAGCCTTACCTGGCTTTGGGCCCACAAGCCTAAATCCATGGAGTCTTACCTGGCTTTGGGCCCACAAGCCCACATCTATGCACCCTTATCTGGCTTTGGGCCCACAAACCCACATCCATGCAGTCTTACCTGGCTTTGGGCCCACAAGCCCACATCCATGCAGCCTTACCTGGCTTTGGGCCCACAAGCCCACATCCATGCAGCCTTACCTGGCTTAGGGCCCACAAGCCCACATCCATGCAGTCTTCCTTGGCTCTATACTGTTGGTGCCAGCATATTTTTTTTATGCTTCAGGCCAATGAGTTCTTTCATACATACAAACACACATACATATGGTACAGAGTACATAGTAAATTCTGATAAAACTTTGGAAATTTGTTAAAGTGGCTATTTTTTTTTTTTGGTATCTTGATATTGAAATCCCATAAAATTTGAAATAAATTCAAAGTGGGACAAATCTATTTCACATACATTCAGAAATTTAATTATATATATGTAAGGATTAGTACTGCTCACTCACAAATTCAATTTCCCTATGACTTGAGAAGCTTGAATCAGTTGGGAGAGTCTGGGACCAGGGAATTAGTAGTTTTCTCAGGTCTGGACACAATCACTTATCTTTAATGTGTTCTGTCTCAAAACTGTGATCATTATTCAATAATACCATATCCTTTCATTAACTGGTGTCTCTCCCAGAAGTTGTTTATCTTAGTATGTAATCACATAAAGAATATCCCTACTTTATTGCTTTCCAAATATTTTCCTTTCATCATCATTTGAAGATTTATATTCCTATTTAACATTTTAGGTAACAACACCTAATTAGTTTATTTCCTTCTTGAATGCATTTCATGCAAACAATAAATATATGAACAGATCTTATGACCTAAAGATTCTAACTCCTGATTTTTGTGTTGTGGATTGAATACCGCTTACCTAGGCACTAAATGGGGCCGGTGCTTGGGGCTGGTGCTGGTGCTATGGGCTGTGAGAGGTGCTATGGGCTGTAAGAGGTGCTATGGGCTGTGAGAGGTGCTATGGGCTGTGAGAGGTGCTTCGGGCCAAGAGAGGTGCTTCGGGCCAAGAGAGGTGCTTCGGGCCAAGAGAGGTGCTATGGGCTGTGAGAGATGTGGCACTTTTCAATATCTCTCAAAAACAGACTCAATAAATATAGAGCTTTGATTTCTATTATATGTTTTTTGTTGTCACTGCTCTTAAGGGATCTCCATATGCCAAAAATTTTAAATAATAAATGGAAGTAAAATATAATTACAGCTCTGGATTGGTTAAATTAATCCCATTTTCTATTATCATCTGATAAATATGCTGACTTTGATTATGTTAAAAATGACACAACTAACTTGAGTTTCGAGACAGTAAATTTTTCGCCAAAGTCACATTGTCTCACCAATCCTTTTATGTATAAGTGTAAGGGTGGATCAAGATTTAAAAATTTACCGTAATGGGAAGAAACATGGTGCATGTTTTTTATTATTTTAAATTTCTCATTTAAATCTCAATAATTCTATACTTTCATTATCGTAAGTTATTTATAAAGAAATGTGCTTGTAACTTGCAACTGTTGTATTGTGTAAGTTTATCAGCAAAACATTACAGACATTATCTTGATTACAAGAACATGCTAATCCCTATACCATACCATATCATTCCTATACCTTACCATTCCAACAGAAATAAAATGTATGTTATCCAAGAGAGCCATAAAAATCTGTCTTTTATCTTAAGTCTGGTACTAAATAATTCATGTATTACATCTTTTATAAATTGTAAAACACATACCGGCACCTCTGATGTTGATACTGAATAAGCTACAAAACTTTTTTCCCCCAACATTTCTATAATTACTTAGGCATGATATAAAAATAATTTGTTTCTCGTTTTCATACCTTCCAATATATTTTTGCACTCAGGTTATACAACTTTTACTATAATACATAATGTACCACAAATGCCATCATTTATATCTGATAATCTTTTCATAAATCATGATTGTCCGTACTTAATCTGGTTCAATTTACTTTATTTAAAAGTGAAAAGATAACGAAACACCAATATATTTGGTTGGCCTACTGTAACACATGGACTTCAATGCACAATTGCGGAGGAATTCCTCAAATCAATAATTTAAATAAATTCTCTTAATCAGGACGTGAACAATACCTTTAGTGAACATCGTAACATTGTCAGAATTATTCATCACCCAACATTAAACTAGGAATGCTCTGATTAAGACAATTAAATCTCGGCATCATTAACCAAACGCAGTTCATTACAAAACAAAATTGTAAATTGTCATGATTAAAATGACAACTCCCTTTTGAACATCTCATTAGGCAATTATCACCTAATGTCTTTCCTTGCCTCCAGTCTAAAAACACAACATTTTCTTCCCAAAGAAAGAATGGTGAACATTTTGCATTTGTTTTATTATTTCTACTTTTTTTCACTAATGTGGCGCCCAAAAGTTGTTAATATCACGTTGAAAAATTCTCCATAGTTATAGAAAACTTGCAAATACAATTTTTTCGCACAATTGATAATGATAAAATTTTGATTCTCTGTTAAAAAAATATCGACTTCATAGTCAGCATAATCAATTCTGTAATCTGTTAAAAGAGATTTGCTTCTTCATTAATGTCTTTTTATTTTTTGGTATCTCTTTTTCAATTTAGAAAGAAAGAAAAAACCTAAAAACTTTCAATTCAATATTTTTTTCTGGAGTTAAATAATCCTGCACATTTCACCTGCTGTATTATCTTATGCAACCAAATATGTATATATTACTACATATTAACGCAATTTCACACATCTCCGAGGTAAAAGATTCTGACTGCTCAGTTCTAATTACGGGTTTTTCTGAAGAGTCTATTACAGTTTATGTAAGACTTTGTTACGATATACGGACTGTAAACTACAATCAACTTGTCATCTCCGTCAGGCCGCATCAGACCTAAAGTAATACACGTCAATATAATGATAACGTACTACAGTCTCAAGATGCTAAGGTCCCACACGGAGGTCCCAGTCACGTAACTTAAGACGCATCATGTCGGGTAAGGAAGATTTAAAACGTATTAGCACACAAGTTCTCTCCGCAAAAAATGCAGAATTTGCATACAATATTACTCTCTCAACAAATTACTGATGACGGCATCCGTGAAAATGCAGTGTTACATTACTCAATTTTATTTTTAACTTTTGGAATCTTAGCGTAAAACATACTTTCAGATTTACCAGAACAAAATTTATTTCAAAGTTTGAGCAAGAAATGCATCAGAACAACCTTTTTCCAGTTGGTTTAAACATGTTTATTCCCGAAAGTATATATAATGTTTATACAAATAAATAACAAACAAAATATTTTTACACAATGGGAAAGGATCATGGAATGAAAGACAAGTCTTGTAGAATTCTTCTCCTTTTTCCAGTTAACAGTATGAGTAAAATTTTTTTACATAATTTTCATCTTATTTATATGAATTTAATGTTGATCACTTTATGTATATTTTACAGCTTAATTTCATACTTTTATTTGAAAAGGACATTTAAAGAACGGTGATAAAAGTAAAAGGGTAAATTGAGCATGAACTTCAAGTTTTTAAAACGTAACTTATTTTATATCATATAAATACACATAATTGACGCCTCCTTACAATTTCATACATTTATTTTTCTTCCCTACTGTCGGACATATTTATGAGAAAAGTTTGTCTATCTCCAAATCATAATCCTTGTCACACCTTTCCGTAATTCATGCATGGAAAATAAGTAAACGAGCGCTCAAGCAGCGAAAATATCCCTAAAGTAAAGGCGTAAAAAATCTAACGAAATCGCCTAACATCCGTACACTTTAATCCCTTAATATGCATATCAGATAAATAAAAAAGAAGCCGTTAGCTAATCTAGTGTAGCTCTAGGTTAAAAATACATCCAAAACAGATGTATGGCAGAATTTTATGCTAATGAGGATGACATAAACACAAATCAAATCAGCTTGAATTTGTATCAAACACTTTTTTGACAATCGTAAATGGATTTATTTGTATTAGCATTGTGAAAAAAGGTAAGAATATTTTGCGTTTTGTGAGAAATGCAAGATGCAATTTCATACCTTGTGGCTTTAATGACTTCTGACAAGTTGTTTTTTTTTAATACAAGTTATAATATTTGATATTTTACCACAGGATTGTTTAATTCATATTACCTTTTACCAGGTGTTATCACAACCATTAAACATTTTTTAAACCATAAAATCATAAAAAGAGAGATTTATTACCATTTGATATTGCACAAATATTACAATTTTAAAATTTTTACTTTTCAAATTTCTCACGCAAGTTTTATATGCTGATTATATAATAAGGACAATTGCTTGTACTGGGACTGGCATCTGGTAAACTGTTTACTTGTCCACTACAACAGAAAAGGAAATATATTAAAAACAATTTACTGGTACTGAGGAAAGGCAATGTTATAGCTGTTGGGCATTTTTGTCCTCAATATCTGATCAAGATAACTTTGCTTTCAACTTTTACCATATGTCATTATGGAGATTTTCATTCCTAGTCACTGGGTGACACTGTATCTTAAGACAATACATTTTTTTCTCATCAAAATAGTGTGACATATCGATTATACTATTGTTTTCTTTAGAATATAAAGGTTAATTAATGTGTTAGAAGACAATATTTGAATTTATTTCACCTACGGGGATCATATATACTATTTATAAGTTATTTTATGTTTCTAGTCGAGTAGTTTAGTTTTTATCAATCGGTCAATTAAAGAGTTCAAACCCTGGTTTACTCATAATTCATTAATTTTGCATTCTGTGACAAAATGAAGGCCCGGGATCTGGGGTAATCCAGGGTGGGGGGAAGGGGGGCTTTATCTGTAACGAAAAACAGTAACAATGATAACATTTTTCTTGACACTGTTGTTGGAACTTTACATTGTAACTTTTTATTTCATGGAACCTGTAACTGTTAACAAGAAGACAAAAAAAATAAGAGAACATTCGCTACATAAAAGCCGCTGTCGTTAAAATCAAATTACGGTATCTTAGTATGTGTGATTAACAATGTAACACGTTAACTGACTAATATGTAACATATACATCGTTCAACTTTCATAAATTAATGAATACGAAAAAAAAACACGCGAGGAAAATACCAGTCTGGCACGTTACATTAATAATAACCGTAATTACGCTTACACAGTCATCATAACTGCAGGCCATGTACGACCTTAAATATTCACGACCTGAGATGACGCCAGTTTTATTTTTTCCCCGTTAGACTGTGTCTTACAGGTATATACAAGAGGAGACATTTAATTCATCCGAAACATCTGCGTAATTATTGTAACCAGTCTAATTCAAAATATACCTTAAATACCGCAACCTTTTTTAAAGTCTTTTCTTTCCCCACTGTTTTGTTATTTCTTTACTTTCAATTCTAATTCCTTACATGCTTTCAAATCAATCTCTGGTGCGTTATTTAATTATTCTTTACCTTGGACATGATAATTGCCGTCTATTTTCCGACAGCCCTATGAAGCGGGAAACCTATAATTTTGACTTTAATAATAGTAACTGACCACCATTTGTTACTTTATAGGTTATCATCAAAATGTTCATTGAGTCTTTACAATAAAATAACTTTTCTCAATGTTACAGTCTGAGGTGTATTTGTCAGCGACCTGATGGGTCAAATGGGGACAAAATGCAAAGAATGAATGTTTTTTGGCGAAAATCGGTTAAAAAGCATAAGCTATGAAAACCATAATTAATATGTCCAACAAGTTGTTATAAAGTAATAAACCACAAATTACTACCTGACCAAAGTTAAATCAAGTGCTTAACAAGAAAGACATAATAAAAACATATAAAGACCACATAATTAAAGGGAGGAAATTTGTCTAGAGAGGAAATTTGTCTTATAAAAAAAAGATTTTTTTCTTTTCAAGAAAATACTAAAATCATAAAAATTAAAAATATGTTTATTTTCTTTTTGTTTCTTCAAGCAAAATTGAAAAATTTTCAAGTATATAAAAAATAAATTAAAAATAAAATCATTATTCAACTTTTTAAAATAAAGTTACTCTATGAATTATTAAATCATTTTTCTTTTCAATTGTATAAAAATCAAAAATGTTTTATGAACTTTAAAAAAAAAAAAATTCAACTATTTAAAACAAAATCAGAACAAATATTGTTTTTCAACTTTGTTTATACAGCCATTTTAAGAATGGTTAAACCATATTACTTTCTTTGAGTCAAAATTGACAATTAATGATTTTTCTTATAACAATAAATAAAAACTCCATTTGTTTAACAATTCCTCCTAAAATTATATTTTATTTTCCTGTAAGATATTCTCAAACTTGCACAAAAAGTCAGTACAGAATATCACCATTCAGTTCTGTTCTAACATAGCAATAAAAATGTCAAAAAAATAATCAATTCATTATTGAAAACAAAATAATCAATAACCAATTCAACACTTGAGTTCTTCTTTCACTTCTCAGTCCTTCCACCATATGGCCAATAATAAAACAATAAGTGTCAATAATTAGTGTCCCCACACTTCCTATCCAGTATCACTACAGGGGAGGTAATTATAATCCAATTATCTACTCCTGCAATTACATAATAAGCATTTAATTAAGTGATAGTCATCTTCAATATCAATTAATGTGAGATGATTTACACTGACAAGTCAATCTTAATCTGGAGGGTAATTATAAAGATAAAAACTATAAAGAGATGGGAAATAAAGCTCTTAAAGTCTCAATTACTTTAGATAAAGATGGCATCAGTGTGTTTGATGAAGACTTTTAATTATCTCCATACATCTATATCTACCTATATTATCTAAGTCCCCTGCTTTCAGATGCAATTGTTTAAATAGAGATCAGTGCCCCTTAAATGTGTCAATGTTGTTATGTGTGCTCTGCTAGACATTTCTTTCATTCACAAATAGGAAACCTAGAGCAGAAGTTCTTGAGATTAAGGACTGTCAGTGAAGATATATAGAAGGGTGCATAGAGAAATTTGGTAGAATTTCTCTCTCTCTCTCAGCGCTGCTAGCGTATTATTAGTGAATGTTCAATGTCCTGACAATCACAGTAAAACAGTGTTTTTCTCTGGGATAATAACTTTGGAAATATTTTGCTACCAATTAACAAGGAATAAAACCATCAGAAGACATACACTTCAAGCCTAATTATCAAATATCTGGTAGGTTTTTTTTATTCATTATGTTAATTTCTGGGAATATTTTTTTCTCCAAGAATTTTCATTCAGATATCTTTGTAAATAATTCTTTCTTCATTTGAAAATTATTCATTTTCATGTCTAATATTTATTCGTATACATTCATGGAAGTGCATTTCTTAATATTTAACATTTCCAACATTTTTAGATTTAAAAAAATTTTTTTACACAAAATACTTATATTATTTTCAAGAACTTAAAACCATTTTGGTTGATCACATACAATTTTCTAATCAAGGGCAACATTTATTTAATGTATATATTCAATAGCAGACAAAGATGATATCAAAATAACTTATTCCTTATATTCAAAGTCTCAATATCAAAAAAAATCTTGAGCTTAATGAAAATTGAGAGGAAAAAAATAGGACTTTAAAGTAAAAACAAAAACAACAAAAAAACAACTTTTAAATTTCATTTAAGAATGTTTTGCTTCTTTCCAGACATCCTGCTATCGATAACGTTATCACTAATGATATAGCAGAAAAATATATTTGAAGTAAAAAATTCATAGTGTAAATTAAATGACACTCTTTATTTGTTTTTAAATCTTTTATTGGACTTTAAAAAAAATTCACTTGATGATTTACAAGCATGAATTAATTTGTTTGATTTTTTCTATTCTTTTTTTCTGCCAGTATCTAATATTATAAATCAAGATTGCGCAGTTGTCTTGCTATATGTTATATCTGGAAATCAAACTGTTCTATTCGTAGTTATCAAGCCCTAGCGTTAAATAACATGCTGAATTTCTTAAATAGACTAGTCAAATTTTTATTTTTGAAACTTTCAACTGTCAGATTTGGAGATATTGAGTTGAAAATCATTATAAAGTTGGGTAGCTTGAAGTATAGAGCCTATAACAGACTGACTGGATGTGCAAGATAGTCTGGCACTTTGCTTGTGACATTTATGCTAATAATTCTTGTTTATGTTTAAATTAGTTTCAGGTATAAGCATATATATATATAAAATAAATATAAAGAATAAGGGGACAGCCAATCAATATTGATTTATAATTGTAAAAATTATTAATTTTATTTTGTTGATTTTTTTTCTCGGTGTTATTTTTTTTACTAAAAAAAAAAAAAAACTTGCTAAAAATCTGATCTTAAATATAAAATCAAATTGTTGGCAATTTTCATATTTTAAAACAGTTCATTTATAGATAAGATTTCACAAATCATCGGTCCATTGTTTTGCTAATGGAAGGTAAGAGTTGTTTTCGGATAACATCTTGAAAAGTTCATTTTTTTCAAAGAGCTTAGGTAGGCTTTAAAATAACACTTTTATCTCCCAGTTGTATTTTTTATCAATTAAATATGTCAGCGTTGCAGATTTATCACTCTTAAGTCAAAATAAGCAGCTTACACATCAAACATTCATGTGAAGTCATTATGTTTTTGTTGTTTTTTGTTGTTGTTTTTTTTATGGGAGAAGCTTTATTTTATGCAAGAAGCCATACAGAGTAACAAACTATTATCTGACTGCCTCTTAACTTAGGGAGCCTATCAGTGTGTTCATAGAGCAAAAAAAAGGAGTTTATCAAATACCAGAACATCGTCATAAAAGAAATATTACAAGCCTTTAACAATCTGCAAATTGCTGTGCTTTAATTATGTATGTGGTATGTTTATGTACATATAGTAATGTAGCAACCAAGTGTTTAAATTATCTGGGGGCATTTTTGTTCACTTTCACCGCAGTTAATAGTGAATCATGAAGCATTCAACTTTATAAAATATGAAAAAGTGTTACCACCTTAGGCAATATATACTGTATATTATAATTAAGCAAGACCCGGCTATCATCAAATTATACATGTATCACTTTGCCAATCAGAATTCCCGATACAAAAGACGGCCCCTCGAGCAAATTTACACCTAAGTAAAGGAAATAGCCACTTAATATTTTATCATAGTGCTGGGAATATCTAATTCTATATTTGCATGTGTATAGGAACACTTTCTGCCTCAATTAACAAATGGTTACTGTCAATTTACACTAGTTACCGATTTAAACGATCAAATTACTGAAATTCACTTAAATGACCCAACAATGTGTGCATCAGAAGCAGTCTATACAGAGGGGAATTAAACCATCCGCAACCACGTTGCTCTAGTAGTAGCCGTATCAGAAATAACCGAACAAAAGTAACGTGAGCTTCTCATATTGAAATAGGGACGGACATACCGCAAACAAATGACAAATTACTACTGATACTGATAACTACCACATTCGGGTTTTAACACTGAGGTGGGATAAGGACAAAGTGTATCACGTTAAAAGATTAATAACTTTATATACCATGCGTTCATGTTCACGACTGTAACAGTCTGACTGCTTTGTTTTTATTTGTTGTGGCACGGTTTCAAGAAGTTTGTGAACGTTTTCATGGCTTTATGAGTGTGATATAATTATATGGAGATCTGTGATTTGTGGGTTACACCTGATATGTGCAACAAAAGTTGGATTATTCAAATTATTTCGGTGAGCAGGGGTAACACTTTAACTTTCGCTACATAAGGAAGCGTAACATGACACATGATGGGAGTTATAAACATTATAATTTTATGTTCATAAAAGGATACTAAAATGTTAAAATATTTAAGTATGACTCAGTAAGTTGTCATTTTAAGTAAATTCTTTGCAAGAAAAAAAACTTAGTGTAATATATTAATTACTTTGATAATACATTGAAATTATGTCTTAATATATTTTAAATAGAAAATAGAAAGAAAAATATGCATATACATCAAAGAAAGCTTCAGGAACAAGATAAAATTTATAATGAACAATAAATTCATAACAAGATTAAATTTTTCTCATCCTTTAGACAGTTAAATTTCATCTTAAAAATTAAAACAATTTAAAATTTCGTTTGACAGCGGACACTGATTAAACCTGGCCTTAAATAGTATGTACGGGACACCGTCTTGTCTCTGGAAACTAAACGTGATCCTTGTGGTACCTTGTAAACAGTGGCTATTTGCACATTTTAAAAATATCATTCACCTTATAATCCACATTAAGACTTCGCTAAAGTGTACGGATCACAATGATCTGGTCTAATACTGTTGAGACGAGGGCATAAAATATTCACTGCTACATAATCATTAAAGGATATGCCTTCAGTCAGATTAGGAAAATATTTTCATAAGGTATTACTTTCACTACCTTGATTTTAAAACTACAATACACATGTTCGGCCGACATAACAAGAGTCAGGGCATTATTGAAGGAATTTAATTTGGCATAAATCATAATAAATCATTGGAGTTTATAAAACAAATCAAGTAAGTTTTATATTTCAGTTTATAAAATGTGTTACTTAACATTACTGAATATTACATCATGTATAAAAATATTTCAAAAGGTGTTTTTTCAAGTGAGTAATTTTCTTCTCTATTTTTTTTTTCGTAAGAACAAAATTTATGCAATTGTAACGGAAACGTTACAATAAAATATCAGATAAAAAATAAGGTTTCTTTTCATTCACAAAGACACAAGAGCTTGTAAAATCACTGCTTGACAAACTGTCAAGTCATTAAATAGCAATGAAAACTAAATTCTTCACCAAATGTTGCGACACCACTAAATTTTCTTTCATTTTAACGACATGTGTAGATTATATAAAATATACTGTTATGAAGTGCTGTATGGTTTTATATAGCGTAAAACGTCTTTTTTTCCCCTCAGGCAACCAGACCATTTATTTCAAATCTCAACAATATTCTCCTATTCAAAACAGAGCAATTCACAAAATTACTTTGTAAATGTTGAAAGAAATTTCATGCAATTATGTTCTATCGGATTTGCGATTTACCTTTTACTACAAAGTTTGGATATTTTCTGAGTTAATTGGTCATGTCGAAATGGGACGATTTTTATCTAATGCTCATGTTTTATTTTGTTAAACCTCACAATACATTTGACATCCTGTGCTGTTATTCTCTTTAGTCGTGTTCTCTTTTTATTTTCGACCGACAAATTTTGGATTTAAAAAGAAAACTCATAGAAAGGAATTTATCGTGTGTTCACATTTTTCTGATTTACATCGATTACTAAACAGGTAACGCAAATATTCAAAATATTTCTCTTCTTTAATCGTTGAATTTAAAACTTGCCATCAGAATTACTCATTCGTCTTAAAAAGATGTATTGAGAAAGACATTTTGTGTAACGATCGTTAAATAACACTTTTTTTTTTCGAAAGGTCGTAAAATATATTTTCGTCATTTAATCAAACATTTAAAATCTACACATAATTCACCAGATGATTAATTTGTAAATAAATTATTTATAAAAGGTATTTACTGAATCATAAAATATGTTTCTTGCCGTTTTCTCGATCTTATATTATATTCCAGGTAACGATTGAAGTCAATTTGAAAATAAAATATACAAGAAAACAAAGTAATATGTGGGAAAATTCTTTCCATGAAAACTCCAAAAACTGCTTAAAATAACTCCTGTAACTGCTTTTTTTTGTTACATTTACTTCACAATGATCTAGGAAACTTTCATTAATTTCGTTTGTCTAAAAAAATTCAATTTCTGGAATACTTACTATCTTTCGCTATTTAAAAATTACAGTCATTAAAAACAGAAAACAACCTTACATTATAAATGCTAAAAATATGCGTTACATCATAAAAACTATGTTATGTGTACGAGTGCATGTTATTTGTTAATTAAATCTTTGTAAAGAAAGAAAACCTTTCATGATGGCAAAAAATCTTTGTGTACGAAAATAACAAACAAAATACATTTACTTTTTTTTAAATTAAGATACTATTTGGATGCCTTCATGTCTACAATTTAATACCCCAGTTTAAACAATATGAAGCTTTGTAAAAGATCTGTTTAATACCCTTTAAAGTGTCATGATACTGTTATATAGAAAATGTACGCTCGTTAGTTAATTCAATTTTTTCTTTATCACAATCGTCACATCATTTTCGGGACTTTTTCGCATTATTTTTTTGTTCTCTAAATTTTTCAAATTTAATATGCAATGGCCAAGCTATAACGAATAAATAACTCAATGTGTTTCACTTTCTATTTTAAAGATAACTGTAACTGATAGTTAAAAACAATGGTTTTATAATTATCACCTGCCTTTGTTTTAAACAAAAAAATATTTACGTAAAGATAAAACTTTTGGCCGAACAGCTGTTTGAACTGATGTGGGTGGTACATCAATCTTGTATGCCACTCATTAATGTCCCTCAAAAGTTCAAATCTTTTAAGTCCCGTATTTTTTTTTCTTACTTTCGATTAATATTTTTGAGCATTTTTGTAATAATGGTTTGCTGGGGATTTTTTTTTTGCATATCATTAAACAACAACAACAAAAAAACAGGTACGAATTCCATTTCAGTTCACTTACTTTAATATAATTATAATTTATGTCTTTTCAAAAAGAAAAAAAACTTAAATAACAGTGAATAGAAAGCTTCAAATATCACGACCTCTGTAATTAACTAGTGACTAAGCATAGGTTAATTTATTATGAAAATTGTCACTAATAATATTAGGACCTTGGAACCTTGCTCTCTAACTGGCGCTAAAGTAAGATATCTTATATGGAAACAGATCATAACTTAGGACATTTTTGTTTCAACTTCTCTTGATTTCTTATTCATAAAATATTTCAGTGAAATATCTTTAAGCTTTAAGATCTTCAAGACAATCAATTGTTTGAAAACCTTTGATTTGTGAACCTGCCCCTGATAATTATATAATTATTCCAGGTGTTATTTTGTAAAAAATGTCTTCAAGAGAACAAAAAGTTTGCGTGTATAAATATATGAATGTTAATGACCATAAACACTTTATAAGGTCTAATAATAATCTATGAAAAGGAATGCGAGAAAAAAAATCTGAATCAGGAATTTTAACACATTACACAATAATCTACCTATTATTTCCCTGTTTTTTAAAATTTGATTTCCAACGTATGTAAGAAATGTTAGAAAATCAATGCCTAGCCATTGTAAATTTGTTTAGTTTTCTATTGAACAAATAACAGGAAAAATTCTGCACTAAAATAACCGCATTAGTACAAAATATCCATCAATATACGTCATGTTGTGTTCATACAATGTCAGGTAACATGGTGTCAATATTACGAAGTTCACATAAAAGAAGTTAAAACTTTGTTAATAAGGCTTTTTACTCAATACCTTTGTATTGAAACAAGAAGCTTATTATATAATAACCGATTTGTACCTTGATCTAATTCAAATTTAACTCTCTCTTAGTCTCCAATGAGTAGAAGTTGTCTAGACATTTGTGGAGAAAGTTGGAAAATAACATTGAATATTTATATTTAATTTTTTTATATCGTTTTGAACTGACCTTAATTGTAACACTGTAAAGACCTTCTTAAATTTCAATTCTAAATAGGCATGGTATATTTCTTAATGATATTTAAACCAACAAAAGTTTTCGACACCTTAATAATGATAATACTGCAGAAAGTAAAATCAAGTATAAATAAATAAATGAATGAATGGTTGCAAAAAAATAATCTTATAATATGCAATTAGTTATGACAGGTCTCTATTTGAAAATGTAAGTGAAATCTCTCAAAAAACTGTTTAATCTGTTTGAAACTCAATTGGTTACCATGGCAACAAAATTATTACAAGATCTATCAAATGTACATCAAATAATCGATAAATGAATTACTGAACCATCTTAAAAGGAAATCATTTACTATAAACAGGTGGTTGTTACATCTTGACTTTTTAAATTATCAAGATACAAAATCAAGCAAATCACTTTCACAGAAAATCAAGTACACCAGATGTCAGAACAATAAAATAAAGTGATTTTTTTAAAAATGAAGCTTAAGATATATAGTAAACTTTGATACTCTGATCAATAATAACGTGTTACAAGAGAAAAAAATGAGGAAACTTAAATTTTTGATACAAAATAAATGTTTCATGAATTGATGCAGACAGCACTGTTTTACATAGCAACCTTTCTATTGAAACTTATAAAACTTTCTAAAGCTGATCTTATGATGTTTCCAGGAGAGTTAACAATAGCGATCTTTAACAAATTTCTAGTATAAAATCTCAGAGGATTTTCTCAAGATTTTAGTACCCTGTAAATATCATTCAAAAGATGACAGTCGAGTAAAAATGATCTGTATTTTATATGCATTCAATATTTATTAATGGTGCGTCTGCATCTGTTACTCTTGAGATTTTGATTAAGGAATATTTTCATCTTACAACTTTGTGAACCAATATATTTGCATACAGACTTTCAGTCTGATTTTATAAATCTTGCCCGTTTGAATGTTAGCAGCCATTAATGGCAGCCATTAAAGGCGGTACTTTAAGTACAATGGTCTCGAGAATATTTCGTGCAGTGTTATACCTAGCATGAATACAAAGCATTTAATGTAAACTTATCCCGCAATAATTTTCCCACCGCGACTGCTACAATGAGGCGACTTTTCAGTCATCTGAAAACCCGTATTGACAACACAGTCCGGACTTTAACATCCTGTCCAAAAGAAAAATCAATCGAAGGATCATTTCAGGCCATATTATTTTGTATAATTTTAAGTGGGAATGTATTGTTATTCCTTAAAATTATTATTTACAAAGGTTTCGATGACAAATAATCGGTAAATACAAGATCAACGACAAAAATAGGGGCCCTATTAAGTAATTATTCCAGTCAGTTGCGATCAATATGTTAGAAAAACGTTTATTATGTTAACCTCGAATAATAGACCCTCGTAAAGTTGTTAACTCCCTGCATGTACATCATACATTGGAAAAACTATACGTCAAACTGCGGGCACCAAGTTTGTATATTTGTATACTATTGTCCAGTCTGAACACAGCAAATATTGACTTGCTAACTGCTAAATATGTCAATGTTTAATCAGCGTAAATATCATTTGGTCTCATAATTTACAAAAGAAAAGAAAAGAAAATTTTTCGTCTTCAAAAAAAAATTTGGACAAAAAGCAGGTGACCCCTCTAACAGTGAAAGCTTTTTTTTGTACATTTGTTGCCTCAAGTCGTGATAAAATGGAATTAAATTATTTCGTCCCGTAAATATTTAAAGAAATGGACATATGCTATCAGAAAAATTATGGAATTTAAAACCTCTTGGATGTTTATAAGAATACTATAACAGTGATGGTTAAAAGTTACTTTACACGATTACATTTCAAAATCTTTATAAAAAAACTGAATTCATTAATTATAAAACAATAAAAAAAAAACGGGATTTGTAATTTTTATTTCTTTTATTTTAACAATGACATTTACATTTTGAAAGTCCTATCCCTCGCTGCTTGTACACAAATCGGCTGTGAAACAGTAGCTGAATTTGATGATAGAAAAAAATCACCGCACTTTGTACAATTATAACTAAATATACAAAATGTCACAGTACAACTGTCCTATAAAATATAGATATACGTTTGACACTGAAATACATTTTCACAGGGCCGAGTAAAATTTCATGACATTTTCAGTTGAGTCATTTGCATGTTGACAAGCCCATTTCTATTTTATGCTACATTTAGCATTTGTCAAAAAAAAAAAACCAGATAAAAATAGCAAAAAATTACATTTGTTTTTAAAACCAAATAACAAGAAAGAACGACAATTACCAAATAGCGATGTACACTTAGTTTCAAATTTCAAATGTCGTTAAAATTGGAAGAAACATTCCTTTTATCGCAAAATCTAAAAAGAAAAGATAAAACGGCAAAAACGGAAGATTTCAATAAAAAGTAACGCGTCAGACACAAAAGCCTGCAACAAAGGTTGCGATAAAAAGCAAAATTCAGCCAAGTGAAGAAAATTAGCCAAAAGATAATTGTTTATACATCCCAATACACAAAGGGCAACAACAGAAAAAAATTTAGTTTTCAAATGATATGTCAGTAATAAAGAAAATGTCAAAATATTAACTTTTTAACAGTTTTATATACAAGTATTGATATCTTAATTACAAAATCTATGATCATTTTATTGACTTCTTGCACAGTAATGAATTTTTTAACAGTTTTATATTTCAGTGAGAGTGACTTGAGTGACTTAGTAGTCAAAACATGACACCTTAAATTGTATAAAATATGAATATATTATGAATAATAATAGTAAAGTATGCATTTTAAAGTGATGAGGGAATTTTTTTTTATACCATTGCACAATATGTAGACAAATAACTGTCATAAAGGCTGGAAATTTTATGCCCAGTCTACTTTGTTAACTAACAGTGTAACGAAATTTATGTATTTTATGATTAATATAAAATTGCATTACAACCATAAATTGCATTTTTCATTACAAATGTTTTAATAATTATGTGCATATGTTTTGTGTATTTCAGGTATTCTGCACATGCCTCAGTAGTGACCTTCACCCTTGAAGATGGCTTCCAGACGGCTTAAGCAGACATATTTTACCTGTTCAGAATGGTAAACAAATCCAGCATGAATTTACTGTTCTTCTTCGGAGTGTTGATTCCGGCGTTGGTTACCATCGCGCTTTTCGTCGTATTCTGCTACTGCTGGTATAAGATGAGGATACGGAACCAGATATTGTACAAAAAACACGATCCACATAAGATTGAAAAGTTACGTTCCATTGGAAAGGACTACGAAGCCCCTCCTCCGCCACCTCCTCCATTTAAATCCAACATGGCTCTATTGAGCGATACGTTTGGTCACAATAATAACAACAAGAACAAATCAAACGACAATTATGAGGAAAGTCCGGAACCGACAGAGGGCTTTGACAATCCGGCAATGTATCGCACTAACCCGGACAGCGGATTTTCGGATTTAAATCAAATTCAGTGTCATGTTGAAAATAACGCACATCAAGTGCAGAGAAGTGAAAGTGTTCGTCCAAATTCACAAGCATCTGATGATTCTGATGACTCGGGATTTCGGAGTTCCCGATCGGGACAATATATTCATAGTGCTAGTAGTAGTACAGGAAATGCACAGGAGAACTGTGGGCAATCAAACGGGGTTCACAGTTTGCATGTGCATGATGCTGTTCCACTTTTTAAACCAATCAAAATACACCCAAATGAATCTGGACAGCAACCATTAGTGTCATATGTGAACAGAAATTCAAGTAAACACAAAATTCAAAGGCAAAGGTTGCCTTTGCCAACTAGTCAGCATTACAGTGTTGGAAATACATGTAGTGAATCTCATAATATGAGTAATGCACCTGCAATTAACTCATCCCAACATCATATGGGCATTATGATGCCTACTACAAGTAACCTCGGCCATATTGCTTCACAACCTGGCCACAGTTCTGGTCAGTCATGTAGCAATTACATTAGTAAGTCTATAAACGATGTCCATGGTGGTCGACTGCATAGCATTGACAGCCATGTAGGACCTGTAACTTGTGCGGGAAATTATGGAATTAAACTGTGTTCTGATAACTGTTCTAACCGGAACAATATTCATCCGCATGGTTTCTATAGTGACGGAACATTCAGCCAGCCGAACAGTATTGGTTACGGAAGTGATATGAACAGTTTCGGTCCAATGCATAGCATTGGATACATTGGTCCGGTCACAGACCATGGACCAATAAAACAAAGACAGCTGTGTTACCAACCGACATTAAACAACCAGATTTTAATGAACGGTCACATATCGGTTAATTCTCAAATACCGGTTAACTCTCACATTCCCGGATATAATATAACAAGTACAAGTCATATGAGACCTATCAATCCGGACACTGGAATGTATGGTATTAAAAGTCCGGTGCACAGTATAACTGAACCGTCACAAAAACTTACAATTACACAAGCTATGGTGCATAAGCCTTACATTGAGGAATTAAGTGATCCGACTCTATATTCTGTTGTATAGTGCTTAAAAGTTTATAAAAAAACAACAGTAGAATGTTTCCGTTTGCAATGATTATGAACTGGTCAGATACATTTAAAACAGTATGTTGCGTTAAAAGCAAAAAAAGTGAAAAATGATGAAAAGTTAAGCTGAAAAAAACAAAACATTGTTATTCTAACAATCAAAAATTGTGTTTATAGTTCATATCAAAAATGGTGATTCTATATTCTGTTTCAAAATCTTAACCGAAATTGGCAAAGATTTTATTTTTATTGTCGTCTGACCTACCACTTTAAATGGACGGCTGTTTTTCGAGGATGATCTTAAGAACTTTATAACTCAAATAGATTGCATTGTTGTGCTATAATATTATTATTTATAGACTTAAATGTTGAAAGACAATACTATTAAAAGTGAGATCCATTCCATAATGTGATAAAGTGCCAAACTTTTCTACAATACTGGCATAACAAATTTTCTTAATATTCTCAATATGTACAGTTTTGGCTAGATATAATTATGTGTTTTTTGTTTTTTTGTTCTTTAATTCCATTAAAAATGTTCATAAAATATCAGCAATTTTTTTTTTATATTCACAGTTTCAAAATATTTCATACAATGTCCATACATCAATACATGACGTCTCTTCTAAAATAATCATACTGCATTACGAAACTTAAAGTTTCCTTAACAAGACGGAAATTCTGGTTGAATTTTGGCTAACGACTTATTCAAATTATTAATTTATCTAGGTCTTTTACTCATTGTTACAATATTTAAGTCAACATTGCTATTCAAGTGGTCATTTTAGAAGAATTTGTTAATTTGTTTCATAACAAACCTCATTGTTACTTGAGTACTTAATTTGTAACCCTTAAGTTATTAAAATAGACTTGCCTTCCATTGAATTTGGAACAGTCCATTCTTATTTTGAGGGAATTCAAAATAAAAAAAAATCTAAATATGAGGAGCATCGGTCATATTGGTGAAACACGACATGGACAAATGGTTGAATAAGAAAATTTATATACCCTACATTTGATGGATATAATATACCGGTAATGTTCAATTTTGTTGAAAAGATGTCGAAATGTGTCAAAAACACTTCAAAACAGTCAAAACTTTTAGTTTGTTTTACTAATGATTTTATTTAAATCATCAAGTAATGAAGGGAAAAAAAAAATATTCCACTATTTCATGTGAAAATTTGACAAAAAACATTAATAACTATTTACGTAAAGGGTAGATCAAGAAAATGATTTTTTGTTGTTGTTAAAAAGGTTTGCAACTGAAGAAAAAACATTAGTTGAGATCAAAAGAAATCCACTGATTTCTGATCAGTTTTTTTTTAAATTAGCCATAAACTGTTACCATGACAATGTTGTTCATCTCAAATGTTTAAATTTTCTTCAGTTTTCTTTCTTCTACTCTATTTGTTAAGGAACACATTTTCTATTGTTTTTCATATGTATTTATTCATATTGTATGACAAATTTGCATAATAAAATCAATGAAAATAACAGCACATTAATCTTTGTTTATTCTGGCATATCAAATCAGAAATTACATAACCCAGAAATGATAATCAAATCCAGAAGCCTTTATTTTATAAAGGCTGTCTCATTTATAAGTAATCTTTTTCTATATATATAAAAGATTTAAATAAGATATGATGTTATAATGGCTTCTTAAACTGAAATGGATATATTTTTTCTAACAATGCACTTATCAATCAGGGCTGCATTTCATAGAAAGTGTTAAGTCTGAAGTCATGCAGTCTTAAGACCAAAAGTAAGATAATTTTGCGTTTTAACTTACAACTCCTATTTCATGATTCTCTTTTTATTTCTGAAATGCAATGCAGATGAGCACTACTTAAACACATTGTGAATAAAAGGATCTGTCACTGTATTTCTATAATAACTTTTCTCAGGAAAATAAATTTAATTATAGTCTCCTGTACAGTCTTTGGCTGAAGGTAAAAACATTTATTTAAACAGTCTGAAGTCAGTCCTTAAGTTGGTTTTATGTCCTAGGACTTAGGGCACACTTAGGACTTTATATGAAATGCAGTCATGGCATCTTCCAAAGAAATAATATTATGTTATAGTAAATACCGTATCTATGTAAAACCAGTTTTCTCTAAAGTTATTAAGTGGCTGAGCATCAGTTTATGAATCTTAAGTTTCTAAATACAATACGAAATCTATGCAACTAAAAAAAACAAATCCAAGATCTACTTAAATCAAGCCACAGGGTGCTGGAGTACTTTGTTCAGACAGAGAAAACTTATTTGGCTCAAGCCAACAGCAGTCGAAGACTTCTGTAAATTTCTCATGAATTAACAACATTGCTTTAAAATGAGAGTATTGATGAAACATGACAAAACACAATCATAGGAAACGTATTGCATGCATGAATGTATAATAGATATGAACCTATGCATAATGGAATTTTAATCACAAACCATTCAAATGTACATTTAAAACATCAATGGCTCGATGCTTGCAGCATCTCAGTTTCATTCACAAGTTTTTCATTTATTATTCATATATAACATCACGTTTCGCGCAAATATTTCATTAATGAAAATGCAACGGAAACCAATTTTCGCACATAATTAATAAAAAGAAACCTTTCATTGAAGGAACAGTCTCCTTCCTGTATAAAATTTCGAGATAAAAAATAGACATATTCCAAACAAAGTCAAGATTGTTACAAAATTTTTTGTTCAATAAAATCAAAAATTTGTAACAATTTTAAATGATAAACCCCCTCATTTTTAATTGACATTTTTATGATAATGGCATCAATTCATATGTGTTCATTGCAAAATAATTTCATTGACATGTTAAAAATTATGTAAAAAAGGTTTAAAATTACTGAACATATTAGGAACTAAACATGACTGCATTTTTTGTCTTACTTATGATGAGAGAAAAAGTACTAGTCATATGATAATGCATATACACTCATTATATTCAAGTAACATAACTATGAAACAAGGGAATTAACCCTTACCATGCACAATGCTAAATATCTTAAATGGACTTGTCCGTCTTCAAGCTGGACAAAACTTGGATGATCATATTTAGGGAAAGTTTCAAAATATTTCTGAATGAATAGCAAACAATCGGATATGCTGTAATTATGTGCTAACTGATCTTGGTCAGCACTGGTTGCATGGGTAGAGTCTGTTGCTGCCTGCAAGCTGGGAGTTAAAGCATGTAAAACGCAGCATATTAAGTGAAAATACTCTTTAAATATTAAATCACATAAACTGTATAAACAAACTTTATAAATAACTATTCTAAATAATATATCATTCTTGAAACAAGATTGCATTTGAGAAAAATGCTATGCCACCGCATTAATACAACACTAAATAGTAGTGTAGGAACAGATTTTCTTTGTTTCTATACAATTTTGAAGATTGTCATAATGCATAGATCCCTGACCTATCTAATTATTATTATCAGATTAGTGGTTAAATCTGTTGTTAACTCAATAAAAGATCTTAGTAGGAATATATCAATGCACTTGAGTCTAGTGAATTTGGTGGTGAAGGTCATATTTCACACAGCCTAAATTTCATGACTACATCAAAGGACAACATAGTAAGACACTTTGTCAAAATCTAGGTCAGCTGAAATCAAAGTTCACTTAACATCTTAATCTGTACACATGGTTCAAATTTCATAGCTGTACATCAAAGGACAAGAAAGTAGGTCACATCATCAAAATCTAGTTCACCTGATATCAAAGTTCAATTTTACAACTAAAACTGTGCACATGGTCAAAATTTCATTGCTGTACATCAAAGGACAAGAAAGTAGGTCACTGTCCCCTTGGGCAAGGCAAAATTTTGGACCCAAGGGTTTAATTCAAAACAATCTTGATACAGGTCCACCAAACAACATTTCAAGTCAAATATCTAAGCTGTAGCTTTCTCCTATTCAGAAAAGATTTGTTTTATTTTCTGTTTTTACTATGTGAACATAATGAGAATCACTGCCCCTGGGCAGGGCTAATTTTAACACTAGGGGCATAATTAAAACAACTTTAGTAGAGAACCCATAGAATATATTATAGAGAAAACATCAAAGCTCTATGCCTTGTACCTTCAGACAAAAATATTTCTTTTTTTTTTTACTATATGTACATAGTGAAAATCAATGACTCCTGGGGGTGGGGCCAATTTTGACCTAAGGGCTATAATGTGTACAATCTTGCTAGAGGTTCACCACATAATGTTTCATGCAAAATATCTTAACTCTAGCCTTTGTAAATTTAGAAGATGATTTTTTAAGTTTTTACTATATACATATAAGAAAACCTATGGCCCATGGGGCGGGGCTAATTTTGACACAAGAGGCAAAATTTGAACAACTTTGGTAGAGTACCTATAGATGATATCATTTAACAAATATTCAAGCTCTAAGCCTTGTACCTTCAGACAATAAGATTTTTTTTTTTTTAATATATGTATGTATTGAAAATCAATGACCCCGGGGCAGTGGCAATTTTGACCCCAGGGCTATAATTTGAACAATCTTGCTAGAAGTTCACTTCACAATGTTTCGTGCAAAATATCTAACCTCTAGCATTTGCTAGAAGAAATTTTTTTACTATAAAGTATTTACTATATACATATAAGGAAAACCATTGACCCCCGGGGCAGGGCCGATGTTGACACCAGGGCTATAATTTGAACAATCTTGGTAGAGGTCTACCAGATAATGCCTTATGCAAAATATCTAAGCCCTAGACCTTTTGGTTCTTTACAAGAAGGTATTTTAAGTTTTACTATATGTACATATAGTGAAAATCAATGACCCCCGGGGCGGGGCCGATTTTGACCCCAGGGCTGTAATTTGGACAATCTTGGTAAGGGTCTACAAGAAAATGCCTTATGCAAAATATCTAAGCTCTAGGCCTTTTGGGTCTTTACAAGAAGTTATTTTAAGTTTTTTACTATATGTACATATAGTGAAAATCAATGACCCCGGGGCGGGGCTGATTTTGCCCCCAGGGTTATAATTTGAATAATCTTGGTAGAGGTCTACCAGACAATGCCTTATGCAAAATATCTAAGCTCTAGGCCTTTTGGGTCTTTACAAGAAGTTATTTTAAGTTTTTACTATATGTACATATAGTGAAAATCAATGACCCCCGGGGCGGGGCCGATTTTGACCCCAGGGTTATAATTTGAACAATCTTGGTAGAGGTCTACCAGACAATGCCTTATGCAAAATATCTAAGCTCTATGCCTTTTGGGTCTTTACAAGAAGATTTTTTAAATTTATTCTTATAATTCCTTTTGGTTGCCATGGCAACCAGATTTCTGCATGGAATCAAATTCTTTGAACAACTTTGGAAGCCCTTCACCCAAGGATCAATCCTGCCAAGTTTGGTTGAAATTGGACAAGTGGTTTTTCACAAGAAGATTTTTTAAGTTCACTATATAATCTATATAACACACACACACACAAACAAACACACACACAGGTGAATCGCTATATGCCACCGCATCGCAGATGCTGCGGTGGCATAAAAAGATGGCTCTGGCAAAATTTGATAAAAGAAATCTTGAAATGCAGAGAAATTTTGAGGAAATGTTTGTTTTGTTTGAAAAACTTGAGCATCTAAAATTATTCTGCATCTATTTCAAAGTACGCATGAATAATTCAAAATTAACAAACCATAAATTAGTTCTGCATGACAGATAGTCTGACAATGCTAGCATAACAATAAACTTCACCCGCAGACCACTGATTAATGTTGGAACCGGGCTCAGTTAGTCGTAGACAAAGGAGAATAAAAAACACCACACGGAAAAACATGCGTATGAATACGTATGCATACACCTAGATAAATGAATTTTCAAGTTTTTGCTCGTCCATCAACGTCAGTTACAGCCATTACTTACATCATACTTTACGCAGATGAAATGCTCATATTTTACTTTTTTATGCAACTTCTATATAGGCCATTTCCCTATAGATTTATATTTGTCAGAATGTAAATAATTAAACGTTAAGAGAAAAATAATGCATATCTCTTTTTCAACTGTAATTTGTCTGTCGTTTAAGTCATTTATTTGAGAACAATAACATCAAAAGTAGAATTTTAACTAGCTTGTATTTTACTTGTTATATTTTTTTCTACTTATCTTTTGTCAAACATGCCTCTCTCTAATTAATAAAATGGCATGCAAGTATCTGACTTTCCTTGTTCTTAGCTAATTGATAGAGAAACCCAAAACCTTTCGTTTTCCAAATCAATTGTTACATAATTTGAAATGCAACAAACTCTAGATTGTTATTGAAATGGATATTCTTAAATAGCTACCTATACTAATGTAACCTATCAATGGCCAAAAGGAACATTGTTTCTTTAATGACTTTTTGACCTCCAAAATCTGACAAAATAAAGCATTAGGTGTGAAGTTATATATATTTTTTAAATGAAAATTATTAAAATAACCTATACCGGCAGATCAGCGAGCATTGTGTTACGACAGAACCTGTAAAGATAACTCAGTGCTTGACGGGTTTTTTTTTATCGCATCTTAATGTTCAATATTCTATTATACAAATTTCACTAATTTAGTTTTTTTGCAATATTTTTTGTTTCAATTTTTAACACATCACTTAATTTATCTACGAAAGATCAGCCTTCAAAGTGTTCATCCCCTGGAGCGATTTTGGAATATTTCATGTTTCGAGATCGGTTCACACTCAATCTCGATCAGACAAGAAACTTGACATCTATACATGTACATGGAAATTGATGACTAGTAATTGATTTTGTTACTTTGTAATGTTTATTTTTCTTAATGATTTCCTTCTTCATAATTAGCGAGAATAAATTGTCGTAAATATTTTGCTGGAAGGTAGGACCGGCTGTTACAAGTCCTTTAAGTATAGCCATTGGGCAAATGTGAATGCCTCATCTTTACTCATGGTCATTTAAAGGTTTGATTTTATGAAGAAAATTGAAATAAAAAATAGTTGCCAAAATATTTGATTTTAAATTCATGAAACCCCATTATGCTACTAATTACTAGTAATTTGTATATGGAGAATCACGGTAAATTGAATTTAAAATAATGTATTATAATGAAAGTTGTAACTTAATTAATAATTTAGTCTTTTGAATCTTTTATTATAGAAACCTCATGTATATTATTAAATATTTTGCAAGGGTATGACCTTATAGTCAAACCTGTGAATATTATAAAAACGTCCAGCCTTGTGTAAGCACAGCAATTCTAACACAGTCGTTACAAGAAGATGTTGACCAATGCAGTCTTAAAACATAGGTCAGACAGTAACAGATTACCATGACAGGCTGTACTACTAGTCCCTTCTGTTTTAAGACCATAATTATTTTAATGGTCTTTAATAGCTATATCTTAACGAAGGTTTCTGTTGCCAAGTGGTTACAGTACCTGACGATAAATCACTTACCCCCTACCACTGTGGGTTTGAATCTTTCCTTGGACTTGAATTTTTCAGATTTCTTCATAAGAGGAAGCAGCTGATTATCCAGCTTAAGCTAATGAAAAGCTTTATTTAATTGCCGGCTTATGCAAAGGCGCACCTAAGGTCTTCCTTTACCAGTAAAGCTGGGAAGTTGTCTTTACATTGTTGGTATGACTTAAAACTCTACAATACTGCGTAAAGTTTCTTCTGTACACAGATGAAATGAATTGCATTTAAATGCTGACATAGTGTTTGAAAAATCATATTCATAATAAAAAGCAGTTGGTCTGCGATCAACCACAGGTGGTCCTTAGCAAAGGTACATGTATAAATTCATACCCTGCTCACCATGCAAATTTGATATTGCAAAGGTCATATAACATATTAATCAAGTGTCTCTTTTTTTATATAACCATTATCAATCATATAATCTTCTTTCACCTGATATTACCAAAACTATTCATCTACTTATTTCAGTTTCATAAGATTAGTTGTCATTTTTTGTTATATAAATGAGAAGGGTAAAAAAAATCTACACAGATATTAAGCTGCATAATTCATAATTTTAGGACAGCCGAGAAAGGAAAGAGCGAGCGTACATCAAAATCTTTGTTGTAAACTTTTTCACTTTTGGCATAAAATTTATATTCATCATCATTATTATTATTACATTATCTCTATTTTTGTCCACCGCAAAATCTTTAAAGTGAAGTCATTAATCTTATAATTCATGGACATTTTATTTTATGCACCAGTTTGTAAGCAATAAGCTGCATATTTTATCACAAAACTTGAATGACAAAGAATATCATAGCCACAGTTGAAACTCATTAGACTTTCAATCATCCAACGATATTCTTCAGGTCAATTAATTTGCTGGGTCTCTGCTGTATTTTGAAAGTCAACATATATATCGGACCCCAGACATGTCACCAATCATGCTCTTAAAGAGTGAATTTTAATGTCAATTTATTCCATTTGTCCCAGACTTCCCGAAATACGTCGGTCCGACGGACATGTCCGATAAATTTTGATCAGGTCCGACCGACAATTTTTTATTCCGGATCGGTCCGACTGTCCGGCTTTTATCCAAGCCTCATATATACAAAATGGCGTCGCTAAAGGTGCCAAACCTAAGAAAAACCGAAAATCTACGTCAGAAGAGTGCGCAGAACAGCAATAAAAGGATGAAAAGAATAGACCTGAGACGAAATTTAATGAAAAATGGAAGCAGAACCATGAATCATTGGTGTATGACAGGGAGGAGATGAAAATGCGCTGTACAGATTGTGCCGATTTTTACGGCTAAAAAATAAAAAACAAAAATTGTCTTAGAAATACAAACACAAGTTTTTCTTTGATTTTGATCAATTTTATTTGGTCCGACAGATTTTGTTTCCGTCCGACAGATTTTCATGGTTTGTCAGACCGAATGTCTGACAGTTTTTTTCAACTTTCGGGAAGTCTGTTGTCCATGTAGAGCACAAAAAGCAACTTTCGCTGTCGGACCCCAGACATGTCACCAAGCAATGCTCTTAAAGAGTGAATTTTAATGTCAATTTATATGGTGACTTTCAAAATTTATAGGCACTAGTCGAGGAAAATCTCTCGGATGCACATCTGTGCAGTTGTACAGGCACTTGGTCATCAACCACCTAGCAGTACTGTTTAACTGTAAGGCAATTTCTCTAATAATAAAAGTATTAAATATTTTCTACTGGGATTCAAACTCATACAGTAACGTCAAGATGGTTTCAAGTTAGTGATAATTCCAAATATATATAATGGAAATCCAAATGACAATAAAATGAGATCATCATTTTAGTAAAATCAAGACATGGTAATTCTGGGAATAACTATTTCAAGTATGACCAGCTTTGTACTGAAATATATTTGTTAAATGTACCATTAGTAAAACTCATACAGTCGCACGCACAGCTGTTGTATCTATGTCCTAAAATTTGTCATAAAAATTATATTTTATAAGATGGCACATATTTTTCAAGCTTAAAGTTGGTCATTATTACATCTCAGTACTCAAAAAAAGTAAAAACCGAAAATAATTTTTGTTATGTCAAAAAAACTCAAATCCCATCATGCATGGCAATGTTTATTTGAACAGTTTACAATGATCATTATCGTTATATAGTGCAAGAGTGTCAAAGAGACGCTATAACACAGACAGTTGTACAGACATAATTAACTACACAGACAGTGACATACAAACTCAGAAACAGACAAACAATCTATCCTCTAAATACAGAGATACCACTACAACATCAATTGCAAATAATAATTAGGATATTACGCACTGAGACGGAAACACAATATCGCCCCTTAAGACTATTTAACAGAAAATCTCAAATTTGTGTCTACCTTTTTTTCAAATTACTGTAGTAAATCTCTTTGCAGACAGCCTTGTACATAAGGATCATTGAAAGTTTCAACTTTAATACCCACTGATGTATTAAACGCAATGAAAGTGTTGATTAAATTTCCCCGAGACTGAATGTAATCAGTAAATCTCACCTACGTTTTTTCGATTACTTTAAATGGCCGTTCTCATGTTATTGTATACGAAGCCTTCAACATGGTATAAAGATTATCACGAAGACATGCAACAGTTCGGAAAGAAACACGATGTCGCCATTTTTCCAATACTAACTGCAGATACACATGCTATCTGTGTATAAAAGCATGCAATTTTGGATAAAAATTTATCAGTATCGGTTTAAAAAAAATGTTCAATCCAAGGGCAGCATGAAAATTATTGCCTTCAGTTCGTTTTGACATTCATGACTTGGCCATGATTGTATTGTCTTAACACTGTAGGTCTTTTATACATGCCTGCCGTATTTATGTTTCAATCACTTCCCTATATTCATT
Source organism: Ruditapes philippinarum (assembly GCF_026571515.1). Lineage (NCBI taxonomy): Eukaryota > Metazoa > Mollusca > Bivalvia > Venerida > Veneridae > Ruditapes > Ruditapes philippinarum. The sequence goes on along the minus strand of NW_026856555.1, from coordinate 420,156 downwards.
CATTCTATCATCATAAATCAAGTCATATTTTAAAACAGTTATATTCAAGATGAAATGAAACATCACAATAATAACTGATATATATATATATACTGATTTTTAGAAGACAAGTTAAAGACATACATGCATTCTATAGTAAAACATGACAATTGTTAGGTCACAATAATCTCATAGAAGCTGCAAGCAAGTAGTTCTGGGTTTTACAACAGATGTAGTAATACCGGAGGCCTGTCCATGTTTGTCATACAATGACATAAACATTTGTATATATATTTTTTCAACATTGTTATTATTAATTTTCTGTTTTTCCATGTTTTGAACCAGTTTTCATAATATTATGATGATCATAATTATCATAATCACCACAAAATTTCACTGCTAACTTTACAGATTTGAAAAACAATGGAGGGGGTTGGTTGATGAAAAACTGGACTATTATTTTTTTGGTGATTGGGTTTTACGTCATACCAACACTGTAAAGGTCATATGGCAACTTTCCAGCTTTACTGGTGGAGGAAGTCCTCAGATGCCACCAACATTCCATATGCTAGCTAGCTTCCTCACATGAAAGAATCCAAAGTCCCTGGCGGAATTAGAACTTACAGCAGTGAGAGGCAAGAGGTTTAAAGTTAACAAATCTTAACCACTCAACCAGGGTTGCCCCATGAAGAGCTACACCACCCTTAGTCTTATTGTAAGACAATTGCTCAGTCACATTGTCAATGTATATTAAGGTTATTGAAGGAGTCATTTTCCAATTTTTCTGACTCAAGTTCTGTTTTTTGTCAAGTTTTAAGTTACACTCTATTATGGTCATATAGCAACTTTCAAGTTTTACTGGTGGCATGAGAGGACAAATGAGTAAAGTCGCCATCGACTTGTAAACTACCTAAATAGCTTCCTCACATAATTATGAAACAACCCACAGCTGCTGAAGACATTTCAAGTTTGTTTTGTTTGGTTTCATGGCACACCAACATAATTTATTGGCAATGGTGCCAGAACAGGAACGACAACTTTGGCTAATGTCGGGTATTACTAGCTTAAAGCAACACCAGGCATCATAACCACCACACCTGCTGGAGCTAAGAGATGCAAAGACTCCAGTTATTCAAACCCGTTTTGTCCCTCTGACAACCATGCAGGAATCATCAGATGCTGCAATTCTGATGCCTCAACAATTATAAAGGCAATGCTTAAGCCACAAGGGGAAATATTTCAAGAATATCTAAAGAATCATTTAAGTTATGATTTAGTTTTAGCGTCAAAGACTTTCCACAAGACCACAGGATAGCTTTCTGAAATATAAGAATTTAACAGCACAGGCAGGACTTGAACACACAGAGGTCAGGGGGCAAGTGACAAAAAATCCATGAGCCTTTAAGCACTTTACCATGGACAACTTGAAAGATTGGTCATCAAACTTTAGTCCGCTCACAAGCAAGTCTGATTCTTTCAATGACACCCAGAGGGCAGACCAAGATCAATCCATGCTGTCTGATTATGGTCTTCACAGTTTGCTATTCAGTCAGTACATACTATGATATTTTCCCTAAAAACGATGAATGGTACTGTCCAGATTGAAAGACGGACAAGTCCATTTAAGATATTTAGAATGGTCAGGGTTGATACAATAACTGTGTGATGCTGATATGATAAAAGAATATCACGATAATTGACACGATATTTCATTAAGTTATGACATTATGCAAATTATGACACCATCAATTCAATTAGGATCTTATGCCATATATAGTATTACAGAACACTGATTGGATTAAGCTAATATTAAGTACATAGAGGAAGACCACTTTTCCCCAAAAATTTAATTATTTATGCACATTAGGACAAATCAAATTTGGGACAGACAATCTAATTTCCTCCTTAGCTAGAAGTTATCCAATTCAATAACCTGTTCTGCGGTAAAAAACAGTGAGAAAATGGTGATTTGGATGTACTCAAACTGTAATGGTGATTTGGGTGTACTTAAAATGTAAAGCATTTCTCTCCTTATGGAAAGAGTTTCCTGCATTAATCTGCCAGAGCCAGAATTTCTAATGTATTGCATATAATTATCAAGAATGTAATTTGAAATTATAATGTGGTAAAATGGTGGCATTTTGAGACTGTTTGAGCACATTAGTACTTGTGAAAACAAGACAACTTGTGGCAATTAAAATCACAATTATTGTGAACACAAAGGGAAACGGTGGCTGAGTGGTTCAGGTATCTACCATACAACCCAGAGATCATAGGTTCCAGCTCATCACCAGATTTTCTCATATATGACATTGCAGTACTGGTTAGATCAGGAAGCACACTTAAGTAACCTAAATTTCTTTCATCAAAATCAAGTTTGAATTCAAGAATATATAAAGACATCATCAGGCCCCAGTCTTAAAGTCATTTGGATGATTATTTACATTTATCCATTTACTTTTTAGAACTTGTATGGAGTTTAACAGAATGATCAATGCCCTAATGCATATAACTCTACTTTTCTTTTATCATCATGTCCTAAATTCACAAAACCTTAAAATTCAAATTTTGTTTCAAGTCCAATAATTGCTTAAAGTCAAATCATTCTACCCTCGTCTTTTTTAATCCTTTAATTTGCCATTTTATTCAGCTACTTAAATGCATTATACCATCTCAACAATCTTTCTGCCCAACGCTCAGATATAACAACTAGTGTAACAAAAATTCAGCCATAAATCTGTCATCATTTGTGGTTATTTTTTATTCCAAACACAACAGAATTTTTACGGAATCGTTTATTCGATGTTTTATGGCAGCTTATACGCTCCTAATGTTCGTTCTCTACTAATCGGCTCACAATTGGTGGGGAGAAAACTCATAAACACTTGAAATAAAATGACAATTTTGCCGACTTAAGTTGGTGCACCTCGTAAACATCGACCCTTTGAAGTTCAAATCAGCCCATAATATTGCGAATGTTTAATATCTAATGAAACATCTGTGTGGAGATCTAAAAAAATCAATGTATTAACGTACAAAGGAACACAAAAAAGTCATATGAAATACATATTATTACTTATAACTTGCTCATGCACACTAAAGGGCGTATACCACAATAAAAGGTACACTGATCGCTTCTTTCTATTTTTTCAACTAATCCAATTACGGAAAAAGTTATAACCGAAATATAATACACATGCAATTATTGCAGCTTTTGTGTACAATAGAGAATGGGCTCGATCAGATAGGAACATTATGAAAATTTTACATCCATATCAACAGTATCATTGCGGCCGATCACATTCCAAACTCGGCCTTTTCATGAGAGCGATTTAAAAATAAAAATACAACTGTTCAATCACATAACTATGAGGGCATTAGATTTTGTGTACTTGGACAAATGAAAAACTTATGAAGTTTTTCTTATCCAGGTACTTTGGTCCTTTTAAAAGAAACATTTGCCTTGCTTAATAATGATTATATATTTAAAGAGCAATGTAAAGTTACAACATAATGTAGAAAAACTGAATACAAGTTGAGAAGTAAGCCTTAACTTCAATGCAACATGTTGCATGTATTAAATAATAGCTCTGTACTATGTAATTTGACTTAAACTATTTCAAGCAAAAATATTTATGGCACAGTAAGTGCGGCCAAAATCAAAACACAATCACATTCTTTTATGATATTTTGTGTCTGCAACAATCTCAAGCAAAATTTATAAAGGCATAAAATTTTGGCTGAAAAAATTAATCACATATTGCTTTATCAAATCAATAGAAGACCTAAATCTCATACAAAATGAAGACCACCAAGGCAAGAAAACACTAAAATAATCAGGACTTTGCGGTTTTCATGAGTTGTCAATTCTTACACATCACATTGTGTAACCAAGTGAAAATTACACAGAATAAATTCTGCAAAAGTAAGTCATTAGAGAATTAAGCTGGGTCGGACAGAAAGACCACCGTTAATACAACAGAGGCCTTACTGTGACTGTGGTTTTAACTAAGATATTTCTCACACTAGAAGCTGCCACGATTTTAAAGTATTACTTCCGACTAATTACAATTTTTGAAAAGAGAAAGGGGAACACATCTGCTGGTATCTAAATAATAATATTTCACATGGTCAGTTTGGTAACCTACCAGGAAAGAATGTAGACAAAAATGACCAATTTGACAAAAAAAACTCCGGAGAAATTGGAGCTAGGTCATCAAAATTATGTCATAAAGGTTTTCATGAGAAAACAAGTGCTAAATAGAATAATAATATTGACCCAAAAAACATACAACTATCATGTATCAAAATAACTTTAGATCAAATTTTTTATCCAAACTCACTCTAATTACTTTTAAATAACATTTTTTTAAATCTTAAGTTAATATATTGACACAGAAAACAAGTACCAAAGTTTCTTATTTGAAACAAATTTATGAAGGCACAAGTTATGAAGTCACTTTTTTTTTGGAATGACAATGGTTTAGGCACCTCAGAAGCCAATCTCTAAAGGACTCAGATTAACAGCAATGGAGGTCTTGCCTTTGATGAACTAATACTAGTATATGAAGGTGAAACAGCTGCTGATACTTCAATATGTCCACAGTATGGTTACCTTAATTAAACTCCTGACAACATGTCAGATAGTGGCAAGTCTGATTGCTTGCTAATCTGCCTAAATTTGTTATTAACTGTTTAATATAAAGGACTTTTAATTTCTTGCAAAGTTTATGATATACAGTTTACATTTGAAGTAGAGGTCTGCCTGCTTAAAAGAAGAGCACTGGATTTGTAATCCAAAGGTTGCTGGTTTGATCCTAGAATGAGGTTACATTTCTCCATGACAAATGACCTTGACATTTGACCTTGGACATTGTGTCTAATAGTCATTTGTCTCTCACTGCTGGGATTAGTAGCTGATCACTTGGGGAGAAATTGGATAATTACTGGTTAGTAATATCCAGTAAAGCCTGTATGAAGATATGACCAAATATGTGTTGAAATTGGCGTAAAAAACAACAACAGAAAAACGAACAAGTCAACAAACATTTTGGAATGGACAAGCAGTTTGCAATATTATTTCCCAAAACATGAAATGGTACTTTAAAAGAAGGAGTAGTTATTATGGGTAATGGGTGGTCACCGTAATATTATAAATAATATGTTACATGTAATATAATTACATATGTAAATACACAGACATTTCAATGAGATATGCATCATGTAGGGATTTCCTGCTTAGCTTTGACCAGGTTAAGGTAACCTTTAATCCTTAAATAATAACTGTGACTATTAACAAAGGTTAAGGAGGAGTAGCCTTTATCCAAATGAATATGTTACCTACAATATATAACAGTTGGACACCAAGACTGATATATGGTTGATACATAGAGCTTATCAAGAGCTTGAAGTACATGTACCACATTATTTTTAGGAGGCTTTGGTTTTTTTGTCATACTGACACTCATTTAAGGTCATATTTTGGCTTTGATAATGATAAAAAACTTAGATAATGACTAAGGTCATAATTATATAGGACTCTAATAAAAGGCTCACATAAAGGATTCTAATAACAAGATCACATAAATATCTGTAATAACAGAATCACATAAAGGACTCTAATAACATGATCACATAATGGACTCTAATAACATGATCACATAAAGGACTCTAAAAAAAGGCTCACATAACAGACTCTAATAACAAGATCACATAAAGAAGCTCTAATAACAAATCACATAAAGGACTCTTAATTACAACAGGATCATATAAAGGACTCTAATAACAAGATCACATAAAGGAGCTCTAATAACAAGATCACGTAAAGGACTCTAATAACAAGATCACATAAAGGACTATAATAACATTAGATCACATAAAGGACTCTAATAACAGGATCACATAAAGGACTCTAATAACAAGATCACATAAAGGACTATAATAAGAAGATCATGTAAAGGACTATAATAACAGGATCACATAATGGACTCTAATAACAAGATCACATAAAGGACGGTAATAACAAGATCACATAAAGGACTCTAATAACAAGATCACATAAAGGACTCTAAAACAAGATCACATAAAGGACGCACATAACAAGATTACATAAAGGACTGTAATAACAAGATCACGTAAAGGACTATAATAACAAGATCATGTAAAGAACTCTAATAACAAGATCATGTAAAGGACTCTAATAACAAGATCACATAAAGGACTGTAATAACAAGATCACATAAAGGACTCTAATAACAAGATCACATAAAGGACTCACATAACAAGATCACATAAAGGACTCTAATAACAAGATCACATAAAGGACTCTAAATAACAAGATCACATGAAGGAATCTAATAACAGGATAGCCGGCTCACAAGGAGGACTATGACAACAATAATTTGATTTGAACTTAAAGCAGTGAGCCAAGACAACTGAAAAAATCATTCACAGTTCTTCACCCAAAAGTCTAGTTTTCTCATTTTTTTTCTCAACTTACTCACTTATAATCATTCATCTAACTCAAAGAACACCTTCTTCATTGAACATAATAATTTCAAAGAATTGAAGACAAGTGAAAAGGACAATTTTGGTAAGACTAATGGACACACAGACAACAGGATTAATACTATCATATTATCATCTTTTAGGATATAGAGATGCAGACATTGCCAAATTTCCTGTTTAAATAAGACACAACTATTATTAACATCCAAACAGCTTGAAGTTCCTGGAAATGCCAGGAAAAAAAATGAGACAATAAAACTATTCTTGTTACCACAATATATAATTATAAAAAAATCTGTACAAATTCCGTTGTTCAAAGGTTAAAAAAGAAAATGGGTTTTACAAAAATAAAACAATTTTAGCAGAAACAGATGCATGCCATATTTACATTAAAACAAGAGTGCCTAATTGTACCAAGATTGCTAACCTGAGATCCATTGTCGTTCTTTAATGCAGAAATAAGTCACTGGGTCACAATGAGGAGGGCCATTTTTTACCCAAGGGACATGACTTTTATAATTTGTATAGAGGTCCTGAGCAGTAAGTTTTGGTTTTACCAAGATTTCTGGAACCTCGAGATATTTTAGTCCTTTATGTTGGCTGGACTCAAAACTCAACCTAGTATATGAAAACATTAAATATAGCTAAATCTTCTGACTTTTAGCGCCCTTTATTTTGCCTTTTTGACTGGCTTTCTTGGTGTATCCAATTAAACCACACCATTGACCTTTGTCATTAGAAAGGTCAAGCAAGAACCTGTCAATAAGCATGTTATAATCTCTGCTTAATGCCAGTATAATCCAAATTGGATCTGCCGCTAAATATCCTTAAACATCATAGATGAAACGGCAGCCAAACTTTACTAAAGCCCACTTTGCCTGATGTAAGTCAAGCATGAAAGCTTTGATAGTGATCTAATCCACGTCTGTCGACAGGATACCCCTAGATGACACAACCATAGTGGTCAAGTGGACCTAATGGAACATGAAATGCAACACAGGTCACTAAATACTCCAGGGCATTTCAGTGATGCCAAAAATAAAACCATGTGTGAAAACGAAATTCATGTTTCATTAAACAAGCATTCAAATGATTGTTTTGATTAACAAACAGGTTTGAGAATTGGCTGTTAACCACACAGTAAACAAAATACTATAGTTAGAAAACAAACTAAATGCTCTGAAAGATCAAAGCACTGAATGTACTGATGGGGAGGCTATGAGAGAATGTTTAATATTGGTTATTTGATAGAATTTCAAGTTCCTTTGTCAAAATATTCTAGGACTGTTCATCATAAATACTTTATGTCATTTTAATATTATTGAATGATAATAACAACTGCAAGTGATGCAACATTTTTATTGAACATAAAAATTATACACGTTTAGATGTACCATAATTGAGATCAATAAGATACTGTCTTGTGATGAGTATTAATATTCTTGCTCTACGGACAGAAGGTTGTCTTCTCCAGAAGCAAATCTCAAATAAAATCACGTTTCAGAAAATTATTCCCATTTCATTACTGACGGCGTCGGATAATATTAAAGCTAAATATTTCTTGAAAAAATACATATCTGCAAAGCTTATTCAAAACTGAATCAACCTAAGTGAAAATTGATCAGGAAGTTATATCTTCTTTTTTACCGCCAACACTCAACCAACTAATGGTAGTTAATCGATAGCTTGTGTATTTTTAAACCTCACTAGCTTGAAATATATACTGCGGAAAATCTGTTGTTAACAGGGTGTGCGGTTATTACGTAGGGTTTTCCCTGTCGACCATTTCCCGCAAATAGATGAGAACATCGAAGCCGTCAGTGCTATGAATGATGTTATAAATGGCGTGTTTTGGAAGTTTTTGTTGAAACTTCTCCAATTTCCTCCAGAGGCGTGCACGTCGCGGAGAAGGCACACGGAAGGACATAGTCAAGTCATCATAAGTACCAGAGGTGATTGGTTGACCTGTCGTGACTTACTCTGGAGGTTTGGCGCTAATAGATGCCGTTTTTGTTGTCGTCAGTCAGAAAGTTGATGCCTTGACGGTATTGTCGTCTCCTTTACCACCAAAGAACGAAGAATGGGCTTCCAGGAAGAATCTGCTTGAAAAAGACGTCCCAGATGCTATAATCTCGGACATATGGTTATTCCGGCGCCGAGTATAAATAAACTTAAAATACACTCACTTTTGTTGAAAACAAAACAAAAACAAGATTGCATTTGAGAAAAATGCTATGCCACCGCATTAATACAACACTAAATAGTAGTGTAAAAACAGATTTTTTTTTGTTTCTATACAATTTTGAAGATTGTCATAATGCATAGATCCCTGACCTATCTAATTCTTATTATCAGATTTAGTGGTTAAATCTGTTGTTAAATCAATAAAAAGATCAGAGTAGGAATTATATCAATGCACTTGAGTCTAGTGAATTTTGATGGTCATATTTACACAGCCTAAAAATTCATGACTACATCAAAGGACAACACAGTAAGGACACTTTTGTCAAAATCTAGGTCAGCTGAAATCAAAGTTCACTTAACATCTTAATCTGTACACATGGTTCAAATTTTATAGCTGTACATAAAAGGACAAGAAAAGTAGGTCACATCATCAAAATCTAGGTCACCTGATATACAAAAGTTTCAATTTTACAACTAAAACTGTGCACATGGTCAAAATTTCATTGCTGTACATCAAAGGACAAGAAAGTAGGTCACTGTCCCCTTGGGCAGGGCAAAATTTTGGACCCAAGGGTTTAATTCAAAACAATCTTGATACAGGTCCACCAAACAACATTTCAAGTCAAAATATCTAAGCTGTAGCTTTCTCCCATTCAGAAAAGATTTGTTTTTTTTCTGTTTTTACTATGTGAACATAATGAGAATCACTGCCCCTGGGCGAGCCAATTTTAACACTAGGGGGCATAATTAAAACAACTTTAGTAGAGAACCCATAGATGATATTATATAGCAAACATCAAAGCTCTATGCCTTGTACCTTCAGACAAATTTTTTTTTTTTTTACTATATGTACATAGTGAAAATCAATGACTCCTGCATAACTAATCAAAGGCCATAACTCTGAGTTAAAGTGTCTGACCGGGACAAGCCGACGATATGCGCATCTCCTCTTGTATTGAAGGTTCCCATAAAGTTTCGTTGAATTCCAGCCAGTAGTTGCAGAGAAACTACTCCGGAAACGATTTTTTACTCTATATGCATACTACATAACTAATCAAGGGCTATAACTCTGAGTTAAAGGGTCGGACCGGAACAAGCCGACGATATGCGCATCTCCTCTTGATATTGATGATTCCCATAAAGTTTCGTTGAATTCCAGCCAGTAGTTGCAGAGAACTACTGCCGGAAACGAAATTCGGACGGACGGATGGACGGAAGGACGGACGGGACAACGCCAAAACTATATCCCCCTCTCCCGATTCCATCGACGGGGGATAACAAATATTCAAGCTCTAAGCCTTGTACCTTCAGACAATAAGATTTTCTTGATTTTTTACTATACATGTATGTATATATTGAAAATCAATGACCCCCGGGGCAGGGGCAATTTTGACCCCAGGGCTGAAGTTCACTTCACAATGTTTCATGCAAAATATCTAACCTCTAGCATTTGTCAATTGCTAGAAGAAATTGTTTTACTATAAAGTTTTTACTATATACATATAAGGAAAACCAATGACCCCCGGGGGCAGGGCCGATTTTGACCCCAGGGCTATAATTTGAACAATCTAAATAGAGGTCTACCAGACAATGCCTTATGCAAAATATCTAAGCTCTAGGCCTTTTGGGTCTTTACAAGAAGGTATTTTAAGTTTTTACTATATGTACATATAGTGAAAATCAATGACCCCCGGGGCGGGCCGATTTTGACCCCAGGGCTATAATTTGAACAATCTTGGTAATGGTCTATCAGACAATGCCTTATGCAAAATATCTAAGGTTTAGGCCTTTTGGGTCTTTACAAGAAGTTATTTTTAAGTTTTTACTATATGTACATATAGTGAAAATCAATGACCCCCGGGGCGGGGCCGATTTTGACCCCAGGGTTATAATTTGAACAATCTTTGGTAGAGGTCTACCAGACAATGCCTTATGCAAAATATCTAAGCTATAGGCCTTTTGGGTCTTTACAAGAAGATTTTTTAAATTTATTCTTATAATTCCTTTTGGTTACCATGGCAACCAGATTTCTGCATGGAATTAAATTCTTTGAACAACTTTGGAAGCCCTTCACCCAAGGATCAATCCTGCCAAGTTTTGTTGAAATTGGACAAGTGGTTTTTCACAAGAAGATTTTTTAAGTTCACTATATAATCTATATAACACACACACAAACACACACACAAACACACACACACACAGGTGAATCGCTATATGCCACCGCATCGCAGATGCTGCGGTGGCATAAAAAACAACAACACATTTTCTGTAGTAATTGTTCAAGTGTTGTAAAATGAATAAGAAATTCCTCTTATGCCGCCGATTATTTTTAGAACACAAACATAAAAGTTCTTTTTTTTTTATTTTTCAAATAAACATTAATCACTTCAGCGCGCGCAAATATCGTTTTCAAATTAAAGTTTCGTAAGATATGTTAATGACTTCCCGATGCTCGACTGTAAGTAATTTGTATATGTATGCGGTTTTTTTTTTTTTTTTTTTTTTTTTAATTAATGCTTCTTATTCTTTAATATTTTTTATGTATCTCATAATCTGTATTGAAAATTTGAATTTTATTACACATGGACTATCAAATTATGATGTATGCCCTAGAATTGAATAAACTTTCTAATTACACAATACGGGGTCATACTGATCTTTGCGTCTTTCTCTGAAATAATTATTTCTTTGTTAAAACATATTTGACCACATATTTCTGTCAATTAACTGTTCACTTTACTTCCGATTTTTGTTGTACGGAAACACATGTTTCTATTTGTGTTTTCTAATCAATTCGAATCTATAATCAGTTTAATGGGATCACCACCGGGTAAACGACTACTAGGTACTTTGGTCATGTTTTTTACCCCAAATATTTGAATGTTTCTATTGGGATTAAAATGAGCATAGTTAAGTAAACAACTGGTTGTATAAATCCCTGACCTGTCTAATTCTAATTATGAGATCAGTGAATATATAAGACTTTCACTACAAAATATTCCTAAACAAAAGAGCACATGTTTAAATTTATTCCTATACAAATAAAAGATCAGAGTAGGGATCTGTCAATTGCCAAATATACTTTTATGTTAAAAGTTTGATTAATGAATTATGTAAGATGAAAATATAAGTATTGCTTTTTTTATTTTGCTAATGTAAAATGTAATATTGTGCTGGAATTTTGTCGGAAGGTCCTTATAGGGGTTTTGTAGTTAAATAGTTTTTTTTCGGCGATAATGGTTCAAGAATATAATGTTTCAAACTATATGCTCATCACCATCAGTGAATTTTTAGTTAAATGTATGCAAAATATTTACTAACAGCTATGATATAGCGGTTTATGACCGTTTTCCGCGTACAGCCTCCTGGGGTGTACTAATAAGTTAGTTTTCCTTAGTTATCACGCAAGCATGATCCATGTCTCTGATGTAAGCGACAGTTTACAATTATTTGTCTTTAAAAAATATTAAGGACTTTTAATGGTTTATAACAACAAAAGAACATGCATGATATTGAGAATACGGCATTGTATATACACCGGTCTCAAATATCGTCAGTAAGACCGGTGTACACAATGGAGAATACGGTGTTGGAACGTTCTAGTTAATGACCCGTCATAAACAGTTGGTCGCTGCGTAGTAATTGGAAAATTGTTATCAAGAATAATAAAGAATATTTGCCACTGAATTAAAGCATTTACTTACAAATTTTCATTTATGCTTTTTGTTAAAAAAATATTGATAAAGTTATTATTTTGAAGGGTTTTCATACCAGAACTATTTATTACAGACGTACGTACGTATGCCAAACCTGATTACCGCGGCAGTATGACGTCACGGAGTAGTGATTTAAACAAAAATCAAGAATTTTTCAGAGAATTATTATCTTTACAAATTGCAGATATGAAATTAAAGAATGAAAATATTTTCATATTGTAAATGTCTGTGATGACTGATGAGTCAGCTTAGAAAAGATCAAGGTACTATTTTTTGACCTGATTACCGCGGCAGTAAGATTTGACGAACAGTTATTAACATTGGGTCGGCATAGCCTCCCCAAAAACAGATATGATCAATCCTATAAATATTTTGTGTTTTAAGATTTTTTCATAGTTGTTTAATTCTGGCTATAAGTACATGTAATTAAATTCATTCTGTACAAATTAGAGTACCTCAATGAATGCCAAAAAGGTATATTGAAATAGCCTTAATATTTTAAGTTTAATATACATATCATTTTTTTTCGGAGGAAATATATTCAAAATTGATATATCATGCATTTCAAACTGCCAAAAAATTATATTCTATTTTAACAAGAATCCAATTGCTAATAGATTAAAACCTTTCATAGTTTAAGAAAGGAGAACAATTTGACTTTCAAATCTTAACTGACAGATATTAACCCAGAATGCACTGTAATCTGTCACAACCGAAGCAGACGACACATCCAAGTGCAGCTCTGTCGACAGCCTCTTTGTCATTCTACAGGTGAGAAAATGACAAACCAATCAAACGTCTGTATCAAGTGTCCTCCGCTATTGACGGCACAGGGTAAATGGGGTCAAAATGATACGCAAACCGTACATGACCCTAGAAAATTGCCGCAACAATAGACTGCTTTCACATCCAAAAGGATTTGTTTCCATTTAAATGTTACCTGAATAAATTGATATTTTCATCATGTTTTTGCTCAATTAGATGCATTTAATACACTCTAACAAACCCGTGACCATAGTAACAACAATCTGGGCGGTCACTCAGCAACAAAGTCCTAATTTTCATTGAAGATAAAGGTTCTAAATGATAGCAAAATACCATGGTGACATAATCTGCCAACATTTTAAGAATTTTCCTTCATTCAAGCGTAATCATTTTTATTAAATCAGCACATCAAAATTAAAGTAATCCTTAGTTGGGGTCTAAGGAGACAAATATTAAAAATTAATAATTAAGTTAACAAATTTGGGATTTTTTAAAAATGTTTATCTTTATTTTTCCCACCTATTTAAACAACAAAATAGTGATTAAATATATTAATCATTTATATCTAAATTTCCTATAAATTCACCCTCTCCATTAAAAAAAAAAATCTTGAGTCTAGCAATAATGTTTATATTTTAATAATGTCAGTGAAAGTGTTTATATTATAAGCTATAAGAAGATTTCTGACAGTTTATTTGGTCCAATATAAATTGCTATGTAGCAAACATTACCTTTTAAACACAACCATATAACCTGTTAACATAAGATGCATGTATTATATAAGACAGCGCACTCCACTATTCCCAGTCATTGAAAGTAAAAAAAGGGGCATAACTTTTTCAAAAGTTAACTCAAGAGTTATGGGTCCTGTGCCCATCACAGAGAACATGTGTGTGAAATTTGAACTGATTCACTTCAGTAGTTTTATAGATAGCAACTTTCCCAAAGTGTGATGCTGACACCGGGGTGATTACAACAGCAAACCTATCTATTCTTCAAATAGTCAAGCTAAAAAGCCTTTATAATAAATTTACAATCTACAAAGTTGCTTTCCTAGATTCTAATGAATATGTATTCAAAAATTTGCAGCAGTCATGTTTATAGATAACATCAATGTCACGATTATCTATTATCAAATGAAAACTGATGTTACAAACAATTACATGCAGCTAGAATATAGATGCAATTTGTCCCTATTATCTCAATCTTAACACATAAATCTTTCCAGATTTTCAATCTCCAAAGAACCATTCCAAAATACCTGAAAGTAAGTTACCGAGGATAATCACTCTGCATGAAATTGCAAAACAAATCTTGTTATAAAAGACATCAACAAAAACAGATGGAATATAATGTCTCCACGTGACTGTTCTTCATTAAAATATCATATGATTTCCCTCCCACTTTAAACACTTGGTTGTAAATTCGTAAAACCCCATGTATTATGTGATTAACTTTGACATGATTAACTTCATTTCATCAATAATCATGTCAATAATCTCGTCAATAATCTGATGAATCGGAAAAAAATTAGTCGAAAAACAATTCTACGCATCCTGCTGATAGTTAAACTACAAGAGTTCTTATCATGGAAACAACGCATAAAACAACCGATGTTCATTCATTACCCATTTCTACAGAGATTTTAAAGTCTTTAATATCTTAAAGTTATTACAAAAACCATTTCCAAAGCAACCATATAATTATGTTTCGCTTAGAAACAATCACAACAATTTCAACAAAAAAATTCAAAATCTGTTTCTGCGTTATTAAAAACAGACAAGAAAATCACAAAACAACAAATATTTTTCCGAGTTCATAGAAGTTAATTTCCGAACAAGCGTTTTTGATCCTTTTACTATTTTCTAAAAATAAAAAGTTAACGGTTAAGTCAGTACAAAGACGTGAAAACAACGATTACAGATATATGTCTTAATTAAAAAACAAACTAGATTATAATTCCCAGTACAGTACACAGCAATGAAATTATTTTCTAAGATATAAAACCTTCCTTTTCTTATCAAGAACAAAGACATTTCAAGGAGGAAGTTTACAAGAAACAAGTTTGTTACATTATTTTTTTATCATTACAGAATCATAAAATATAAACAATGTCATTCAAACAATATTGAGGATAAAAAAAAAATGGATAAGAAGATACTACCGTCCTTTTTTATTCATTTAAGTGCATGCACTTTACTTGGTTTTGTAATTTAAATTTTTTTTTTAATTTTTTTGTTTTGGAAGCAAGAAAAAAGGGTAAACCTTTTATTAACAAAAAGAGACTTAAACTATAATTATTATCATAGTAAAAAAAGCTGCTTCATTTAACAAAATTATCTTAAAAGAACCCAATCAAAAAAAATTGTCAAGAGTTAAAGCCCCTTTTTTATAATAACTTAAAGTTGTATACATGCTTGATTTTATAACAGATTTCTTTCAGTATGATGTTCATTAAGTTAACATAACTAATTAATATAATTAATTATCATTAATTAAATAAGGATGCCTTACAAATAAAACATAATACAATAACTACTTTAATTTACTTTATTAAACTACACTAATTGGGAAATTCCATAATTCATTACTTCAAGAAAACAATTACATGATTAATTACATTAATGTAATTATTGTTACTTCACAAGATGTATGATTAATATAAATAACTAGATCTAATTATTTCTATTATCTCTGTCTTAAAGGGACTCCACTGAGGTTTTTGACATGATGAGCCTGAAAATAATTTTTTGAGGTTAATGTTCCATTTTATATAGGTCTCTTTTGTAATTTCAGATCATTCACTCACTCTGTTTTTCAAAAATAATTATTATAATTGTGAAAAATGACCCAAAATTGAAAATGTTACTAAGAATAGCACAAAAATTTGATTTTAAATTCAGTTCTGAGTATATTTCTTTGCGTTCAATCTTTTCCATATATCATTCTGTTTTAAATGCCCCAGCTCATCTATTTAAGGATTTCAATTTTTATGTTTTTAGGCTTTCAGAATTCAGTGGAGTCCCTTTAAGATGAAAAAGACAAGCTAAATTTGAGTACCAAACTGAACGAACTATTGTCCTACAAATCAATTTTAGGTAGATGGACTTTGATATCAAAATAATAAAACTGAGTAGAATTACACCAGTACTGAGCGCAGTACTGAGCCTGCCCAGACCATGTAGATGTGTACACTGGCCAGACTTTCTATACTGGTTAGGATGAACATCAAGTCAAGATTGCTGCCAACGCTGTTATGATTAATAAATAATATTCTCCGTACTTTTAGAACAGTCATAAACATTCGTTCTCTATCATAATACACTTGATGAATCTTTCACTCTCGTAAAATCTGATGTACTTAACTCATAGTCTATGTACTCTATCATATCAGAGGAATTTTATATAAAATACTCACTGATGTAATTCAATGGATACTATTTTCGCTATTTTCAATTACTTTATGTAATGTCTGGGTTATAAAATGAAAGACAGGATTATTTCTGGCATCATTTTTATTGCTATATTCTTGATATTACACATGTTTGTAAATCCTGCCAGTTTAACTCTCCCACCCCTCCAGCTAAGACACGTGCATTTACTTTACATCTAATCCCTAACATAATCATCCTCAAAAGTTTTGTTACACTAAACTCATATCTGACTTGAAACTGTCATAGAAAGAATTTCAAGCCTTGTTTCAGCTCAGCTGAGTGCCATTAGTGCTCGATGGTAATTTCAAATATTACCACAAGTCAGATTTTGACCAAACTTCACTGGAATGATATTTACAAATAAGTTCAAAATAAATTGAAATAATGTATGATTTGGGTCTAACGAATAAAAAGGTCACAGGATGTAAAGAAATGGATTCTGAATATGATTTGAAGATCTGTAACAATTTTTTCCAGTCCAAAACAGAGCAAAATTTATTACCCAAATATCCTTGCACGATAGCATGATTAAATTGACTTGTGTTTATTTTCTTTCTCACTCAACAAAGGCAAGGGATATGAATAAATAATGTCAGAGTAGACTGACCATCATATTACATCCATACTAAATGGAGGTGATACATTGGAAGCTTTGAACAATGGTACAAATGACAGGCCTTTGTCAATTAGAACAAGCTCAACTAGTCATAATTTCTAAACCTGTACCATGCGAAATATCTAAAATGTACTTGTCTATCTTTCAATCTAGACAAAAGCATTAATCATTTTTCGGGGAAATTTTCAAAATAAGTTAAGTGCAGACCATATCAGACAAGAATGTACAGATGTGCCACATGATCTTGGTCTGCACTGGTTGCATGGGTACGATGTAGGAATCAAAAGTAGTAGCCATCAAAAGACTAAGGTTTATGTCATAAAACAGAACGCTTTACAAATACAGGCAGGAATGAAATAAACAGCTATTTTAATTACACTTTTACCTTTTTATAGTAAAAAAAAAGTGGCATTGCTAAAGTTTAGTCTAAATTCAGTGTAATTAGCTTGTTTAATTACAACAACAAAAATATTCAAAATTAAACTTTAATATTATATACCCATATAAAAAATCGTCTGACATTCTGCATTATGATGATTAATGGGGCTGGATTTAATTAAGACGTCTTCGTACAATAATCTTTATAGTGAATTGAGATGTCAGTGTGTTTATATAGTCAATATCAGTAAAAATGATCATCTTCCACTTTTTGTTGACCCTTTATAATCCAACAATCTAATAAGCTTCTATTGATACTGATCAACGTGCTATATATATTTATATCTTTAATAATCTGTCATAAATCAACTCTATCGCATGTGTATCCCTATAATTGCCTTAAATCCGCACCAAAAAGTTTAAATATAGTTCGCCATTGTATTGAAGTTCCCCGTGCGAAATAATTCTACAAAAGGGGGATTCAGCAGACAATTTAAATACACTTTCGTTTTTCTATAGCTAAGATTGACAGGCTTTTATAAATGTCTATACGACAATAACGTCAAAGGGGGGTCGTTTGACGCACAAATATCCCTCTGCTTGGCTTAGACAGAAAGATATGACATTGAAATGAAGTAAAATGTTTAAAGAGTAGTTACAGAATTTGAATCACCTGTCAAAACAAATAAATAATATGCATCTCCAAGACAACTATACAGACGTCTCAAAACATTGCTCGATCATCTATCGAATTCGGAGCTTTATAATGGAAAATTGTTGTTTACTTTTTGTTGCACTCTTACTTCATGGACAAAAAAATCATAAATATCAGTAATTATCAACAGCAAGCAATTTATAAAACCTACCCATCTTAACAGGCAAGAAAAGAAAGTAACTTATACATATAGATATTAAAGCTGTTTTAAATTCCAGTACATTGCAAAGCAACTGTTCTTCTGTGACAATTTGATAGATAATAATCATCCTAACCCCTCAGTAATATGAAAGCTTGCTGTATATCTATCTGCTGATATGTAACTGAAATATATGTACTGCTAAACTGGCTCTAAATTCCATAGAAAAATCAAACAAAATTATAATGATACTTCTCTAATAACATCATACTTAAACCTGCTTGTTGTAATGATAACAGACCAAAACCACCTGTATCAAGCCATGCCCATCTTCACTTCTGTGCAATCTGACCAAGTCATACTCTCTTTGATTTACTCAGTTGCAGTAATTTTGATACTGCAACCCTTATTCCCATTCAAGGGAAATCATTTGACAAGGGACACAACTACAGTTATCGAATTGGAGTAAAATAGACTGTTCAAAATTCAAAACAAGGCAAGTTTGTATCAAAAATTCAGCAGGGCATTTCAACGGTTATGTACAAACATTAGATCACTACCTAAGATAGCTGATTAAAATATCAGTTCAAAACAGGACTGCATAGCAAGATATCCAATACACGTATAAGGAGACACCATCATTTTCATTTAAGCATTTTCAATTACTTTAAAACAACTTGAGAAATTGCAATGGGACAATCAAATAATTGTTTTTCTTTTTTATTTACCCTGCAATATCATCACTTGCATTTCCAAGGAATTAAAGCTTCTCAGAAAATATTTGTTTTTTCTTTGCTATGCAAACAAAATCTCAATTGTGTGCAAATACAAAATGATCGCAGAAGCCAGTCACATGACACTGTACAAGTAATTTTGTCATCTATAACGGCCACTGACCGGAGTGCATCTAGGGTCAATGAGAAAATATCGGAGACTCCCCCATCAATTTTTCATTTTACAATTTCACGCACGGCTGACACAAGCAAGATTTCATATACACTCATTCTCATATTTCCTCTTTTTTAACTTGATACCAATAATTATAAATTTACAAATCCTCTCCCACTGTTATAGCTATTCTTAATTTTGTAAAATAAATGTTTGCCATAAGACTTTCTTTTTCCTTTAAAAATTATTACGAACAAAAGCAATCAGAATAACTACAGTACAAATAAAGATTTTTTCTTTTTGATTTTTAATACTGATATCTTGTTGTTTTCTTACCCCAATATAAGATTCTTATTATTTAAATCACTGAATAAGATATAAAAGTATAGGCACATCAGTATTTCTTGCTTTGAAAAAAAAACACCCTCGGAAATGTGGAACTTACATGACATACTCTTAACTCAGGTGGGTGCCATTTTTTTTCGTAAGATTTTTTTGTCAGACCAACACTACTGTAAATATCATAAGGCAACTTTCCAGGCTTACTAATGGCGGAAATCTTAAAGTGCCTCTCTGTGCATTAATTACAATAATAATAATATCTTTATTTTAACAAACAAATAAGGCACGCACCTCAGAAGAACCACTGATGTATTGTAAGCGAGACATTATTTCTCGTTCTATGGCAAGGCCATAATAATTACGACATAAAAATTAATAAAAAATATAGGCAATTATATACAACAACTTCCTAAAAGCTATAACATAGACTTGATGTAGACAGTGAATACAAAATTACATGTAATTAATAATTTAGTTTGCCCCCCCGTTTACCCAGTTAAATGAGCTGTTTTCAATAAAATCTGTTATAGCTGAAATAATTGATGAAATTATCTCTTTTCCCTTTATCTTTTATAGCCTATAATCCATTTGATATCTTACAAGTTTAAGTTTAATCTCAGTGTCACAAAAATACATAAATCTTTTTAATGTATGCAGGTGAAAAAAAACAGAAAATTCTTCAAAGCAATATCCAAAACCAATGTGGGGGAAAATAGATATCTTTGTCAGTTTTAATTTTCAAAAGAATTGTGACAAGCCAGCGTTCTGGACATAAACAATTCAAAAACCTGCTATAATTTGGAAAATAAAAACAGATACTAGTTAACATATTCAATATGTATTTAGACATTCAACACCCCAACTCTTCCCTCACTCTTAAATGCATCATTGGACATTTACTCCCCCACTTTGGACATTTGGCAAATGCTCAAAGGGACAAATGTTCCATTGGGGCAAATGGCCTGGATTTCTATAAAACTGTTGCTCTTCATACAAAATAGAGATACTTTACTTCTTTGTACTAAGACCTTCTATTTCTTTGTACTTAGTTCTTCTTTTCCTAAATCAGTAATATTATACCTTTGTCCAACAGGACATTTTTCTGTCAATTTGGGACCACATCAATGGGGAGGGAATGGGGGAAAGATTTATTGATAGAAATTCTAGAATTATGGTAACTTCACATAAAACATTTTACTACATTCTTTGACAAAAACCCTAGAAAAAACAGCGCCTAAGAAATAAATTGAGATTCTTAAAAAAACCTTCAGCAGAGTCTAGTTAACATCTTAATATATCTTCATTAACTTTCACTTATCAATTCAGTTAAAAATAACAACTGACCTGTAAAACCAGCTATTTTTAGAATGACACATCTGTGAAAGTTAAGAAAATATTTACAGAATTGATTGAACAGAGGAAAAGCAGTTATGTAAATGACACATTTGCCTTGAGTATGTAAAACATGGCTAATTGATTTACAAAATGTTTGTCTGGATCTTCACAGAGATATCTTCATCGAATATATCATTCTGTAACTCAGTAGTTTACTAATTGGCATTTCTGATTAACAGCCTACATTCAATCACCTGATGTATGATTATTACATCAACATAAAATTTATCCCAAAGTTTCTGGCATTCATAACAGAATTCAAGAAGATAGGCTAGGCAAAATGACTGATGAAATTATCCCTTTATGAAAATATTACTACCTCTAGCAGTGATCATGCCCAGGCTATGCCACCATATGGAACTATGGCCAAAGGTCGGCTTACATTTCTGTGCAGTTTGACCATGGCATGATCTGTGCAGTTTGACCATGGCATGCTTTGAGCAGTTTGACCATGGCATGCTCTGTGCAGTTTGACCATGGCATGCTCTGTGCAGTTTGACCATGGCATGCTATGTGCAGTTTGACCATGGCAAGCTATGTGCAGTTTGACCATGGCATGCTATGTGCAGTTTGACCATGGCATGCTATGTGCAGTTTGACCATGGCATGATCTGTGCAGTTTGACCATGACATGCTCAGTCCAGTTTGACCATGGCATGATCTGTGTAGTTTTGACCATGACATGCTCAGTCCAGTTTGACCATGGCATGATCTGTGTAGTTTTGACCATTGGCATGATCTGTGTAGTTTGACCATGGCATTGCTCAGTGCAGTTTGAACCATGGCATGATCTGTGCAGTTTGACCATGGCATGCTCTGTGCAGTTTGACCATGGCATGATCTGTGCAGTTTGACCATGGCATGCTCTGTGCAGTTTGACCATGACATGATCTGTGCAGTTTGACCATGGCATGCTCTGTGCAGTTTGACCATGACATGATCTGTCCAGTTTGACTATGGCATGCTCCTGTGCATTTTGTCTATGGCATGCTCTGTGCACTTTGACCAAAGGCATGCTCTGTGCAGTTTAATAATGGCATGATCTGTACACTTTGACCATGGCATGATCTGTGTAGTTTGACCATGGCATGATCTGTGCAATTTGACCATGGCATGATCTGGTGCAGTTGGCCATGGCATGATTTGTGCAGTTTGACAATGGCCTGCTCTGTGTAGTTTGACCATGGCATGATCTGTGCAGTTTGACCAAGGCATGATTTAAGGCATTTATTTAAACTACTAAATGCACTTCGGCATTGGTTGAAACTAAGGCGAAAAAATGTTTTTGCTTTTTTGAAGTATACATGTATCTTAAACAAGAGGGCCATGATGGCCCTAGATCGCTCACCTGAATTATCAAACTCATCCAAACAATTACCTAGACAAGCATTCTGACCAAGTCTCATGACAGGTGAGTCAAAAATGTGACCACTACAGTATTAAACAAGGATTATCCATATTTGAGCAGTGCGACCTAGTTTTTTTTACCCAGGTGACACATATTCAAACTTGACCTAAAAAATCATCAAAACAAACTTTCAGACCAATTTCCAGGATACTTGGATCAAAACAGTAGCAACTAGAGTGTTAACAAGATTTTTTCTATTTTTTTTAGCTCAGGTGACCTAGTTTCACATGCGATTTCGAACTCATCCAAGCAATTACCTAGACAAGCATCCTGACCAAGTTTGATGATAATTGAGTCGAAAATGTGACCACTAGAATGTTAACAAGGTTTTTCCATATTTGGGCGGTGTGACCTAGTTTTTCATCCAAGATGACCCATGTTCGATCCTGACTTAGAAATCATCAAAACAAACTTTCAGACCAATTAACAGAATATTTGGATCACAACAGTAGCCACTAGAGTGTTAACAAGATTTTTCTATTTATAGCTCCTGTGACCTAGTTTTTCATCCGAGATGTCCCATGTTCGATTTATTCCCAGCAATGACCTAGACAAGTTTCCTGACCAAGTTAAATGACAATTGAGTAAAAATTGTGACCACTAGAGTGTTAACAAGGTTTTACTATTTTTAGCTCTGGTGACCTACTTTTTCATCCGAGATGACCAATGTTCGAACTCATCTGAGCTATCACCTAGACAAGCATCTTGATCAAGTTTGATGATGATTGATGCAAAAATGTGACCGCTAGAGTGTTAACAAGGTTTTTCTATTTTTAGCTCCTGTGACCTACTTTTTCATCCGAGATGACCCATGTTCAAACTCATCCGAGCTGTCACCTAGACAAACATCTTGACAAAGTTTGATGATGACACTGATGCAAAAATGTGACCACTAGAGTGTTAACAAGGCTTTTCTATTTCTAGCTCCGGTGACCTACTTTTTCATCCGAGATGACCCATGTTCAAAACTCATCCGAGCTATCACCTAGACAAGCATCTTGACCAAGTTTGATGATGATTGATGCAAAAATGTGACCGCTAGAGTGTTTACAAGGTTTTTCTATTTTTAGCTCGGGTGACCTACTTTTTCATCCAAGATGACCCATGTTCGAACTCATCCAAACTATCAACTAGATAGGCATCCTGACCAAGTTTGATGATGATTGATGCAAAAATGTGACCGCTAGAGTGTTAACAAGGTTTTTCTATTTATAGCTCCGGTGACCTAGTTTTTCATCCGAGATGACCCATATTCGAACTCATCCGAGCTATTATCTAAACAAGCATCCTGACAAAGTTTGATGATGATTGGGTCAAAAATGTGACCACTAGAGTGTTCACAAGGTTTTTCTATTTTTAGCTCCTGTGACCTACTTTTTCATCAGAGATGACCCATGTTCGAACTCATCCGAGCTATCACCTAGACAAACATCCTGACCAAGTTTGATGATGATTGGGTCAAAAATGTGACCTCTAGAGTGTTCACAAGGTTTTTCTATTTTTAGCTCTTGTGACCTAGTTTTTCATCCGAGATGAGCCATGTTCGAACTCATCTGAGCTTTCAACTAGATAAGCATCCTGACCAAGTTTGATGATGATTGAGGCAAAAATGCGACCGCTAGAGTGTTCACAAGCAATTGTGGACGTACGACGGACGGACGGACGACGGACATTCACCGATCCTAAAAGCTCACCCTGAGCAAGCTCAGGTGAGCTAAAAAATCCCATATCATTCTGCACTTCAGTAGAAATATTCAATGTAAATGGTACCCACATATTAATAAAAAAATTTATGACCAGCTATTGAAAAACATTTCCTGATTTTTTTCCAAAACATCAAAGCAGTTGAAATTGAAACTGAATAATACATCATACTTAAACTAAAATATTGGCATGTTTCCATTTTCACTTCAAACATGGTGAAAATATCATTTGTTTTCGGTTGTTTTTGTTTTATTTGTTTAGTTTTTTGCATTGATAATTAAACTCAAAAGTTCAGATCAAGTTAAGAACTATTTTTGTTTCTGTAAAACTTCAGCTTTTAATTACCAGTCCATATCGAGAATGAATTTTTGTTCATTTTCAGAATTAAATTGATTAAAATTCTATTCTATATCTAATAAAGATATTCATGCAAACCAATTAGATTATCAATTAAAAGTTTATTTTCTAATATGAGCTAATTGAGTTTTAATTTTGTTTTGTTTGTTCTTGACACCTTGAATTTTAGCAGCTGCAACTAGACCTATCACTGAAGGTGATTAATACCCCCACCAGCAACTTTTTGAAAAATAAGTAGTCTGAAGAAAAATTTCAACACAAACTATCAACTGTGTACAAAGAAATATTTCAATTAATTGTAATCCCAACTGGGGTCTCCAAATAAGCTTGCTTTGCACAAAGTTTGATTACAATATCTCATTCCTAACTCTAGTTATTGTCCGGAAACCATTTTTCTATTTTTAGGAATGGTGACCTTGACCTTGACCCCAGGGGTCCAAATGCAATACCAACCCAGGTCTTCATATAAGCTTGCTATACACAAAGTTTGATAACAATATCTCATTCCTAACTCTAGTTATTGTCCGGAAACCATTTTTCTATTTTTAGTAACGGTGACCTTGACCTTGACCCCAGGGGGTCCAAATACAATACCAACCCAGGTCTTCATATAAGCTTGCTATACACTAAGTTTGATTACAATATCTCATTCCTAACTAAAGTTATTGTCCGGAAACCATTTTTCTATTTTTAGTAACCATGACCTTGACCTTGACCCAAGGGGGCCTAAATGCAATACCAACCCAGGTCTTCATATAAGCTTGCTATATGCAAAGTTTGATAACAATATCTCATTCCTAACTCTAGTTATTGTCCGGAAACCATTTTTCTATTTTTAGTAACAGTGACCTTGACCTTGACCCAAGGGGGTCCAAATACAATACCAACCGGAGTTTCCACATAAGGTTGCTATATACCAAGTTTGATTACAATACCTCATTCCAAACGCTAGTTATCGTCCGGAAACCATGATGTGGACCGACCGACGGACCGACCGACCGACCGACCGACCGACCAACCGACCGACCGACAAGCTGACTCCTATATACCCCCCCTAAACTTCGTTTGTGGGGGTATAATAATTTGCCTATGTCACTAGTATAGTCTGCCTCAGTCGGGCTTTATACTTGGCAGTCGCAATAATTTGCCTATGTCACTAGTATAGAGACTGTCTCAGTTGGGCTTTATACTGATGCTGAATCAATTCTATTATTTTCATATTTACACTGCTCAAACTTACAAAGGTTAGTTACAAATTCAACGTAGGACTTGTTCATAACATAATCAGGCATATGGATAGACTGGAAAAAAAGATATTCACAAAAAAAATTCACATGAACAAATTGTTTAATTTTTCTGTTATTAAACAGGTAGCATTCCTAACTAACACCAATTTAAAAATTGTCTCCTCCGAAACATTAGAAAGGTAAAAACATTTGCTTAAAACGTCTTTACCTTTATTTAGAATTATTACCAAGTTTGTACATAGAATCTAATGTTTGCACAAAACTGCACTCTGTCAATACCACCTATACATCTTTAAATATACTGGGGTTTCCTAACAAATTACCAAAACATACTCGAATTAAGTAAATATTTCATAATATTTATATAAATAAATCCCACAAAGCCCCAGTCTTTGAAGATAACCTCGTACAAACTTTGCTCTATTATTTAGGCATGTGAACGGGGCATGTGAACATAGTTTCTTATGACATTGTGAAAACCGAGGTGTAACCCTCATTCAGTTTAGAAACCTTTGTTCAAACAAAGTGCATGCTCCGTCTTTTGATAGTGAAGCACCGTTCTGAGCTGACATCTGATTCTTTAATGTATGCAAGAATAATGGGTGTTCAAACTTATTAAACCTCTTGATATCAAAAAAAGGTATATAAATGTTAGAAAGTACATGGTAAATAATAATTACATTATGTATTATTAACAGTGAATAAAAACATCAATGTAGTTTTCAGAGAAACTAACGCTGAAATATATCCAAAAATCTTTCTTTTCTTTTTTTTTTTACACATAATAATGTATTGTGCACAATGTATTTCATATATATATATATATACAAGTAACACTATAAATGTTGCACTCAGACTTTTAACCCCTTTGCTGTCTTAGCTGTAATTGTAAAATTATAGTGCATTTTGCTTGGGAAATTTCTAAAAATCATATTTTTGTTTTAAATGGATGCTTTTTTTTAAAATTATTTCTCAATATTTTTCAATTAGCATTTTTACAGTACTGTTCTATTGATAGTTTTGTCATTCACATAATTATAACAAACTTCTGTGACATGCCTTAATATGGTATACAACCTTCAGAATTACCGTAATATCGTAAGATTTTCATTCAATTAAAACTGAAATCTAATATTACGCCACTTTTTTTTAATAATTCAATAAATCATAAGGTGTCAGGGGTAAGGTTACATAATCTTTAATATCCTTTCTACAAATTCAGTGCATATAGATATAACAGTTTATACAATTTTTTCACGACATTAAAAAGAAAAACTGCTTATCAAAATTTCTTTTTTTCTTTCAGAAAGATAGATCAAAATGAAATTTCAACAAAAATCGCAGTAATTATAATCGAGCGGCACCCATACCCGTAAGAGTCTGTTTAATATGCTTTTAATGGGAAAGAATTGTGCATAAAGTTTTCCCCGTCTTAAATTATTCTGATAAGATTTATAAAGTATTTAGCGTATCACTTTCCATACACCTGTATAATAGATTCAAACGCTCATATATTACGCAATATGACAGTTGCGAGACTATTGAAACGATCGTACTTATCAGACGAGTGTTTAAACACTGCTTTCTTTGTACAATTTATAAAACGTTTCTTGACTCCATTGCTATTGCCTTGGCTAGGCAACAATCGATCCAGCAGATCTGAATTCCAATCATGACATAAGCTCGAAATTTATCATGAGAAGGCAAACCTATTTGTTATAATGAACGTTGAAATGAAAAACATATCTATTCAAGTGGTCGTCCTGATTATGTTCGTATCTCAACGGGTTTCGGTAAAAACGTGAAAATTTATTACAGAAATATCTCGGCTACCCTGCTCTACCTTGTGATAAGTTTGCTTATTTTTGTTTG
Organism: Ruditapes philippinarum; assembly: GCF_026571515.1. Taxonomy (NCBI): domain Eukaryota; kingdom Metazoa; phylum Mollusca; class Bivalvia; order Venerida; family Veneridae; genus Ruditapes; species Ruditapes philippinarum. The sequence goes on along the minus strand of NW_026856555.1, from coordinate 392,510 downwards.
TTTTTCTTTTTATTGATCAATATGACCATGATATCTGGTGCAATAATGCATTACAAATGATAACCAAAAAAAAAAAAAGAAGGCTCTATGAAGTTATAAAATTTTTTAAACATTGTAAACAGCAAACAAACATTGTTGTACACCAGTTACAAATTCAAAAGAAAACTAAGCACTCTGAAATTGCAATTATTTCCATTTTATTTGATGATTATTAAGTCACACCAACAATGTGAATTTTATAAGGCATATATTATTATGACTTTTCAGCTTCATTTGTGGAGGAATAATTTGGGTACCTGTTCATGCATTTAGTTCAGGCTCTGATTAGAACCATCAACCATGGTGATCTATCTGGTTAGCCTCCTCAAATAAAGAATGTTAACCTCACATAAAGAATGTTTACCTCTCATAAAGAATGTTAACCTCACATAAAGAATGTTAACCTCAAATAAAGAATGTTAACCTCACATAAAGAATCTAGGGATTCAAACCTGCATCAGGCATGAGGGGCCAGTGATAAATATACATTCACATTAATCATTGTAATATAACCATTTTACAAAAATTCATCAAAACTTTTAACATCTATGAAAATAAATACTTTAAAATAGTATATATACTTCCTAATTTAACCAGATTTTATTTATTTAACCAGATTCTATTTATAAGCAATAATAACCATTGGTTAACTGATAAATAACAGTCGCTGAGTTATTAAATTATTTTATAAACTTAATATCAAACTTTCATGTAAGTTACCCATTTCAAGAGAACAGAATGTTATTCAAAACTTTTCTTTTCTAATAATTCACATTGCAGAAAGGAAATTACATCTGCTAAAAGAATGGCCAGTTATTTCGGTATTTTTCAAAAGATGCATTTTTTCACTTAAACATCATTATTTTTACATTTTATCTATAACAATCACCAGGCTAATCATTTCTCAAAACAATAAGCTATTCAATCTATAACAAATCATTCAACCATCAGAAACTACTGATATTTTGTTACACACCATTTCCTGGGGATAGGTTAACAGTTAGCTTCTCCTTCTTTTATGCTGTGTCTACTGTGTCATATAAGACATCCTCCTTCACTTGTCTTGGGAAAAAATAGTCCCCAACAATTTCAATAAATTTTTGTGTTTTAAGTCACTATGGCACTGTAAAAGCACATTTTGTCACCTTAGTGCAATAATAGGTTAACTCCAATTGTAACTTAATGGAGATAACCCATTACAGCAATAAGATGACATATAATGGCTACATTTATTTCCATCTTTCCTGATGAAGTGAGATTTAGCTTGCCCCTCCACACATTATTTCAGGTAAAAGCTGGTGCCAAAGAAGACTCACTAACTTTCAGTAAAGTTAAGTTAAAATGTTAAAATTTCTTATACATACAACTATAGTCATACCTGTGCACTAAGGCCATTCATGAGATCGGAAAATGCATTAAGATGACAGAATGATGGTCTCTATAAAAAGGCTATTTTGAACTGCATCATAACATTTGGTATGTGCAATGATGGTCAGTAATTACAAATATTTGAGCCGCGTCATGACAAAACCAATGTTATGCGTTTGCGACCAGCATGGATCCAGACCAGCCTGCACATCCGCGCAGTCTGATCAGGGTCCATGCTGTTCGCTATCAGTTTCTCTACTTGTAATAGGGTTTGTAAGCGAACAGCATGGATCCTGATCAGACTGCGCAGATGCACAGGCTGGTCTGGATCCATGCTGGTCGCAAACCCATTATGTTGGTTTTGTCGTGACGCGGCTCATTTTTAAATAAGATTTTCATTCTGTAATGGTCTATTACACAGGTTTTTCTGTATCTCCATTTTTCTCTTTCTTTAATATCCACTAGTGATATTTAGACTACTCAGTTAGCGCTATAATAAAGGGAGATAAGCCAAACCAATCTTTATATCCCATTCTATACATAGTTATCTCTACATAAACTTTATCTCATTTCCCTCACAAAATTATTTGCAGCACCTTCTAAGATCCCATCTCTGTAAGACTTTTATGTTACAGATTACAATTGCTATGGTTATGTTAGCTTTCACAAAACCTAAACCATTCACAACTTGAAGTGTTTTCAGGTGAAATAACACTTCTAAAAACACATTACATTTGATAATAATCAACAAAAATTACCATTTCTACAATGAGATATGCTCAACAAAATTCACTAAGTGCAATCTTATAACTTCCAGCAGGTATACATATAAAACTCATTACAATAGACATTATCAAACGTTTCCTAAAACTATCTACAAGCTATTACATACAGTCAAACCTGTAAATATAGGCCATGTTAACTATTATATACAGTCAAACTTGTGAATACAGCCCAGGTTATCTATATTTTGCAGGCAAATTAATAGATTGGCCTATTCAACTATTCTTTACAGTCGAACTTGAGAATACAGGTCAGATAAACTAGCATATACAGTCAAACCGATAAATGGAAGTCCATTTAACTTTTTATATACAGTCAAATTTGTAAAAACAGGTCTGTATAAGTATTATATACAGTCAAACTTGTAAATGCAGGCCTGGTTAACTATTATATACAGGCAAATTTGTGAATACAGGCCACATTAACTATTATATACAGGCAAACTTGTGAATACAGGCCACATTATTTATTCACAAGCGAGATTAACTATTACATACAGTAAAACCTGTAAACAGAGACTCAATTAACTTTTATATATAGTTAAATCTATACATACTGTTTAAGTACAATATATAAGTCAACTTTGTAAATACAAACCCGTTAAACTATTATATACAGTCAAACTTGTGAATACATGCCCATTTAACTATTATGTACAGTCAAACCTGTAAATGCAGGCCCTTTAAACTATAATGTACTGCCAAACTAGTTAATACTGGCCTGATTATTATGTACAGTCAAACTTAAGAATACAGGCCCATTTAACTATCATATACAGTCAAACTTGTAAATACAGCCCAAATTAAATATTATGTACTGCCAAAATTGTGAGCACCTGCCCAATTAGCTATTATGTACTGTCAAACTTGTATATACACGACTGATGAAATATAATATACAAACTGGTGAATAAAGGTCATCTCTAAACAATGACAAACTTTACTTCAAGACATTCTAGTATTTTGAAAATGTTTAAATATATAATTTAGCTGACATCTTCATACTATATTACTGATGTTATACAACTGTTATTACTGACAAGGTTGACTGTATATGATTGTAAAAGCCTAATACATATCAGCACTAACCTGATGGTACAGTGTTCACTGCCTCTTCATACACCTTGTGAAACATCAGCTCTGAATCTTCCCCACCTGTATACATAAAACATTATGTGATATTATTTCATGTGATACTAATTAACTACAACACTAGTTAAATACAATACTAGTTAAATATTATACAAAATCCTTCAACTATAAATTTCTGGTGATGTGTTCCATCTTGGTCCCTCACTGATGGATCACATCGCCTCAAGGTAAGTTCAAGGGTATGAGAAGAAATCAAGGATATACTTTTCACACTAACTTCCAAGTACTGGAGTACTGGTACCACCTTTGATGTGATGTAATGCCAACTTCAATCAACCCCATGACCTCCCACATGTGATTACGAGGAAAACAGCCAGTATATCCTTTTAATAGGCCAGTATATCCTTTTAATAGGCCAGTATATCCTTTTAATACTAACTACCAAGTTCAGGGGTACTGTAACCATTTTTTTGACATCTTTGGTGTGATGTCATCTGAATATCAATCAACCCCATCACATCCCACATGTGATGTAGATGCTTACTATGCTACTTAGGCTATCAGTAATAAGTAGGAGCTACATTGTCCTTATAGTCATCATTTAAGTTACGCACTCACAAAGATTTTTTTTAAATATATGGTAACAATCACTAAAATACCCAACATCTGTATTATCAACATACCTCTATTATCAACGTGTTCTGAATATTTTTTTTAGTTTAATAATATTTTATTGTATAAATATACACACAATATACAATTTCATAATTTTACAGACATAATCAAGTGTACATACAAAAGGGTTGGGCCAAAAGTTCTAACAACATTATCGTGGGCCCTTCCCTGAATATTTTTTAATATGTGGTCATGCAGAAGTTGAACTTAAATATCTTTGACACAGTTCAACAACACATGCAATGTTCAGTTTAAAATTTCTCTGCTTCACATAAAATATCAATTATCAAAGATCATTACAGACATATAGGACAGTATGTTGATAACTCAGGGTTCCATGCTTAATTACCTACTTACCTTTTATGTTTACTGATCACTCATGAATTGGACAGATATTAGTTCAAAACTTTTTTGATGGCTTGAAATCTGCATGGGTAGAATTTTAGTACAAAAGAAATGATTTAAATGACTAAATGAGCCGCGTCACTACAAAACCAACATAATGGGTTTGCGACCAGCATGGATCCAGACCAGCCTGCGCGGATGCGCAGTCTGATCAGGATCCATGCTGTTCGTTATCAGTTTCTCTACTTGCTATACGGTTTGTAAGCGAACAGCATGGATCCTGATCAGACTGCGCGGATGCGCAGGCTGGTCTGGATCCATGCTGGTCGCAAACCCATTATGTTGGTTTTGTCTTGACGCGGCTCAAATACATGTTAACACTTTGAAATCCCCAAGCTGATGGTGGTGGTGTAACTGGTGTTGGTAGGTTTCACTCTAGATCACAACAGTAAGCCAGACTGAATTTACCATAGCACAGTTCAGATACCCCATTGTTCCTAGGCAGACTGTCAAGCAGTTTACCAGTACTAGTTGCCTTTACTTTTGCAAAGAACTGATAAGCAGGGGTGTCGACCAAGGTACAATGGCATTCTTGAAGCCAAAATTTAAGCAATTTCTGGCAGTTTTAAAATATTGCTCAATTACATGTTTTGTTGTCAAAAATTATATTCAACAACCTGTTTAAAGCTAAGATGGATAAAGTGAGCTAAAGTATATTCTAAAATCTCAATACTCTAAAAATATCTAAAAATGAACATTAAAATTCTAACTCCATTGTGAAAGCAATGCATAGGAATCAAACAACTAAACATTTTTCATTTTCATTCATTCTTTGAGTACTCCTTACTGCACTAAATTAAAATAACTTAAATGGACTATGGTCAATCTTTCAATCTAAACAAACCATTGGTCATTTTTAGGAAAAATTCAAAAAATATACTGACTAAATAGGGAAGAGAGCAGACCATGATCAGAGGGCACATGTGTACTAGCTTATCTTGGTCTGCACTGGAGGTATTTTTTTTCTGTTGGGTTTTACGTCACACCAATACAGTATAGATCACATGGCAACTTTCCAGTTTCACAGCTTGACTGGTGGTGGAAGACCTCAGGGGCCCTTCCTTGCCTTAAATCTGGCACAAACGGCCATCTAAGTAGAACCATAAGCTAGCTGGATAGCTTCCTCACATGAAAGAATCAAAAGTCCTTTTCGAGATCAGAACCCACAGCAGTGGGGAGCCATGGATGCCCCTAATAATATCAATTCAAACTCATTACAATCACCTGTAAATATAGCAAACTTCAGACCATATGATAGTAGTCATATTTTGTGAAAAATATGTTACTCACAAAAATCAATAACATATAATAAAACTAGAAATGTGTCATCATGCCACGGATGCCCCCGCATGCAGCCAAAATTTCAGATGTTATAATATTTAGTTCCAAATTTGTTTGCACAAATTATTTTTTTAATTTTAAGTTCAAAGCCCTTAAAACTGTTCAATGTTAACACAAACCATTTTCATACAATGTTCAAGGCACTGAAATTATTCAGTCTTAACCTTTTGAAAAAAGCATATTTCATATTTGTAGCCAAAATAATGGCTACATACATTTCCACAAAAGTATGAGTGCTGAAACTGAAAGTTCAAAATTTTTCCAACATTCAAGAAAGATAAGTTTGTCCAAAATCATTGAACCATGACCAAATTCAAACTTAAAACTGCTTATTCCTAAGATGTATCTATATTATTTTCAAAGTGAAAGGGACATAACTCTGCCTAAAATCATCGAACCATGACCAAATTTAAACTTGACCTGCGCCTTCCTTTGACATATTCATATGTCAAATTTGAGTTTAATATGTAACACTGTTGGGTAGATAATGAACAGAAACTGTAAATTTCATATTATTTTCAAAGTGAAAGGGGCATTACTCTGCCAAAAATTATTGAACCATGACCAAATTCAAACTTGGCCTGGGCATTCCAAAAACATATCCATATGTCAAATTTGAGTTGAATGTGTTGTACCGTTGGGGAGATAATAAACAGAAACTGAAAATTTCATATTATTTTCAAAGTGAAAGGGGCATAACTCTGCCAAAAATCATCAAACCATGACCAAATTCGAACTTGACCTGTATTTTTTCATGATATATCTATATGTCAAATTTGAGTTGAATGTGTTGTACCGTTGGGGAGATAATGAACGGAAACTGAAAATTTCATATTATTTCAAAGTGAAAGGGGCATAACTCTGCCAAAAATCATTGAACCATGACCAAATTCGAACTTGACCTTTATTTTTTCATGACATATCCATATGTCAAGTTTGAGTTGAATGTGTTGTACCGTTGGGGAGATAATGAACGGAAACTGAAAATTTCATTTTATTTTAAAGTAAAAGGGGCATAACTCTGCCAAAAATCATCGAACCATGACCAAATTCGAACTTGACCTGTATTTTCTCATGACATATCCATATGTCAAATTTGAGTTGAATGTGTGCAACCGTTACTAAGATAATGAACGGAAACTGATGATGACGGAATGACAGAATGACGGAATGACGGAAGGACAGAATGACGGAAGGACGGAATGATGGAAGGACGGAAGGCCGGAACAGGGTAACACTATATGCCCCGGCCATTACATGGCGGGGGCATAAACAGTATGTTAAATATACAGACCACTGGCATTTTCCTGATTTATTCTACCCAAGCATCTTCTAGCGAGAGCGTCCCAGGCTATAGGTTTGTCCGTGTAATGTTCTCGTAACCTGTAAAGTAAAATAATTAGGTATGATGATACTTTATATATGTACACCGTAAAGGCAGAATTTTAGAACTACTTTGTACCAGAAGGCTTACTAAGTATCTGTGAAAGAATTTTAAGTGTAAAGAATTTCTATTGAAAGTGAAGTTGTCATTGATGGAAACGATATAAATGTATCATCAATATTTTTCTGAAGATCAATAATCAATGTACAATTTGTAAAATTCTATAATTTTAACAAATTCATTAAATATCTAAAAATCATTAAAATTCACCAAAAAAATATATAAAAACATGTGTTCATGTCTAAAAACTATAACATTGTTACATTGTGAACATATTTCAAAGGAGTGATGGAAAAAAATGGTCAGAAAAAAAATCATGCAATGGGCATCTTTAAACAAGACACATCATAATGGTATGAACAGAACATGTATCTAACTGGTGTAAGTAAGTGTCTGAATAAGAAAGAGTAAAAGAATAGTATGTGTAAAGAATTTGTGTTGAAAGTTTCATGTGAAATGGCTGATAACACTGTAGCTCTGCTGTATTTTATATAACAACATGACAACCATTTTGCAAATATAAATTTCACTATATATTATATATATCCACATTGAAACATCACTTTTGACTAAATAATAGAACTAAACTTAACTTTGATTATCAGGTCCGGTGCCCTTCCATATACTATTTCAGGCACTAAAAGGTAAGTGAGTAGAACCACTGTTGAAAAGGAGACTTTACAGCAGTGGAAATAAAGGTTATTAAAAATGCATGTGATAGTATCTGTTGATGAACAAGAATTTGTAACAGAGTTACCAACGTCCCCCGCCCCGGGAGTTTTATATGAAGCATAAAATTGTGCTATTTCAAAAGATTGAGGTATGGATCTCAGGACATTCAGTCCAAAATTATGATCAATGCTAGATTTGCAAATGTAACAATAAATTTGTTAAAAAAATAAAATGAAACACGGAATTTAAAAATCTATCATGTTAAGCTTTGACCTCTAAGTGTGAACTTGACCTTGGAGGTAGGGGAGCAGGTGTTGTGCATGACATAACGTCTTATTATTGTGACTATTTGTGCCAAGTTATTTCAAAATCCCTTGAACTATGAAGAAGTTCTAGATCGACACAATATACACCCTATAACAGACTATGTAAATTTTTGACCTCTAAGTGTGACCTTGACCTTGGAGGGAGGGATGCAGGTGTTGCGCATGACACATCCTCTTATTATAGTGACTATTTGTGCAAAGTATTTTCACAATCCTTTGATCTATGAAAAAATTATAGACCTGACACAAAAATATACCCTGTAACAGACTATGTAAGTATTTGACCTCCAAGTGTGACCTTGACCTTGGAGGAAGGTGACCGGTTTTTGCGCATGACACATCATCTGATTATTGTTAACAATTATGGCAAGTATTTACAAAAGTCCTTCATAGATAAGAAAGTTATGGACTGACACGACATATACCCTCAAATAGACAATGTTGACCTTGAATGAACAAGTACGACCTTGACCCTGAAGGTACGGGTCTGGTTGTTGCGCATGACACATCGTCTTATTATAACAAACATTTGTGCCAAGTTATCTCAAATTCCTTTGATAAATGACAAAGTTATGGACCGGACACGAAATATACCCTGTAACAGACTATGTTAATATTTGACCTCCAAGTGTGACCTTGACCTTGAAGGTAGGTGACTGGTTTTTGCGCATGACACATCGTCTGATTATTGTGAACAATTATGGCAAGTATTTACAAAATCCCTTCATAGATAAGAAAGTTATGGACCGCGACACGACATATACCCTCAAATAGGCAATTTTGACCTTGAATGAGCAAGTGTGACCTTGACCCTGGAGGTAGGGGTCTGGTTGTTGCGCATGACACATCGTCTTATTATATTAAATAAACATTTGTGCCAAGTTATTTCAAATTCCTTTCATAAATGACAAAGTTATGGACCGGACACGAAAGTGTGACGGACGGACAGACGGACGGACAGACAGACAGACGGACGGAGCCTATTTCTATATCCCCCTTTTTTCTTCGAAAAGGCGGGGGACAAAAAAAAGCCTAGAATAGTGCTCTACTTGTTTTGCAAAGTACATATTTGACAACTAAAATGTGATCTAGAAAAAGGAATATAGTCTTACTGTTCTACAATTGATTCTTCTTGGTCCTTGGTGAAGTCAAACAGCTGACATATAGGTAAGAATGATAGAAGAAAATGTACATCATCTGAAATAGAAAATGTATTTATCACAGAAGTGTAATAATGCTATTTATCACACACCCGTGCCGATTTTGCGACTCCATAAATATGGTATTGCACGGCCGTGCATATATTTTGACGTAATAAAAACAATATTATACTAGTGTAATAACACTTTGATGTGAGTGACATCATTTAAGCTATATGTTAACATATAGAGTTAAAGCACGCTAATGTTCGCATTACACTTTAGGTGCGTCAATGAAAAAAGACTCTTTTAAATTGTAAAACACTCTAAATTTGAATATGTGAAAAATAAAATATTATATTCCTCTTGATTTAATACTGAATTTATTGAACTCGTTGAATTAAACAATATTATTCAACTTGTTCAATAACTTTAGTATTAAACCTACACTCATTCACTAAATTATCACATAAACCAATGAGTTACAGTGTGTAATAAAGCCATTTAACAAAAACAAGATAACACTTGTGTAATAACAATGCCATTTGCATGACACAAACATAGCGTAAAAACACTTCATGAATTTTTTTTTTGTAAACTATTCTTATTTTGAATATGTGACAAAAAGAATATGAGCCGTGTCATGACAAAACCAACGTAATGCGTTTGCGACCAGCATGGATCCAGACCAGCCTGCGCATCCGCGCAAACTGATCAGGATCCATGCTGTTGGCTTACAAACCCAATTACAAGTAAAGAAACTGATAGCGAACAGCATGGATCCTGATCAGACTGCGCCGATGCGCAGGCTGGTCTGGATCCATGCTGGTTGCAAACCCATTATGTTTGTTTTGTCATAGCGCCGCTCATATCATATTCATGTAGGTTACTACATAAATTGAAATTCTTGAATAAAACAGTATCATGCTTGCCAGAGGCTCGCATAATATAATTCTATTAAACTTGTTTAATATATTTAGTCTAAAACTTACATTCATTCAATATCGCCGTAAGTCAACAGCATATAAACATACTTTTGATTAGTTTTAAAATCACACAAAAACAATTTCTTAAATACATCAAGAGACCCCATATAGTATTTTTAGAAATAAAATTAAATCAGGTTCACATTTATTTCTTATGTGATTTCTTCTTTAATGTGGAATAAATGCATGTATTTATGTCTTCATTATCAACAAGATATGTTTGTAAAACATGTATGCCCCCTTTCAGCAGCCAATTAGTCATGTGATAAGGTTATTATGCATGACTTCTGACCCAGTGATCAAACAATTAACAAGTATCTACTGGTCATGACCTTAACGTTTGACCCCTTGACCCAAAACTCAATAGGGGTCATCTGCTGGTCACGACCAATCATCATACAAAGTTTGAAGTTCCTAGGCCTAAGTGTTTTTAGTTAATTGATCAGAAACCGTTTTTACCTACAAGGTCAATGTGACCTTGACCTTTGACCCCTTGACCCCAAAATCAATAGGTCATCTGCTGGTCATGACCAATCACCATATCAAGTTTGAAGTCCCTAGGCCTAAGGGTTCTTTCGTTATTGATCGGAAACCGTTTTAACATACAAGGTCAATGTGACCTTGACCTTTGACCCCAAAAGCAATAGGGGTCATCTGCTGCTCATGACCAATCACCATGCCAAGTTTGAAGTTCCTTAGTTATTGATCAGAAACCGTTTTTACTTACAATGTCAATGTGACCTTGACCTTTGACCCCTTGATCCCAAAATCAATACGGGTAATCTGCTGGTCATGACAAATCACCATACCAAGTTTGAAGTTCCCAGGCCTAAGCGTTCTTAAGTTATTGATCAGAATCCGTTTTTACTTACAAGGTCAATGTGACCTTGACATTTGACCCCTTGACCCAAAACTCAATAGGGGTCATCTGCTGGTCACGACCAATCATCATACAAAGTTTGAAGTTCCTAGGCCTAAGGGTTCTTTAGTTATTGATCGGAAACCGTTTTTACCTAAGAGGTCAATGTGACCTTGACCTTTGACCCCATGACCCCAAAATCAATAGGGGTCATCTACTGATCATGACCAATCACCATATCAAGTTTGAAGTCCCTAGGCCTAAGGGTTCTTTCGTTATTGATCGGAAACCGTTTTTACCTACAAGGTCAATGTGACCTTGACCTTTGACCCCTTAACCCCAAAATCAATAGGGGTCATCTGCTGGTCATAACCAATCACCATACCAAGTTTGAAGTTCCTAGGCCTAAGGGTTCTTTTGTTATTGATCAGAAACCGTTTTTACCCAAGAGGTCAATGTGACCTTGACCTTTGACCCCTTGATCCCAAATTCAATAGGGTTATCTACTGATCATGACCAATCACCATACCAAGTTTGAAGTTCCTAGGCCTTAAAGGTCTTTAGTTATTGATCGGAAACCGTTTTTGCTTACAAGGTCAATGTGACCTTGACCTTTGACCCCTTGACCCCAAAATCAATAGGGGTCATCTACTGATCATGACCAATCACCATACCAAGTTTGAAGTTCCTAGGCCTTAAATTTTTTTAGTTATTGATCGAAAACCGTTTTTGCTTACAAGGTCAATGTGACCTTGACCTTTGACCCCTTGACCCCAAAATCAATAGGGGTCATCTACTGATCATGACCAAGCACCATACCAAGTTTGAAGTTCCTAGGCCTTAAGGTTCTTTAGTTATTGATCGAAAACAGTTTTTGCTTACAAGGTCAATGTGACCTTGACCTTTGACCCCTTGACCCCAAAATCAATAGGGGTCATCTACTGGTCATGACCTATCACCATACCAAGTTTGAAGTTCCTAGGCCTAAGGGTTCTTTAGTTATTGATCGGAAACCATTTGGTCTACGGACCGACGGACCGACAAGTGCAAAGCAATACACCCCCTTTTCTTCGAAATGGGGGCATAATAAACATTTATTTTCACACACCTTTTGTTGTACATTCATTTTTCTCAACTGATTACTGGAAACAAGTGTGTTGTAAACATATTTTTGCTATAATTGACGTTTGGTCAACGTTAAGTAATTGTCGTCTATTATTATTATTATCAGATTTTAATTATTTGAACCCATCCATTATTCAAAGCAAATTTTCAGTCAGTGGCAAATCGAATAATCAAGGTTGGACTTAATTTTATTATGTGACTTCTTCAACAAGCAGGATGCTGTTTTCTATCTTCAAAGATGTTTGACAAAAATATAACTCTAATAATATTATTACAAAGGATAAAGTTTTAAGCTTTAGATGACATATCCATAAATATATAAATACGATTAAATTAACTTAACACCAAAGTGTGAATGACACAAAGCATTATGAAAAATCTGAAGTAGACCCAGCTCAAATGACCATACAAAATATTAACCTGGAATAGTTTGCATAGCATTAGTGTAGACTACTGTAGCTGCCAGACCCTGTAATGTAGCATCGGATACTTCATCTTCCTCCTCAAGTGTGTCACCTAGCAACTCACGTCTTTTTCTCATCTATGAATAAAATTACAGAATATAGTATCAATTCAATCACAAATCATCTGAAAGCTGTTTTACTGAACTTATATACAGCATATAAAACATGGTACTTTTAAGGGTAAAACACTAAACAAATCTATTTTGTTACAGATAATTATCAATTTCTTGGCTGAATATGCAAGAAACTTACAATTCATAAATCTAATAAGTGGCTCCTGATTTTTCCAAAGTTATACTCATTATCTCTTTAAAAGAAGAATATAGGTTCTAGGTTCTTTGATAAATGATTTGAAATGATGACTGTATGTTTTTGGGTTCAGCCTCCCCCATCTGAATAAACCATACTGGCAAGCATATATTTTTATTTATTTTTTTTTTATTTTTATTATTTTTTTTTTTTTTTTTTTTTTTTTTTGGGGGGGGGGGGGGGGCGTCATGTTGCACCAACACAGTAATAAGCCATATGGCGACTTTTCACCTTTACCATTGGAATAAGATCTCAGTAGCCTTACATGCATTATTTCAATTATTGCAGGCACAGACAGGCACCAGAGTAGAACCACCAATGTTCTGTAAGCTAGCTGGATAGCTTCCTCACATGAAAGAATCCAATGTCCCTCTCAGGATTCAAACCCACAGCAATCAGGGGCAAGTGGTTTGCAGTCAATGACCTTAATCAATCAGCCATGGACACCCATATTGGCAAGCATGAATATAGATCATGACAAAAATATAAGCAATCAAAATAACTGCCCAAAACAAATATATCAATGGTACACTCCTTTACAGGTTCCCATATGTCCTCATTATTAGTGGTTTAACTCTCAGCCTACACAAGTGATATACAAATTTTCAGCATTTAATATATTGATAAGTGATGGAGACATTGGAATATTTCGTATTTTTAGACCAATTAATGATAGAAAGCATTTAAGACCCTTTCAACAATCACATCAATTTTAAACATTTCTTACCTTCTCTGCAAACATCAGCTCAAATCTGTAATACTGAAATATAAAACAGTACTTGTATCACACAAATCTAAGAAATCTAGCGAGAAAGAATATTGTATCTAAATAACCTGTGCCATTTGTTTCTACATAACATGTGCCATTTGTTTCTAAATAACTTATACATTTTGTTTCTACATAACATGTGCCATTTGTTTCTACAAAACTTGTGTCATTTGTTTCTAAATTACCTTTGTCATTTGTTTCTTCAAAAATTTGTACCATTTGTTTCTACAAAATGTGTGCCTTTTGTTTCTACATAACTTGTGCCATTTGTTTCTACATAACTTGTGCCATTTGTTTCTACATAACTTGTGCCATTTGTTTCTACATAACTTGTGCCATTTGTTTCTACATAACTTGTGCCATTTGTTTCTACATAACTTGTGCCATTTGTTTCTACATAACATGTGTCATTTGTTTCTACATAACTTGTGCCATTTGTTTCTACATAACTTGTGCCATTTGTTTCTACATAACGTGTGCCATTTGTTTCTAAATAACTTATACATTTTGTTTCTACATAACATGTGCCTTTTGTTTCTACATAACTTGTGCCATTTGTTTCTACATAACATGTGCCATTTGTTTCTACATAACATGTGCCATTTGTTTCTAAATAACTTATATATACATTTTGTTTCTACATAACATGTGCCATTTGTTTCTACAAAACTTGTGTCATTTGTTTCTAAATTACCTTTGTCATTTGTTTCTTCAAAAAATTTGTACCATTTGTTTCTACAAAATGTGTGCCTTTTGTTTCTACATAACTTGTGCCTTTTGTTTCTACATAACTTGTGCCATTTGTTTCTACATAACTTGTGCCATTTGTTTCTACATAACTTGTGCCATTTGTTCCAGAAGGCACCATAACTTTTGAAGTTAAAAAACAACAATACATACCTCCAGCCAGAGTTTTTTAGACTCTTCATTAAATCTTAGAGCTCTCTGTAACATACTTCTAGCAGTGTCGGCATTGTTGTTTTCTTCAAACTCCCATTTAGCAGCAGCAATCCACAATTCTGTATTTCAAATTAAGAAAAAGATTTTAGACCATGTGCCTTAGTATAAGTGTAACAAAATTTATCAAAACAAGACAAAAATTTGAGGTACACAACATTACTGTGTACTGTCTTAATCACACTATTGTACAATGTCATCAGCATTCAAATAGTAAAATTGATTATCATGTCTACTGCTCAATTTTGTTATTTTTTATTCTTTTTGTCATCACTGCTATGAAATGTGTCCATTATGTAACAACAGCTTAGCATTAGACATGGCCACCTTTCTTTTGTATATGTTTTGGGTGAATTTTCATAACTTAGAACCATTTAAATAATTTATCAAAATTATTGATTTTTTTCAAATGTGTATCAATTACTGATTACCGATACATCAATATTGTCTCTATTGATGACTGCTCTAGATATAGAATTTATTAAACTAACCAGGTTTTTTGTTATGAACCTGCAACATCTTACTGTATTGCCTGCTGATTACTGATGTCTCTTTCTGAAATAGAACAATATAAACTGCATGAATATAAAAGATAAACTTGATCATCATATATTCTGGGTTATAAAGAAACTGTAATAAAAAATAACATTTTTAAGGAAAATTCTTAAGTTCAAGGGTAGATAATCCTGGCAATATTGCTTTTGAGTTAAGAATCTTGTCATATAAGATGTGGTTGACGATAAGGAATTTATATTTGAAATTTGAAGTTGATATCTTAAGAAATAAAGATGTTATAGTAAAACAAGCAATTATATTAGTATTGCAAGCAATCCATAAGTCCCCTACCGGTTAGAACCCCATCAACATTCTGAAGGGCCAATGGCCATTCACTAATGTTTCAATTTTTCTATATTTTAAGTAAATTTGTTGGAAAAGTTCTTTAAAAGTGATCACAGGAAACAGTTTTTATGAACAGACAGACAGACGGACTGAAGGACATTCTAAAGTTAATATTTGAAACATCCCTGTTACCAAAATATAACATTTTTAAAAGCAAAATGCTTAAAGAGGAGATAACTCTTGAATTAAAGATGCAATTTCATAAAAAAATTTCAGCTCTTTTTGACTTATCACAAACAATGTTATATTTGCCATGTTTTAAGCCTATTTGTTGCCAAGGCAACCAATATTTTTTCAAAATAGGGAGAACAGATAAGACATGCATAATCTCAAGACTGCCATCTACCCATATATCAAGTTTCATAAAAATATTTCCAGTACTTTTTGAGTTATCACTGGATTCAGTGTAAGTGTAAAATTTGCCATATTTTCAGTCTATGTGTTGCCATAGCAACCAGAATTTTCAGCATAGGAAGAAAAGAAAAAAACGTGCATAATCTCCAGACTGCCATCTACCCATATTACAAGTTTCATAAAAATATTTCTATTACTTTTTGCGAACACAGGATCCAGTTTATGTGTAAAATTTGGCATATTTTCAGTCTATTTGTTGCCATAGCAACCAGAATTTTCAACATAGGAAGAAAAGAAAAAGACGTGCATAATCTCCAGACTGCCATCTACCCATATTTCAAGTTTCATAAAAATATTTCCAGTACTTTTTGTGTTATCACTGGATCCAGTTTATGTGTAAAATTTGCCATATTTTAAGCCTATGTGTTGCCATAGCAACCAGAATTTTCAACATAGGAAGAAAAGAAAAAGACGTGCATAATCTACATACTGCCATCTATCCATATATCAAGTTTCATAAAAATATTTTCAGTACTTTTCAAGTTATCGCGGGATCCAGTTTTGTGGACGGACGGACTGACGGACGGACTGACAGACAGACAGACGGACGGACAGACGGACGGACGGACAGACAGACGGACGGAGGGTAAACCTAAAGTCCCCTCCGGTAAACCGGTAGGGGACTAATAAATATTTTACTGCACAAAAACTTTAATCTAAAATCTTGAAGCAGACATGGACGCCGATGCCAAGATGAGTAGGACAACACTCCATATACCTCGTAAAGTAGGGTTAAAAAGTTACTTATTGACCATATAGATGAACTATCTTTTTTTCTGTTGCTCTTTGGCAGTAGGTATTATTAAAGTGATTACGTATTTGTATGGAAGTCAAAATGCTACTTTGCCAACATTTTGGTACCTTTAAGAAACACAACTGCACATTCATAACTACTTTCTTTGGTTGTTAAACATCTAACATGTTCTAAATTTCTTATTAAAACATTATAAAACAAATGTTTGACTTTTTAAAGAATTTTAAAAAAAAATGATTTCTTAGGCATAATGTGTTTTTTAAAATAAATTTTTATTACTGTTTATTACCCTGTACAATATTACATAAAACTTGAATAATTACTGACATCTATTTGATCTGGGGTTTTTTAATACCATATTGATAGCTAGACAGTAATAGAATCAGACAAATATGCTATCCCCCAGAAAATAAACAAAAATCATGCTGAAATTGCCTTACACTGGCTTGTCTACCTTCAATGTACCGGTATGAACATTAACAATATTGGGGAAATCAGGATGTCTATATGAAGTTGGTTGACTGCTAACATATCTCAGATGGCAGAGATGTGCTGGCAAGCCTGACTCTGTACTGGTATACTAGTTAAAACATTATTCTAGTCAAAAATAAACAAATAAATTTACCCTATGTTTAGCAAAAGCAATATATGTCAACCATAACTTGATGTCCTCCTGAAAAATATAACAAAAACATAATTATTGGTCCTGACCTACATCAAATGGTGCACAAATCTCAGAAAAATATTTCCAGTAGGTCATGTAAAAATAAAACCCAGTGGAGTCCCTTTAATAATTATTCTAACACAATCTCTAATCACCCTTACACTTATATTTATTATTCACAACAAGATATATTAGGCTTTATGCAATACAAGTAAATAATGAGGTATGAGTAAGATACAGTGTATACTTACAGGGAATCTGGAAAGTGCCAACTGAAAGAAAGAAAATCAAGATTTTAGCAGAAAGCAATTCATTAAAACAGTAAATCACATATAACTGATGGTTCCTTAAAGCAAACAAAGATAATCAAAATGTTAAAACTCTCTTACATGGTAACACCAACCAAGGGTGGAATTGTTTGTTATTTTCTTCTCTCTTTTTTTTTTTGGGGGGGGGGGGGTATTTTTTGTATTTTTACTATTTTAGCAAGTAAACAGATGCATCTGAGTGTTTGAAATGAAAATTCAGAAATTAATTAAAACTTGTACTTTACAAAGAAAGATATAAGAACTATCAAAATTGTATGTGTCTCCTTTAAAATAATGTGCAAGTTGTCAGACATATAACTGTTGAAAATCAAATAAATTCCTGATGCCTATTCAAAATATGAGTAGGCCAAATACCAGAACATATTGAAATTAATGCCTGAAGAAATGTAAAATTGGTCAATTTCTAACCTTTGCTTATACGGAACCAATCAAATGAATGGTAACCTAATGCCTCACTTACCCTGAACAGTTTGTGAATTCTCTGTAAAATGGCCACATCTATTTCAAGCTTCTTAAATGTGTAGCCAGACCTCTACAATACCAATAGTTGAAACAAAAACAATCAAAAGAATGAAAATTAACATACTTTATCATAATCCTGTGCATATAATAGAGTTATCATAAAAGGATACTGATCTGGAACTTGTATTTGATCAGAGTAAATTTTACTAGGATAGGATCACACGAGGTGCTACAGGGCCAAGTGTAATCTGTTCTAGTAAAATCAATGAGAGTTAAATACAAGCCATAGATCAAATACCTAATTACATATACATAAATTATTTCTTTCAACTTATCTGATGTTATATCTCCATATCTGAAGATGTGCTAACCAGGAGAGAAACCTTGTGTTCAGAAATTAATATTTTTGTGTATATTCAATATCAGTATATTGAAAATGTCTCAAGAAAACAGTTCAAATATTTAAAATACACTAGAAAATATGTTTATGTTCAAGTGTTAATACGTAAAATCTATTAAGGTCAATGTTAATTTAAATTTCAAGTTTCCATATGAATGATGTTTTAGGAAGCTAAAAAGGTCAACTGGATATATCAAAATGGATAGCTAGAGCATAATCAAATAATTATTTATATAAATAAAACATAAGATAGTCTAATGCATTAATAATACTTTACCTCTCTTCTCTTTTTAATCAAAGCCAGTAGATTAGTTTCATACTGAAAATCAACATTAAAAGTGTAATATTTCTAACTAACAAAATCATTAAAATACACAAATATGTTAAATTTAAAGGATCCTTTGGTACTAACAAATATCAAATCTAATCATGGAATCAAAAATGGTTATTTAAAGCTAAAAATTATTCTAACATTACACAAAATTAAACAAGCATAGAAGTCACTATAAATTGAACTTTGTTTATAAAATCCATACTTACTTGTATGTACTGCAAGTAGTCTTCCTTCACTTTCTGTTTTCGCCTCAATTTATACTCATATATCTTTCTTTTACTTGTAATTTGTCTGCAAAAAAACAACAACTTCTAAAGAGTGGGGTTAATCAAATGTTTTGTTTTAAGCAGCTCACATTTATATATACCTTTAAATATCTGTATGGATATGGAGCTATGACATCATGACATCATACATATAAAACCTGTATCAGCGATTTATTATTATTGCAAGTAATAGTTCACATTTTCCTTCATGACATGATGTAAATACAATAAATATATTCATTCTAACAGCCTTCTTTTCTTCGATTTTCATCTTATTGTGTCAGACAAGCTAGCAGACTACATTTTTCTCCTAAACCTACTGCCTGATTCTACTCATTGACAACGGGGGAAGCGGTGGGGGGGGGCAAATTTATATACATTCAAGAAATTAAATATTGTATAAAACATTGGAAGAAGATATTGAAAAACACATAAGGAAACATATTGAGGAAAATAAATTATTATCTGGCAATCAGTATGTTTTTTGGACTACAAGGTCTTGTGCTTTACAAATTTTAAATGTTTTGAGACTCTATCAGATACTCAAGAGGAATGTGATCTAAGAGTTATTTTTGAAAAAGATCTAAAATTTAGTAAACATATTTCTACAAAGATTAACAAGGCAAACAGTATTCTAGGTCTTATTAACAGGTCCTTTGAGTTTTTAGATGAATACACCTTTGTTAAATTGTATACAGCTTTAATTCATCTGAATGTTAAATTTGCAAATGTTGTGTGGAATCCATATTTAATAAAAGGGGACATGAATCAGACATTAAAAACTGTTAAAGGCTTAGATGACTGTACTTTCGAAAACTTTTTAGTTTCTCGGCATCAAAATGGGACATAATTTGAAAATAGAAATGCCTCATAGTAGAACAACTCATTGCTTGCATCATTTTTCATGACGTGTAATTAAAACATTGAATAATTTGCCAAAAATATAGTACACTCAAAAAGTGTTCATGATTTTAAAATCAAGCTCATTTTAGCTAGATCAACACTGGACCGGAGACACTCCATATAAAGTTTAAAATGTTATTGTAACATTATGCTGTTAAAATTATACAGCATTGTTAACAGAGTCTACATCTACATTACACCGTTTCATAATCGTAATCGATTACACTAAGCAGGCGCGTTGTCTGGGAATAGCTGTTAAAAACAAATATGTTTAGTGCAAATTTATAGACACAAGCGGCGGCACGAAATACCCAAATATACCCAAATGCACCCAATAAACATATTTGTTTTTAACAGCTATTCCCAGACAACGCGCCTGCTTAGTGTAATCGATTACGATTTTGAAACAGTAAAAAGCAAGTTAAAAAGAACTACAAGACTGAGATAAAAGATGAAATATGTATAAGTGTATATGAATAAACATAAAAGTTATGAGACTAATATGAAGTAGTGGCGAAAGTTTGTCAAAAGAAGAGAGGCTTAAAAATGCGCTTAGCCCTTCAGAACCCAGAATCATCCTACAGGTATGATCCTACAGGTAAATATTATAGGCACTGAATGACTGATACTAGTGATCAGGTGATAGAACCTGTACCTTATTTCGTGTTTGTTGAATAATTTCACTCTTTCCATCTGCTCCAACTCTGGCAGCATGTCCTCAATTCTTTCGTTTACAACCTCTGCCATTTTTGTTTATTTTATCTTGTTCTTATATTGAAAAAGTAAAAATTAACTAAATTATTTTGATTTTAAAGTTTCACGTGAAAGTTGGTGTAAATCTCTATTTAGAAGAGTATTCAATCGTCAATAAAATACAGAGACCGGTACAATAGCTATATCCGGAATATTAGTCTGCTATTTCCCGTCATATTAAAGTCCGTGGTAAAAGAGATAAAAAATATCGAATTTTGGACTATTGTGAATTATACTGTACAGGGAAACGTTCTCGCAACTTATTTCTTATGAATCATATACCATTGAAGGACCTTATATATTGACATATTAATTACAAAATTATTAGTTTCAATAATTTTATATGCCTATATCATTTTTTTTTCTTCTTTAGAGAAGAAAAAGTTCAATATAATTACATGATAATTTCTGTAATAGGAGGTTTGTAGAAAAAATATTTATATAATTTGCAAGTCGTCGAAAAATGTATGATCATTATTATCATTTATAAACTAATTTGAAGAAAACGAAATAAAAATGACACTGAAATTCCCTATATAAACTGCGAACAACATTGGTTGATATAATGCAATGTAAATCAGAACAATTTTGTATAATGGATAAAAACTGAGAAATAAACAATTGGAATAAAATGTACTGTTTATATTTTATCTCTATGGTAATGCTGATGATGTCTTACATAGTGTTATCAACATTTATTATTTTATTTTCAGTTTTTCTGTTAAAGAATGTTTTATTCTTTGACTTTGTAGCTTTTTTTATATACCAAAATATAATTATATGACAAGTTAATTTAAACAGCGGCAAATATTTCTGTTCTGATCTTGAATGTTGATTGGGAGAAATAAAAAACATTTAAAAGTCGGATTACACCTTAGCTTGTGAACTTATTAAAATGCTTCGACAAATGAAACCTGTTTCTTCGTTAGAGGACGTTAAAAAGCATAAATGTGTGTCGTTTTCTATTGACTTTGACGTAGAGAAACCCAGTGTGAGCCATGTAAGTGTTCCTTCCAGACTGCTACAGAGACAAGAAGAGAGGAAAAATAGACAATCACAGAATTTGGTAAATATAAGAATTTTTTTTAACTTTTTGAAATGATATGAATATAAAGAAAAAAATGCACTGTTTGTGAGTACCACTTTCTTTCAATTGTCGAAGATTTGTGTAGCTGAAACGCAATCTGATTAAAAAAATCAGCTCCTAATTAACGCTACCCATTACATGAAATAAATAACTTAAGTAGATCTGAACTTTAGCCAGATTGTTGAAACGCATTGTGTAACAGTAGTTTGGGTATACTTAATATTTCTGTCAAAGTTTTAATGTATTTTTGTTTTCTTTCTAGCTTCACTTCATACAAGTAAAAGTGAACACTACATTATGACCTGAGTTAGAAGTATATATGTGTGTGTTATGAAAATAAGGTCTGATTGAAGATAAAAAATACCTTATCAATTAACTTTTGAATATGAATTTGAATATAAGCACATTAAAAATTGTATACCAATTGATAATGCATACCAAATTAATAATTACATTGCTTCACGTGGAACCTAAATTCTCATCGAACTGCAATCTTATTGCTATTTTCAACGACGCCTTTTTCAAGGATACAAAGTCACGTCTTTGTTTTCTCGAAGATAAGAGTCCATGTTTTCTCTAAAGGTGCATATCCTTGGTTTCTCTAAAGATACATGTCCTTGTTTTCTCTAGGGATACATGTCCTTGTTTTCTCTAGAGATACATGTTCTTGTTTTCTGTAAAGATACATGTCCTTGTTTTCCCTAGGGATACATGTACATGTCCTTGCTTTCTCTAAAGTTACATGTCCTTGTTTTCTCTAGGGATACATGTCCTTGTTTTCTCTAAAGATACATGTCCTTGTTTTCTCTAAAGATACATGTCCTTGTTTTCTCTAAAGATACATGTCCTTGTTTTCTCTAAAGATACATGTCCTCTTCTAAAGATCCATGTCATTGTTTTCTCTAAAGATAATTTTCTTCTTCTTCACTAAAAATAAATTTCCTTGTTTTTGTCAGATGTCCTATACAGATGAAGAATCAATGCTTATAGCGGAGATAATGAAAGAGGCATCTCTAAACGAAATCAAATACAAAGCTGGAAGAGTAGACCACAAGCTTTTCGATGCGTCAAGAAGGCGAATGTGCGTCAATTATTTAAAAGAACAGTCAAGCAAAGCCAAAGAAGCTGAAAAGTATGTATCTATATCCATTATTGTCAAATTTAAAGGCACATTAAGCATCGGTAATGACTACAATTTCTCTCCTCAAAATACGGCAGAAATGTGTTTCATAATAAAAAAATAATGGATTTAAATCATGTTAGTTCCATGTTAGATCATGTTGTTTTAAGAATCATCCCGTTTCCATTGTAGAATTAAAACAATTTACGAACTTATAACAGGCAAGCAGACGGTATTAACCATAAAAATGCATTGATATATAGATTTATGATAACTTATAAGTTCAAAGATGAATTCAGCATAAGCCGGTGCTGGAAGAAAATGGGCGGAACGTTAGTAGCATATGCATGGTAAGCATGAATTACTCGTGCACTGTCAACATCAAACAGCATAATTATGTACAATATTTTCAATTTTGGTGCGTTAAGCGACCAATTAAGTTCTCATTTGACAATGTTCTTGCGCAACTATTAAATCAATATAATTTCTGCAAACAATATTTTGTACACTTTTTCTGCACGTTATTTAACTTTAAGACAACCTTAGGTGAAATCAAATTAAGGAATGACTAATACAAAATCTGGAAACCATGGGCACCAGCTAATATGTTACATATGTATTTCAGTATTAACGTTGTCACGTATTATGATTATTCTAAATATCTTCCAGTTCGAGACGACATGTCAAGTTTTACATTTTGATATGCCCCATTATGCCCATTGAATTATAGATGTTTGAAAAACGTTGCAAAAAAGAAACGACCAATTATTGCTAGGAAAATAACGGTTAATTTTTACATTAATTGTAACCTC
This sequence comes from Ruditapes philippinarum, assembly GCF_026571515.1. Taxonomy (NCBI): domain Eukaryota; kingdom Metazoa; phylum Mollusca; class Bivalvia; order Venerida; family Veneridae; genus Ruditapes; species Ruditapes philippinarum. The sequence goes on along the minus strand of NW_026856555.1, from coordinate 368,560 downwards.
CGTGGTCATCTGAATGTCATAGTTTTGTACTATTTTATACCATTTCACACTTTTTTTTATTATTGTGTGCTGAATACCTGAAATGAGCTAAGCTTTTCCTGTAATAAAGCTTTACATGCAAAAGTGTACTGGAGGTAAGTGGTTCTACAAAGATGGGCAATCTGTCGCCGCTCATGATCTAAATTATTCACAGAGGTCATGCCCCGCTGCTAGTGAAAGTCACGTGTGTATTTATTCATTTGTTTGGTCAGTATTATTAATTAAAATTTGAATCTTTTGTCTTTTCATGTACACGTATAGAAAAACGCCAGATATAAGAGAGAGGCAACGGAGAGTTAAGGAAATGGCGACAGCATCTAGAGCAAAGGCTTCCTCTTCACCGCTGTCCGTCTGTCAGTGATAGTTAGCTTCATTAATTTTGCAGTGGATGAATATAAAAAAAAACTTGATATGTGCTGCAACTTTATATTTATAAACTCATATTCTGACAAATTGCTGTTATTAAAGGGGAGATTTATATTACAGAAATGTATATGATATGTTGCCCGTAATCATTTGACGGAAAGGGCTGAAAATATGCGAATGCCATTAATTGGCGAATTTGGCCACTTTCCATGTCGTCTTATGATGGTTTGTACTTACCAGGGGAAGTAAACGCTGGGAGAAATTTCTACACTTCTAAAGCAATTACTCCCCTCTTCGGAACTATTAACGGACAGTGACGGAGTTCATGGAGAATTGGTTTTACATTATATGTATTTTATAATCAGAAAACGAGAAAAATAAAATGATTTCGAGAGCAAGTCAATAGCCAAAACTTGAAATGTTTCTCTTAAGTACTTAGAAGATATTATATGCTCACATTCATATTTGAAAAATACATGTAAGTGTTTTTGCTCATAAATACCTTCCTACCTACCCGTCTTCTAAGCATAGTTTGTGAACTTTCTTGTTCAAATTACAAACATTCAGTAAGAATTTCCCAGAGTTCAATAAATTTCTGCAACAAAAGTATTTTACCCAATGATGAGCATAGAATGTGATAACGGCATTTTTATATGAAAAATTTCGTGAAAATAATACTGAAACTGATATACACATTGGAATTTAAATTTTCATTAAAACGAGAAGTTGGATGATTTTCCAGAAAATATGGTGTCTGTTTTTATGTGGAATAGATGTATCAGACTAGAACATTAATTGACGCGATAATAAAATTGATATTCACGTTTTTTTTTTAATCTGGTTTCGCGAAATCCGCCATTAGTTTTCAAAAAAAGTTTTCATGAAAAGCTGTCGTTAAACAAATGGATGCATGCGTATTCATGCTTCCGTTCTAATCTAATTTCAGAAAATAATTAGCTTTCTCATGGTCAAGTGAACATTGTTTTAATTCTATTCATTGTTTTTATTATTCATATGCCTGTTGATGTTGACTCATGTATTATTGTTTAACAATAAATCAGGTCATATATAATAAAATGTAAACAAAGTAGTATTTTGACTTCCATACAAAAATACTAAATCACTACTTAATTATTGCCAAAAGCAACGGTCTAAGCAAAAGATGGTTCAGGTTTAAATTTGTCAATGAATTGCATTTTGGAAAATATGCCAGGACACCAAAAATTAAAATATGTTGAGAAATAAAAATAAAGGCATTTTGGTGTATAAGCTCGTTGAAAGAAATATTTGTACAGATTTAAGTCTTTCACGAAACATACCATAACATCATTGCCGTTCATAGTATCAAGATATCAATTGCTATTAACATGTATTTGAGTTTTGTTATGTAAAACATAATTAAAACAGTAGTAAAAATCAACAATTTTTTAATTTGTTTGTTTGTTTAGAACATATAATTTACTATATTGTTCAAGGTACTGTGCACATAATCAGTACGTATTACATGTATATGTTATTTATTTCGTCTTATTAACTGCCATTATTTACAAAATTCAATGAAATCTATAGACATCTACACTTAACAAATCTTATAAGTGTGCATGTATAAATGGTTTCATAGGTGTATCAATATTTGCCCGATCATGCTGAAATTTTGAAAAAATACAGAAAAGAGACACAGTATCATTTTTATCCATTTTAATTCCATTCAGGATACAAATTTAAGATGTATTTCTAAAATATGTGAATGCATGTCAAAAGTCGATGTTGCAAAATGATGTCCTAATACCGTGTGTGCCCATCCTGACTGTGTATTACAGCCTGGCAGTGTCTTACAAAACGTTGTAGATAATTTTGGTGTCGGTGAGGAAGGTTACCAATGATGCCAGTTGCTCTGTACTTAATGATTAGCCTTTTGAAAATATTTCGGTGTACAACCATGCGAGGCGCAACCTTCAAATGATACATACATGTAATAAGTAAATAAAAAATATGCATTTATGTTTGTCTTAGGTAGAAACTGAATTTAAATGATATTCGGCTTTTACAATGCAAAGGAATTAAATTAACCAACCTCTGTTTGGTGTACTCCAGCGTTGACCAATCCTCGGCCGATGTCATGCTGTTGTATAGATAATCTACCCATGTGGTGTTTTTCTGATGTGTCGATCTCTATCGTATCCGAGAATATCATGTGCAATTTTATTTTACCCATTCTGACAATTTTTCGTGCATTTTGTGAATTCCGTCCGTTCATGGTTGAACGCACCTCATAATTAAAATTGACATGCCTGAACACGGGAAAAGTGTGGAAATGCAGCCAATAGTCAGTACGCAAAATTTTGTAGAAATATATTGATAAACGAAAAAGTTATAAGGACATAAATGGTGCACACTTATAAGATTTGTTAAGTGAATGCGTGTCCAAATTTGATCGCTACAATCAATTTTCATTAAGCAGTGAAACCACAATTGTATGTGAAAATTTCAAACTCGATTTGATTGAGTCCATTCATGAGAGATACTGTAAAAGCGTAACGTCTTCCCATAAACTGGCGTAAAGCGGTATTAAATCTTCATGAATCAATATTGCCGGAGGACCAGAAAAATATAACAGCACTGAAAAGAAGTACGGGGCAACGTCTTACAGCTGCCACAAGGTACTTGACACCTGCTTTTAATTGTGAAGTATCAAAATTCACGAAAAATGCATGGTAATCCCTCGGAAGCAGTGAAACGACAATATTGACGCCGGTTTCCTAGATATGTCCTAAAAACACAATTCTTTTTCACCCCTGTTAAGAATGGGATACATGGTTACATTTGTGCCATATAACTAGATATGTCCTAAAAACACAATTCTTTTTCACCCCTGTTAAGTGTATCCCATGTGATAAGGGGGTGTAAAAGAATTGTGTTTTTGTGCCATATAACTGCCATTATTTACAAATGAAATCTATAGACATCTATGCGTGTCCAAATTTGATCGCTACAATCAATTTTCATTAAGCAGTGAAACCACAATTGTATGTGAAAATTTCAAACTCGATTTGATTGAGTCCATTCATGAGAGATACTGTAAAAGTGTAACGTCTTAAGATCTCAGGCGTAAAGCGGTATTAAATCTTCATGAATCAATATTGCCGGAGGACCAGAAAATATAACAGCACTGAAATGAAGTACGGGGCAACGTCTTACAGCTGCCACAATTAAGGTACTTGACACCTGCTTTTAATTGTGAAGTATCAAAATTCACGAAAAATGCATGGTAATCCCTCGGAAGCAGTGAAACGACAATATTGACGCCGGTTTTCCGCACATTTTACTGTTGTTGGGTTATTTTTCAGTCTATAATTATGTACGGACGGACAGCAGAACAGCGTGACGGCCGGGCAAAGACAAAGCTGCATGTATCCCCCCTTCCACCCCCCCCAAAGTAGAAGGGGTTCAAAGTGACCAATTTTCTAGAAAATGCTTTATGACACTGAAAATAATGACACCTTAACCATAAAACCTAATATATAGTTATTCCTGCTCTGCTTTGTGCCCCCCCCCCCCTCCACCACTTTGAAATAACTGAACCCTAATTTTATCCATTTTTAGTCATTTATTATATAGATCTAAATCAATATAGTGAAATGAAAAAAAATCGCAACTGTAGTCCCGGATGTCATAATATTGTAAAATTGTGATATTCTAATATACTATAGATAAAAACACATGTGTGATAAAGATATCACTTTCATATATAGAATCGATAGGTCTAGCTAGATTGTAGTAGTATCTTTAAAATATTTATACAAATGTTCAAAGCAAATTTAAGTTTAATAAAACAATTAAATACTGTTATAAATTTCATGCAGAAACATCTTTTCGATTTCGGTCTTTTTTTGCGCTACCTCATTATATCTCATTGTATACGCTACTGTACTGAAATGCTAAAATGTCTAAAAAGCCAAAAATAGAAAGTTGGCCAATAGCCAAAATGTCTAATAGCCAATCAGAAGGCCTGTGACATAATGCGTTTTGGATGATAAGCTGTCATGTGATGATGAAAATGGAGGCGAAGAACTAAGACAGTATGGCATTTTTTCAAAAACTACTAAATCCAAGAAAATTCGTGAGACAAAACAGCCGTAAACCTTCATATAGCGATCCGAAAAATGAGTAAGTACTATCGTTGAAATTTACTATTAATTGTTTTCTTCTACGTTGTGTTACAAACCGCGGTAAAAATTTCTAAGCGTCACGAGTGTGTCACACGGTTTGGTAGATAACACTGTTATTGTAAGTTCTCTAGTACTTTCGATTGTACACATACTATCATTTTCTGTCCTATTTATTTTTTAATAAGAACATGCTTGCTTTATTTGTGAAATATACACGTATCTGAAATTCATAGCGTATTTAGAGCTAGCGATGTCAGTTTAAATGAAATATCGCAATTTGAGTTTGTTTACAATTTGTGTCACGCATGACTGGAAAGGGCGCAGGATAACCATGTGACTTGATTCAATAGGTGACTTGTCAATATGAATGATAACATTTGCATTGAGATGCTGAAGGAAATGAAATTGTTGATCTTTTTATAAGAAAATGAAAATGCCAGTTATTAACGGAATAGTGTTTCCAGTGAATTATTATACCTCTTTAAAAGGAAAATTTTTGCATTCTGATGCTCATGTAAAAAGGTAACCAAATTATTATATACAATACCAGTCACTTGATAAAGCATGAATTTTTTTTTAGAGAGAATTGGATGAATATATAAATTTAACATAAATATCTTTACTGTTTTACAACTTATAATATATAATTTATATTCAACATACACATATTTAGATAAGTATATTATTTAAAGATGTTATGTATTATCTGAAATGAATACATGTATATAGAATGTGTTATGTATTTTTCTTTTTCTTTTCCAGTTGGAAAAAGCCACAGTTTGATGAAAAGTCAGTACGCTTAGTGTTGTTTCGTGATAGTGATGGAAGGGGTAGAGAAATCATCTTTGATTCCAAATGTGTTAAGGAAGAAGAAAAGGTTTGTCATTTCATTAGTTTTATGTGTGATTTGAAATTTAAAACATTTTTTCTGCTCAACTAGATTAATAATGAAAATCGATAACATGTTTTTTCCATTATTGTAAAACAGTAAATATTTTGACAACTTATTGTTTAACAACTAGATATGTATGTATATTTTTTCATGTATACTTTTTCACAGTGATATTAAGATACACTCTATCTTGATAATTAAGATTTTATTAAATTGTAATAAGCATGTACATTGTCATGTTTTTAGAATTTCTATGTCACACATTACTTCTAGTCTTCCACAATTTATTAATCAATGTTATGGCATAATGCATGAAAATTTTCAAATGCTGTTTTTAGCCTTAGCCAATAATTAACAATGATATTTTTATATTGATATAGAGTTGTAGATGGGGTAAATGTCGTCCAGGACAGAAACTCAATTCAGTAGCAGAAGGACAAGTGCCAAAAAATGTCACAAATCAGAAATTTCATAATTATCAGGTATTTTTTTAAAGATTCTTGTATAGCTATTGTCTTTTTTATTCAGTTTTTTTTTTACTTTGTATAACTTTTATTAGATCAATAACTGTAGCATGGATTTTTACTGAATTATAACCATGTTTGTGAACTTAGAAAACACCTAGGTAAAGGTAAAAGATGGAGAGGGAGAGAGGTAGTTACACATATATGATTATATTTATTTCATCTGCTTGAAATCAAGCCTATCTTCTAATATAAATTTGTTTGTGGCATGTGTAGATCTAAGTTCCTTAATATTGATTATGTCATGTGGACTGTGACTGACCTAATTATAGGATACCTTAATTGATTTTGTACATGTAAGTCATTGTATAATGCAGTCATGTTCTCACCAACCTGTAGTCCTACATTTTGATACCTTGTGATATCACTAGTATTGTACATAATGATCATGTGAAGATAAAACTTAGATTAACACCTTTTAATCATGTGATCAAGTCAGTATTATCTCCCTTTGTAAACAATGTTATCATTGAAGTGTCATTCTTGTGTTTTTAATCTATACATGAATTTTCTTTAATCTGAATGTACTATCAGAAGGGGAGTATATCATTTCTAGCATCATATTTCACATGTCAATGACCTATCAGTTCTTGTTGTTTACCTGTAAAATATATCAGTTAAACCAATCGCACTCATGGCAATTAGAACATTGACAGTGTGGTGTCATGCAGTCAATGGTTTAAGGCCATAACAGCCCCCCACCCCCATGTTATACACAATCTTATCAATCAAATATTACAATTTGTACTGCATCTGGTTCTTTAAATACAGAACATAGAAAAAAAACTGAGGTCAAATATTGTATTCATAGTTTTGTACAAATTATTGTTAGTTTGAAGTTTTTGATTTATTGAAGCTTATCAACAACCTTTTTGCATTTTTTTTTATTTTCTAATTTTTCAGCCCACCAAAACTGGTGCAGATGCCAAAAAATTTGAAGAGGTCATGTTTGGTGCTGAGGGCGTGGCCTATCGTGGGACCTCCCTCAAAGTTCATGTTGTCAGGTGTGTATAATGTTTATAAATTTTAATTTTTAGCAGTCAGATAACCATTATATGTTTTTAACCTTTTGTATTTTTTTAAAAAAATATAAATGACGCTAATCATACACTGTATATAGTCAAGGCACTGGTGATACAGAATAGTATGGCGGATAATTTATGTGGTCTTGATGACACTCCGTAGGTCTTTCACAAACAAGAAAGGTTTTATAAAGTTATTTTGCTGTTCCAAAATTCTATTTATCTTGCCAATTTTTTTTGTGATATGAGTTTAATATATTAATGTAATTCTCGAAAAAAAAACATGTAAATGCACATCAGCTTTTGATTAAATGAAATGTATTTTATATTCTGATGTTATCAATGATACTTTCAGGTCTCCACCAGAGCTTATTCTAACAAAAGTTTTTATTCCTGAGAAACCAAAGAGGCTGTCAGTTGCGTAAGTAAATAATATACAAATAAAAACATTATGTGTTTTATCTTTGAACCTTGTTGCCCATTGGTTTATTCCTGACCCAAAAGAAACACACATACAAAAATAACATAAGCATTGTCCGTTGTGAAGAGTATCATCATCAAATAATAAGTTTATGATTATTAGATAGTATGTTCTTTGCAATACTTTGTAACAGTAAGGGAAAAATAAGAGTTTGAAGTGTGTTTATGATTATAGGTATGTACTCTAGACATAATATTTTTAAGAAAGGTTTACATTAAAGGGAGTTTGTCATATGAGTGGAGACAAGTTTTGCACTAGTACTGATTGTTGATACTTTTATATGTTCTGAATATATGTCAGAAAGAAGGTTTACCACATTTTGTCACTTTAGTGCAGTAAAGGGTTAATTCATCATTTAATAGAAATTAAACCTGTTACTGCACTAAGATGATGATTTGTACAAATAATTGAAATCAAAGGAAATAAAGTTGGGAAAGTATTTTTAGATTAATGATTTTAGTTTGATAATATATTTGAGATTATGTAGCTGACTGTACATGGTAGCCATATCAGCAAGTTCAAAATGACGACTTTATCACTACATGGAAGTCACACACTTTTGACTCATAATGTCCTAATAAAATTTATATAATAAAGAATATTGTTTTAATAGCCAGTAGTTTATTCAGTTATATTTGACATGTTATATTTTTATATATATTATAAATATTATTTTAATTAGCGGGTATCTCAAAATTTTCAAATATACCTTGAATAGAACTTTTCATTAGCAGGTTAATTGTTCATATTTAATTTGCTATATTCTAATATACCCAAATCTGATTTTATTTATGACAAGGAAAAGCCCACATATTAAACTCATTTTACATTGATTATAATGAGATAATGTTTTCATCACTGGGTAAAGCCCACTTGTTTTACTCATTATATTCTAATATAACCTTTTATACATGTACTATTTTCTTAACAGGGATGAAGATTCATTAACCTTTTCAAGTGCTCCTGACCTTACTGCACCAAGAACAATATCTCATGATAGTAGAGAAAACAGTTTAGGCATTGGTAAGCTAGTGTTATAATAATTTTCCAGATGACGTGATTTCTCTCATATTCTTAATATCTTATTTTAGAGATATATTTAAGATTAAAAAAAAATATTTGTGAAACACTTAACTCATAACATGCAATAATAGGCTAGATAGAACCCTGACTTTATTTATAAGTAAGTGTACAGCATTTGAAATTTCACAAAACAAAGTTTTACATACAGACTAGTCTTTTTATTTATATAAAACTTTTGGATATGTTGGGAATGCTCTTTTTCTGTCTCAAACCCCAAACAAATGCTGTCCAGGATTATATTCCAGTTCTTTATTTTACTTTGCAAGTTATCTTGCATTTTTATTGAGAAATTAATTATTTGACAGAGGTATTTTGTGTATTATTTGATTTGTTGCGATTTTAAATGTAAGATTAATTTATTGTTACAGCACAGAGTGTTCCTGTAGATGTGCCGTCACCATCACCTCGGTACAGCTGGATGATGAGAAGTGTTGACTTGATTGATGAGGATAGTGGGTTAGCATCATGTAAGTTCAGTTTTTCGATGTTAAATTATGAACTGAATTTTTTTTTCAAAGTAACTAGTTGTTGCTTCTTAGTGATATACATGAAATAGCAAACATTCTAGCATCTAAGGTTCTCATTCACCATGAGACCTGAACAATCCCTTTTCTTAGTCACACTGTGTTGGTGTTTATAAAATGGATTGATTTACTCTATATAATAAAACGGAGCAATTCTTGTTTAAAAAAATTTACTTCATTAATTAAATTGGAGCAGTAGTCTAGTGGTTGAGGTGTCTGCCTCTCAATCCAGGGATCATAGGTTCGAGCCCAAATTGGGTCACAACCATGTTTCCTCGTATGACACCAGCACTGGTTGGTTCCAGAAAGCTGACTTGTAAGTGATTGATATAGATTATTTGGCTTTTCTTTAATAAGACTTACTTTCATTTTTCAGTGAACTCCAGTGGAAGTTTTCACGCGACCTACCCCTCACCAGGCAGCAGTAGCAGTGGTTGCAATAGTTTGACGCGAGAAAGGAGGTATCACCGTGGGCAACATTTCTCTCTTGAAAGCTGCGGTCGAAGAAAAAGTCAGCAGGATATTCTAGGAGAGGTAAATATGTTAAATAAATTTTAAAAAGTCAATAGGTATTTATTTTATTAACTTATGTATACATATGTACAGTCAAATGTGTATAAAGTAATTCCAAAGGTTGCTTAAGACAAAGCATGCAAAAAGTCAAAATCTATTCATGATATTATTCCTTTGTGGTGGGGGAGTTTAAGTCTAAGTTTGAAAGTTACATTGGTGGCTTGAATTTAAATTTAATAGCTGAAAGAAAGTGAAAATTGGTAATATTTAAAGTCAGTGGTGTGGAAAATAAGGAAATTGAATCATCAATAAATTGCTTAAGAATATTGAAATATGAATTGCATACATAAATTTTCCTAATTTAAACTATTTACTTTTACATTAATTTGATTTCTTTCAGCAGTTGATATCTCCTAATAGGTCTAAAAAGTGTAAAATGGCACTTGGAATTATCTTTGGTACAATAGATGAGAATAATTCAGAAGCTAATAGGTAAGTTTTCAACCACATTGCATGTTTTGTATGTAGAATTTGCAGTTACTTTCTTCATATCTTTACCCTTTTACCCACTTACAAAAAGTGATGGCCTTTGCTACCATTGAAGAACCAGGTCAGCCTGTTCAGCTGTGTATTCTGACCAAGCTTTATAATGTGGGCTGACAAATTTCTTTTTTATATCCAAAATTGATAATGGATCCAAAAATGAAAGGTGGACAACAAGTCTATTGAAAAAATTTAGCAGGTTTTGGTGATTATGGACTGTCTTTGTATATTTGGACACATAAATAGTTTCTGTGGAAAGTAAAGCTCCATAGGCTAGCTTAAATCAACTCTTATTTTATGTTAAACCTTTAATTTACTAACAAGAACAACTGTTTGAATTATGTACTTAAATCAGGAAACGATTTGCATAAGAATTGATCTGCATAAAGAGAATTTTGATAGCACGCTGATTTTATCAATTCTGTTTATTGTATATTTCCTTGAGATCTCTTATGTCAGATTATTTCTTAAAAGATAATCTTGTATTCAGAGGGTAAAAACCTTCTTTCTTTACTAGACATAGACTTCTAACAAACTTATAGTTTAAAAGTCAAAGTGTTTTTACTATGATTGGACTTTACACTGATGTATGTTTGATATCTGAAACTGTTGGACTCTGTACATTGATATATGGAAGTTTTTGCACTAAAACCTTTGTCTTCCTTTGTTATTTCAGATTGTTTGAGAACTTCTTCTTTTCTCACATTGCGTTATTTGAGAGTCATTTAGAAGAGTTAAGACAGAATGTAGAGAAGGCCTATTACAGTGGTAAAACTCCACTGTTCCTACAAGCCATGATTGAGGTAACATAATCTCATCTTAAACTTTGGAAAGATTATTTAAACCCAATTTCATCTTAAACTTTGGAAAAGATTATTTAAACCCTTAAAAGGAAAGAAAATGGTGGAGTTAAAAAGCAATATGTCCGTAAATTAAGAAGAAAGAATTAAGGATATTTATGTCATCAATTTTTGTATTGGTAAAAAAATGAGAAAACGACCCATAACAGCATTTGTAAAGACGTAAATACATTTCAAAGTATTGTCATTAACATTAAAAATGAAAAGTGAATTACCTTTGAAATGGTTAAGATAAATATGAATAAGTAACAGTAAGTAAATTTTAAGAACTATAGAATAGAATTTCTTTAAGAATTCAGTATGTCAATTTAAAAAACGCAAGTGATGTAAATGGTTGTTTTCTCATGTCGGCATTCAATTTAATGTGATCCGCTCCATATGGATAATATACACAGATATAATGATTATTTCAGATTACGACATCCACCAGTTGTCCTGGCTGGCTAAGAAATAAACTATTTTTAGAAATTTTATGCTTAAGTTGAAATTTAACTTAAATGTGTTTATTTGAATTCAAGGAAAAAAATATTTTCTATTTATAATTTCAGTCATTTCAATGTTTCAAGAGTGATATAGCTGACTTGTACACAGCACCTCGTTTACTTGAACCAGTCTGGTTAAACATGATGTCATACAGTAGCTACCGATATATGCTTTGTGATAATTTCCTTAAAGAATTTGTATTCTTAGTCAACAAATATGAAAATAAATCCACTAACTTGTAAGTTTATATAATTTTTACCAAACTAGAAAATTGTGTATTAGAATTTTTAAAGATAGATTTTTTGAAAATTAGTTGGAAGTATGACTTAATAGAGTTACAAAGTGATGGTCCAAGAGTTTAGTCCACTTTTCCTGACTAAAGTCATCTTATACTATAACACATAAAGCATTAGTGCAGAATTGGACTATATAATTATGTACCACAGAAGATGACTTTGCGGAAGATGTTTGTAATGTCTGCTTATGTCTGGACTAATGCATGGAGGTTTATCTTGAGGTTTGTCTTCGATAATAAATGTGGAAAAGTGGCCAGACATGACTTAAACTTTGTTTTGGTGTCTTCAAACCATTAAACATATTTGATTGTTGTAATGAAAGTGAAACGAGTTTTTTTAAACCTTGGCTGTTTGGAAAAAAAACAACTAATTTATTAAAGAATAGATAAATTTTTGTCACAAGATGTTTGATCTGTCATTAAATATATCTTTTTTTTGTAAACTTCATTACATATATCTTTTAACTATACAGTTTCTGTATCTAAGATGATACATGTACTTAATAATTTTTCTTTACAATTTTTCAGTTTTATGAGTACCTTGCTAACTGCAGTGCTCTCACATCATCTAGCCTGGGTACCTACTGTAATGCCAGCTGGAGGTTCACCATCAGCAACATACCTTGATAAACATTCCGCCAAGTGGGTAGACACATTAGCCAAATCTCATCCATATAATCCTCTATGGGCTCAACTTGGGTATGTATTCTATTGTGTTTATAGATACAATGTATGTAATTTTCTAATCATGTATGTTGAGAGGGAATTTGTAAATAAATTTTAACATGGTAAAGAAGTGGGGCAATCTGATTTGGTTCGACTCTTGATTATGATTGTTAATCATTAGTGTTTTTACTAACTGAGCTGAACCACTGTAAATCTTTTGCATTTTGAACTGAGATCTAGAAATATTATGTTGTTTAGGCATAGATAAAAAGTTTTAAAGTTAAGTAAATTATTGTTTTTATTTATTGCTAGTGCTAGTGTTGTGAATTTGAACATTTGTTATTTTTTTTCTATCTTTTCTTTTTTTTTATAGGGATTTATATGGAGCCATAGGATTCCCCCTGAAACTTTCTAGAACTGTTATAGTAGGGAAAAAGGCAGATATAGTGAAAAAAATCCTGTATATTCTTAGTTACTTCATCAGGTGCAGTGACATTTTAGAATCTACTGAACACGGTTGCCTGGAAACTTATCTTGAAAAATTGAACTTTTCTGCAGAAAGCCCATGTGATAGTGACAAAAATCTTGCTCATTGTGCACAAACTCCCTCAAATGAGAGTGATAAAATATTCGAGTCTAGTCCAACCCCGGTGAATTCCTGTCCAAAATTTTCATTTTCAGAAAAGACTGGAGGTGATTTACCATCTTTTCCATCATTGGGATTAGATTCTTTATTGAACACTTACGAGGTTAAATCATCCTCTAGTGGTACAGAAAAAGACTGTAATAGTAATAATCAGGGTAGTGCTGATATATCAGGAAATGGGAAAACTTGCCCGGCTTGCGAGAGGAATAGTTATTCTCAGGATTACGAGGAAAGCAATAAGTTCGGTAAAAGTGTGTTCTATGTAAGTCCTTTAACCTGCTACTGTGATAAAAGTGATTCCAGTGTAATGTCTGACTGTGAGGACAGAGACTCTAGTGAGAAACTTAAAATGCAGAAAAAGAAAGACAGTTTAAGACTAAGTTTGAAAATACCAAATGAAGAATCTCAAAATACTCAGAATTGTATACAAAACATGAATTCCAATACAACAGGTAGTAATTTAATTGATTCAGAAAAATGTAGACTGTCAATGGTAGAAATTATTGAAGACGCCAAAGTAGAGAAAGCTGGTCATAGTAGAAAGGCAGTCGATACTAAAGTGACCCATGCTCTTCCCCCACATTCTGTTGTTGCGGAGGATATGAAAATACCTCAGTACGTGAATAAAGTCTTGTCACATGATGAAATGAAGTCAATTTTCAGACAGAAAGGGAGTGATAGTATGTTTAATGAATATTTTGATGAGGAGGGAATAGTTGCAAAAACAATCGATGAAATCGATGAAAAAGATCGTGTTGTTGCTTTACCGACTAACAAGCAACGGAATCTTTCAGGGGAGACAAGTCAGTATTGGAATGAGGATGATCCTAATAAAGCACCATCTCTCCCAGATCTCACAGCTGTTAAAACTGATTCTAGTCACGGCAAAGGTGACAGTGATAGATCACAGAGAAATCGTCTCGGATCACTAGATCAGTCGTATAAACGTAGAAGATTTTCGTTGTCAAGACAGATTTCAGAATCTTCAAACAAGAACTTAACTGGACGCTGCAGGTTGGTATTCTTAATCATTTAATAGGTTAAAAGACAATGAATAATCATTAAATATTTCATCAAAGAATGGGAAATCTATGAACCATGCTCAGATTGAAACAGTTTCTTTACTTTAATCTAAGTTTTGTGTTAATTGAATATAAAAATTGTTTAATCCATAAAAAAGTCACGATAATTCACAAATGTTACCTGTACATATATGTCATATTTTTATCTTTGAGATTATTGCTATCAATCATTTATAACTTCACAGGCCTATAACACCTACAGAGCTTGGAAAGAAAAGACATATGTCATCTATGAGCAGTTTTGATTTTGATTTGATGGATCCAAGAGCTTATTGCCAGGAATTGCCATTACCAGTGTAAGTAAAATATGTTGATAGTGTAATCATTTTAATTGTAAATAAAAGCTGTTATTAATGAATGTTATTAGTATTGTTATCTTTATTTTTTTAAGTAGCCAAGTATTTATTTTTTGCTTCTTAGTTACTTCTTTATGCCATACTTGAGTCCCTTCCTGTAACCAACCAGCACTGGTGTTATGTGAGGAAATAAGGTCATGACCATGGTAAAACTTGAAACCCATGATTTCTGGGTTGAGAGGAAGACACCATAACCAGTAGGCCAGTGCTCACTTTTGAAGAAGTCATTTTTTTGTATGATCAGCCATTAATTTGCTCTTGATATATAAAAAAATTCATCCATGGTTATTTGATGTTACAGACTGAGTCCAGAAATAAACTGCAGTAGTCAGAAGGAGGTAGATAAGAACTTTGGTCGTTCACTTCTAGCTGATTATTCTGACCATTACATGTCTGACTTTGTGCTTCATGGAACGTCTGATAAAAATTTTCAAGAGAAAATGGCCAAAGATATCAGGATGGCACTTCAGGTAATTGTTTTATTTTAGACTAATAATTTAGAATAAAATCTTAAGGCAAGAATTAAATGAAATTTAAATATCTTTTAAATGGGTAAGGCTATGTAGTCTTGACACTGTAGAATGAATGGTTATTAATTTTTAAATCTAAGAAACTGATATATTAGTTATTGATTATGAAGTTATCTTCTTTATTTCAATACTGGATATATACATGAATATTTTGAGAAAATACCATAATACACCGCATTTATTTCAAAATGGCACAACTCTCATTGTTTCTCTTAACATAGCTGTCAAGATTTATTCTATATTTTACATATTTTGTTATATATATATTGTCATGTAGAGGAAATGTCATATTGTATTTTCAGTATTCTGTGTTGGATGAGCCTATAGGAGAAGCTGTTTGTATAGTGGCAGACACTGATAACTGGTATGTTAATACACCTGTAGAATTCCTTCATAAACCCATTCACCACTAATTATCTGAAATGGACTTGTCCATCTTTCAATATGGACACAACCATTCATCATATTTGAGGAAAACTTTAAATTGTGTACTGACTGAAGAACAGACAGTGTAGACCATCATCGGATGGTGCATTCATCCCAACTGATCTTTGTTTGTATTGGTCACATGGGGGTAGATTTATGCCAGCAGGATTATGGTTGAATACTTTATATGAAATGATCAACATAATTCCTATGAAACTCATGGTATTTATAGGTGTTAGCAATTCAGCTGTCAGCCTTGACAGTCTAAACTTTTATTTAAAGAAAGGCACGTAATTCAACTTTTGCCAACCCTAATAATCAGTAAGGTCTTCTATATTCAGTAATATTTTGTAAAAAAAAAAAAGAAGTAACATGATTATTCAGTGTTTTCTTGAGATACAAATATTGCTGAAAAACTCTATTTTAAGTTTTGGCTTGTAACATTTGCTGTTATAACCACTATATTATGATTATTATCTGTATTTTGTATGTTTATAGGTCAGTGAATGTGTACAGCAGTCAGCATATAGACAAAGCCGGCAATGGACCTCTCACATGTGTAGCATCACAACTTATCACAAACTGTATAGAATCTGTTGTTAGTATGGCAAAACTCAAGATGAGCCCCGAATTTGTAAGTTTATTCATGTTATCTTCCATTTTGATAGAAATTTAAAGAAGTTTTATAATCTTCAATTTTAATAGAAATTTAAAGAAGTTTTAACTTCTTAAAAACTTTGAGGATTTATGTTTCAAATTTTAAAATATTTGAATATATAAATATTTGTTATTGTTGCAATTGGTTTAATTTTTTAGAATGTTGCAATTGATATAATAACAACCAATGTGATTTTTCTCCTAATATCTGATCAAGAACAAAAAAAAATATAAGATTTTATGCTGTTTTGTAAATTAATTTTATTTTTAGTTGAATGAATTTTTACAAACTTAAGCTAGCATAACCTGCCAAACATTTTATACATACATGTTGCATGTACACCTTTTTGAGATGTTTTGAGCTTCTTTTTGCTTTTTTTTTCAGAGTTTTTTTTTAAATTTTAAAATGTGTTACTTCTATTATTTCAGTGTATCATGCATTTAGAGGACTGTTTTCAAGAAATTTACTTTAAAAGTAAAATGATGGCAGAGTGTTTAAAGAAGAATAAGAAAGTAGGAGATTTACTGGCCATGAATAGGTAAGATATTGTTTCTACTGTTACTATGGTTACTGTTACTATGGCTACTGTTGCTATGTTTACCATAACATCAAAATATTGATGTTTATTCACTATGAAATGCTTGGTATTTAGTATAGACAAGATTATTTTATTTCCAACTTATGACCAGTGGTATAGGGTTAAAGAAAATGTAAAAAACAGAGAAATATTTGTTTCTTAAACTGAATGTAATTACTGCTTACAGTAAATTACTGCTTACAGTTAATTACTGCTTACAGTGTTGTTGTTGTTGTTGTTTTTGTTTTTCCTTTAGATTGGTTTCTTTGGGTTCCCAATGGCAAAACAATGCCTACTTTTGCCAACATTGTATAGAAATATTTCAAATGAACATAATATAAGAGTTCTTTATTTGGCTGTAGATGTAAATTTTTTCTTCTTCTAATTTACTTTATTTCCTGTCCCAATTAGGTGAGCAAAGATGTAAAAAGATAAAATACTTCGTTAAAATTGTGCAAAAGAAAGTTACATATTATGTGTATAAGCGATGTAAATTGACATTTTCTTTTCTATTTATCAGCTATATTACTTAAACATGTACATACTAATAATCTTTAATTTGGTTCAATCTTTGAATGTGCACTGAAAACTTATCTTTTTGTGAGTAAAGGAATAAGAAAAAAATTACATTTTAGATTTATATTACTATTTTCAGACTGGAGAGGAGTGATCTCCCTTTACTTGTTGCCATTTCTGGAACCCACATGCCTGACTTCCCTCTTGTGTGTCTTTCATGATGAAACATGATAACATGCTACAAGAAACATTGCTATTATAGGCAGTAGATGAAGTGGATAGTAAGGTCATAATAAGTCCTACGTATTCCAAAGTTGTGTTTTGCGAGGGGATATCAAGGAATACTGATGACGTCTGCTTTTCAACATCAGATCTTGAGAATGAAAATCTGATTATGAAGAGTAGATAAAATGACTTAAATGGTATTTAGGTGTGCTATGATTGAAGGCTTACATGTTTATACAGTCGGAAAGGTCTTTTTACAAGATGTCTTAGAAGTATCATAGTCATTATTGGCGTGGATAGGACATTTATAAAATTTTGACATTCACAATAAAATTATACTTGTCATGGTGCTTGCTTGTGGTCAGTGAAAAGGGAAGTAACCTTCATAACAAAACCAATGAAGGGAGAGAACTGATACTGTTGACTAAGGGAAGATTACTGGTGCTAGATATATTTTCATAATACTGGACTTGCATACATTAAGATGTTAGGGTCTGAACCATAAACTTATATCATCGAAAGCCAAAAAAAAAAAAACTTTAGCCAGAAGTTGATCATGAAAACATAATGCGAGAGCTAATCGCAAAACTATTGTTAGTTCTTCTTTATTTCATAAAAGTTTTGCGGTCAACCCTCGTAATTTATTATAATGGCAGGGTAAGATTTTTGCCTGTTTAATAGAGGTTTCAGACTTTATGTATAGAAGTGCAGGAGACCCAAAAAATACGACTTAAGTATTATGTTATTTTTTTGTTGTCAATACTTGCTGGTGCTATTAAGTTAAAGCTACAGAGATTTTAAGTGTAAAACATTTTGTGGCTTACTTAAGTCAACACAGATAGATATTGCATTTTACTCACAGTTTTATGTGTAAACTCTGAAAAAATTAATATGCGTTTATTATATCTTTTTTCTCAGTTTATTCATATAAAACAGGTACATTATTGTTCAGTTGGTTAACTCAACTTAGGATTATTTTTTTGTTTTACATTGCTTTGATATGATTTATTTTGTAGGTATTTTTCGATATATTTTGAAAAGAAAATTATTAACCGATATAAGCCTGACCGTTTTCCAGTATACCGAAAGTGTTTAAATTATTTGAGAACTAGTTCTTGTTGTAATGCTAATATATATGACCTTGCTTATGTGACATGACCTTTAACCTGCTGAATTTTTTTAATGAATTTGCTCAGATTCTATTTATAGAATTGCCCACTGTCAACCCAGATACTTATTATAGAATTGTCTATTTTTGGAATATGACAATAAACCTTTAAAGATAGTAACCCAGGATTATAGAGCCTGGTCAGACTTTGAAGGCAAATTGTTTATGGTCCCAGCAGGCTATTGGTTAAAAACCAATGTGAATGAACTTCATAAAAGGTTTTCTTTGTGACAGTATCTTAAAAAGCTTTCAGTATTATCTGTGAAGTATTTACCCAATCATGTTATTACAAAATAGATCATACTTTGCTTGTACAGGTGTATTTGGTATGTTTCTTTACATGTTTTGTAACACTCAAAGTGTCTTAAAAAGTGTTTTCATTATTATATCTGGATTGAAATTGTATCAGTTCTTAGCCAAAGTCTGTAGGGGTGTTTTTATATCCTTTTTTTGAAAAATATATTTATGAATGTTCAATAATTTCAGGAAGAATGGGTAATATGTGTATACATTGCTTAGCAGTGTTAATCAAAGTGTAGCTTAAATGTTTGTTGTTGTTGTTGGTTTTTTTTTTCAAAATCACAGCTCAATTTATAAATGTATTTTGTGTCAGTCCAAAGCAATATCCTCAGCTGTTTTGTGTACTGTGTAAACATCACAAATTTTAAAATACTATATTTTTTATTTCATATTAAATAAGTGTTTTTTCAGGTACTTAAATATTTTAAAATCTGAAATACATCCATTTGTAATAAATAGCGATAATTTCTTAGAATATCATCTTAATAGTAATGGCCTTAATATATGCTTTCATATAATATGCATTACCTCCCCTGGTACCCATTTTTGGGGATCATAACATATCTTATATGCTGAAGATTAGATGAAAGTCCCTCTTCATGTAAGCTTTTAAAACCTTTTTAATGTAGGTTTTGAAATA
The DNA here is from genome assembly GCF_026571515.1 of Ruditapes philippinarum. Lineage (NCBI taxonomy): Eukaryota > Metazoa > Mollusca > Bivalvia > Venerida > Veneridae > Ruditapes > Ruditapes philippinarum. The sequence continues at coordinate 348,976 of NW_026856555.1, read as the reverse complement.
ATATTTTTCTTCACATTAAAATCATCTGTTTACTAAGCTTTTCGCAAGTTATATGAGCCGCGTCACAACAAAACCAACATAATGGGTTTGCGACCAGCATGGATCCAGACCAGCCTGCGCATCCGCGCAGTCTGATCAGGATCCATGCTGTTCGCTATCAGTTTCTCTACTTGTTATAGGGTTTGTACGCGAACAGCATGGATCCTGATCAGACTGCGCGGATGCACAGGCTGGTCTGGATCCATGCTGGTCGCAAACACACTATGTTAGTTTTGTTGTGACGCGGCTCATATGTATTAAATAATGACATCCCCCGCCCCACCAACTATATCTGCAACTTTAGTGAAAGGGAACTGAAGTAATAAATGAAAAAGGTCAGAACCATTTATAAGTTTTTGTGCTGCTAATTTTTAAGGTACTATACAAGTATCTATTTCACTCAAGAGCAGGATTTTTAAATTTTAGATGTTTGTTGCATTATGGACTAAAATATGAATATAAATAATATATCATCATTTATTTAGTTCTGTAACATATTGGAACATTTTTGTTTTTGTTTTTTTAATATACATGATGTATATATAAAATTCAAGAAAGGGTCACTACCTTATTTATGCCCATTAATTTGATGAATTTGTCTTTGAAAATGCCTTACATTTTTAAAAAGTCTATTGAGACACTTCTACACTAAGTCTTTATCATACATAGTATGTGGTCAGAATTCTTTTTTCATACACGACTGTATTCAAAGAGCAGGAATAATCTATTAAATAAATCATACTAACATTTTACGGTATTTCACAGGATTTCACAGGATTTGATCTATGTTTGAATATATATCGATTATAAGGTTGTTTTGTTTTCTGCTTTCATGCTACATGTCTTAGCCATTATTTTTCATATACAAATATAAACATAAGCAGTTTTGTGATTTGATGTAAGAGAAATGTTTTGTATGTCAGTAAATCATGTAGTTTTGATCGTGTTTACGAGATGAATTAATGTTATTTATTTATAATAAATGTGTTTTTGTCATAGTAGTGCAATATATTGCAATAAAAAGTCTTGAATCTGCCATTTTTCTTTTGTTTTATTTTCCGTTTTTTTTTGTTTTTTTTTTTTTTTTTTAAAAATATTTGATAAAGGATATCTTCAGACCAGCTCTGAACCAGTGACTAATGGGCATTGCATTGCAAGATTTAAAGCTTATCATGTATCGTTAAAGCAGAGTTACTCCAGGATTAAGAATATTTTGGGGGTTTTCTCTGCTAATTGGAGAGTACAACAAATTTTTAGCTTTGTTGTGTGGTAATCATATCGAAAATATTAATGTTAATGTATCGATAATAAGCACAACACATTGATCATCTTGTGGAGGTAGTGCATAGTGAAGCTATAACAGTAGATGTTTGTTTCTATCCCTGGACTACATGGGGGGAAAAACCCATATTTGTCAAGCATGAAACTTGAAAGTATATGGTTTTAATTCACCAAAATGATAGCCATGGCTTTCTAATAAATAATGCCTAGTAGGGTAGAAAATTGATTAGATTCTTACTTAATGGATTTACAGAACTCATTTTAATACCATCTGAGAGAGAGTTTCTAAAAAAAGCTTTTCAAGCTTCCTACTCAATCCGTACAATTTATTATTTGTCAATTATCATGTAAATGTAATGATTATAAATAAAATATTGTTTAAACTTATACCATCAGAAACATTATAACTATATTTCATGATGACTTGAATGAAATCTTTGATGACTACTAAGTTTTCATTCCACTTTACCTAGAGACCTAGTCTGTGGTTCAAGAGGTCATGTATAAATATTTTGTCATATATTTGTCAAGGAAAATATGTTGCAAAATGAGATAAGGATAAAAAAGATCCGGTCTTGAAACATGATTTCCTTAGTTTTTGACATGTGATAATATCAAATTGTATCATCAATTTGTTCTCGATGTTTATGGAAATCTTATTATTGTAATAATTACTAGCTTAAAACCGTATGTACTACATACTATGTCAGGGCCAAAACACCATTTTTAGGGAAGGGGCCTCAGCCTTTTTCTTGGGGGAAAATATGCGTGATTTTGGCATACTTTGGGAAAAGGGGTCTCCTATTTAACACAAACTTTTAACAAGTTCTTCAAAATAGAAAAGCAAAAAGCACTGGGAAATACTAATAAGGCAGTAAAAGACCTTAATTCAAACAAGAGGGCCATGATGGCCCTGAAGTCGCTCACCTGTATACAGGCCCCCTGGAGCGGGGCCAGTTTAAACCCCAGGGCTTTTATTTGAACAAACTTGGTAGACACCCATTAGAAGATATTTCATGCCAAACATCTAAGGTCTAGCTTGTTGGGTTTTTTAAAAGAAAATTTTTTTAAGTTTTTTCTTTACACATATATTTAAAAACAATGACACCCCTGGGGCAGTGCCAGTTTTGACCCAAGGGCTTTTATTTGAACAATCTTTGTAGACACTTACTAGAAGATGTTTCATGCTAAATATCTAAACTCTAGCTATTCAGGTTTTTTCGAAGAAGATTTTTAAGTTTTTGCTTTACACATATAAGGAAAATCAATGTCCCTCGGGACATGGCCAATTTTGATCCAAGGGCTCTTATTTGAACAAACTTGGTAGGCATCCATTAGAAGATGTTTCATGCTAAATATCTTAGCTCTAGCTCTTTGGGTTCTTTTAAAGAAGATTTTTAAGTTTTTACTATATTCATATAGGGAAAATCAATGACCCCCTGGGGCGGGGCCAATTTTGACCCCAGGGCTCTTATTTGAACAAACTTGGTAGTCATCCATTAGAACATGTTTCATGCTAAATATCTTAGCTCTGGCTCTTTGGGTTCTTTAAAAGAAGATTTTTAAGTTTTTACTATATGCATATAGGAAAAATCAATGACCCCCTGGGGCGGGGCCAATTTTGACCCCAGGGCTTTTATTTGAACAAACTTGGTAGACACCCATTAGAAGATGTTTCATGCTAAATATCTTAGCTCTAGCTCTTTGGGTTCTCTAAAAGAAGATTTTTTAAGTTTTTACTATATACATATAGGGAAAAATCAATGACCCCCTGGGGCGGGGCCAATTTTGACCCCAGGGCTTTTATTTGAACAAACTTGGTAGACACTTACTAGAAGATGTTTCACGCCAAATATCTAAGCTCTAGCTCTTTGGGTTTTTTAGAAGAAGATATTTAAAGTTTTTTCTTTTGGTTGCCATGGCAACCAGAGTTCTGCATGGAATTAAATTCTTTGAACAATTTTCAAAGGTGACCACCAAAGGAACATTCCTGTGAAGTTTGGATGAAATTGGCTTAGTGGTTTAATGTCATTTAAAATAAAAGTTTACGGACGGACGACGGACGAAAAGCGATCACAAAAGCTCACCCTGTCGAGCTAAAAACACCATCATTTGATTTTGTTCTAAATTCTATGAGAAATTTCAAGACTGGGGAATTTTAAGGACCACACTGGGGAGGAAAAGAGGCTAGTTTGGTTGGGGAAGTAGCCTATATTCGGCCTCTACAAAGAAGTTTTTTTTGGCCCTGTATGTAGACTGTATAGTGCTGTAAAAATACTGGATCCAAGCGATTGTGTTTAATGAACCACGCATACAACTACATGCCATAATGTAGTTGCCTGGTCAATATCTGATCATGTCTTTTTATGTATAGAAGATAAGACCGTTAAAATGAGAAACCGGATCACGGCTATCTTAAAACTTAACATTCTTCAGAGTGCTCCTACTTCATCACTGATACATGTATGTATATCACATTTGTTGGAATGGGGGCATCTTTAGTTAACTTATCAATACCATCTATACATGTATGTATATCACATTTGTTGGAATGGGGGCATCTTTAGTTAACTTATCAATACCATCTATACATGTATGTATATCACATTTGTTGGAATGGGGGCATCTTTAGTTAACTTATCAATACCATCTATACATGTATGTATATCACACTTGTTGGAATGGGGGCATCTTTAGTTAACTTATCAATACCATCTATACATGTATGTATATCACACTTGTTGGAATGGGGGCCATCTTTAGTAACTTATCAATACCATCTATACATGTATGTATATCACATTTGTTGGAATGGGGGCATCTTTAGTTAACTTATCAATACCATCAGTGTAGAGCCACTGTAGCCTGCACATCTGCTGCAGTCTTAACACAGTATTTTAGTTTTTTGTTGTTGATTTTTAAATTTCAATATGATCAACACTTACAGCATTCCATACTGTATAGGTAATTGGTATCTGGGAGAACAAATACTGATATACAATTTGAATAAACTACAGCACAAAGAAGTAACACAAACTCAACAATGAAATTCTTAAAGATTTATTTTTTTTGCTATGGGCACCATTAGCAATAATTTCAACATACAAAAAATAATAGCACATAATAACATCTTCTTTGTTCTATATATCTTACAACTAAACTAAAACTTTGGTGCATCAGCCATCAAATTCATTATTATTTCTCATAGTTACCACAGTAACATATGACCATCTGTATAGTCTTTACTAAAATGTACATTGAAATAATTGCCAACAGCTTGTTTCTTGGAAAAAAATGTACTAAAATCTAGTTAAGGTATGAGTTTACATACCAGAAAATATCACACTCAGTTTTGAAAACAACAAAAAATACTGTACATGGAAACCTCTCTTAAGCTTAAAAGGTCCTTTTTATTACACAATATATTTTTTACAGGTTTTTTCATCAAAACTGAAGCACTCAAAAAGTTTAAAGCAAAATAAGGTGCTCAATAATGAATTCAATTCATTTAACTAAAATAAAATTAATGGATAATATTTGAGCCGCGTCACGACAAAACCAACATAGTGCGTTTGCAACCAGCATGGATCCAGACCAGCCTGCGCATCCGCACAGTCTGATCAGGATCCATGCTTTTGGCTATCAGTTTCTCTACTTGCTATAGGGTTTGTAAGCGAACAGCATGGATCCTGATCAGACTGCGCGGACGCGCAGGCTGGTCTGGATCCATGCTGGTTGCAAACCCATTATGTTGGTTATGTTGTGACGCGTCTCATTTTTAACATGACATGTACTATAATTTCTTGACTAAATACAATTTTAAAATATGAATTAATAATTTCTCAGGTATTTAAGCTAACTGTAAGTGATTTGAATCAACACAGATCATGAAATAAAGAAGTGCTCAAAAAAGCTTGTTTGATAAGATATTTACAATCCTGGTTACACAGTCAACTATTAAACAAAGCCAAAGATACTAAAATAGGAACAAATCTAGAATTTCTGGAAACAAGTGAGAAAATGATGTAAGCAAATTACTTTTTTGTTTCATTCAAAGCACGATAAATTTTTTGATAAACATTTTCTCATAACAAACTGTAATTTTGTAATGTTTTCTGTGAATGATTAATAAATAATACTCATTTCTATACAACTTTTTGCTTTACTTCAAGCAGGTCATTTAAAAGATTTATTGCCAGTCTTATTATTTTTTAAAATATTGGCCTTGTGATCAAAGTCCATCATTTTTTTCAAAGATAAGAAATGCAGAAATAGATGTGTTAGAAAGAAGATAAAAGATTTTATGATAAAAACTTTCAAATTCTATACATACATGTGATTCTACATAAATAAAGTTTCTAACATTCTTTTTTTTTGTGTTTGTTTATGGGAAATTTATAATAACACAATTTCATAAATGATTTATGGCATAATTTCTTAAGTGAAACATAAAGTTAGAAATCCAACCCATTTAATGATAACACACTATTAAATTTAACATTGTAAAACAATATTTTATAAAAATTGTATGAATGAAACGAAAATATCATACATTCTCTGACAAAAAGACAATAATTTTAGTTTAGTAAATGATATTCATCTTCAATGTCTGAAACATAGTATACAAAAAGTACAACATCAAGTACCTGAGACACAAATGATTTGCCAAAACATCTCACAGTCAGCTATGACCAAAAAAAACACAACAGAAAATACTTCAAATCATTGGCAAAATACTCTTTCAGTCAAGATCAACACTGTATAATGTACATAGGTATGCTTAGTTATCTCAAAATATTACTGGTACACAGTTTTTTTCTGTAACTTTTCACAACCCTTTTTTCCTCTGAAATTTACCCAGTAATTGTCATAACTTTTTACAACTTCAAGAAATTTCTCGAGACAAATTATTCATGTATTCATTCATTACAACTCTATGGGATATAACTGAAAACACAACATACACAGAAAATTTGTTACAAACATGACATTACTTTGTCCGTGTTTTATTACCTATTCACTTCAATATATCATAACTGGCTGTGAGCTGAAATGAACTGAAAAGAAATACTTCAGTGTATCTAACTTGCATACCAAATGTACAAAAATAATTTTTGTGACAATTTTTTTGTTATGAAAAAATAGAACTAGACCTATTTGATCTGACACACGCAACCTGAAAATCTTTCACAAAATGTCCAAAAAAATGAAGTCAATAAAATGGATGAAAAATGACATAATAATGCACAAAACAATGATATTATTTTCGAGAACTATATATTTGTTTGGGCCCATTTACACTGAAAATTTGTTAAACTATTTTGTTATCGTTCACTCGTTATAACAGTGGCATACCTACATATATTCCATAATGAGATCAAATTTATGAAAACAAAGTCATCAAATTATGTTAGAATCAGCATAAAATTACAATATTCATTCTTTAGTCATTTGATGTATTGTAGTAACACTTCATGAATTCCCACCTCTGTATGTAGGCAATTATTAAAACACTTTTATCACATAAACCGCGGCGCAGGAGTGTAATAAAGCCATTTAATAAAAACGATATTACACTAGTGTAATAACACTTTGACGTGACGTCATTTGCGCTATATAGAAACATTTAGCGTTAAAGCGCGCTAATGTTAGCGTTACACTATGGGCGCGTCATTGAAAATTAATCATTTGAACAGTTTACTGTTCTTATTTTATGTATGTGATAAATAGAATATTATATTCGTGTAGAATCAATACTAAAATTATTGAACTCGTTGCATAAAACAATATTATGCTCGCCAGAGGCTCGCATAATATGAATTTATTCAACTCGTTCAATAAATTTAGTATTAAACTACACTCATTTAATATCCTCTATGTATATATCAATCAAAACAATGACATTACCAGACACACAAATAATACCAAGCATCTGGTGATCAAGACTTTTGTTTTACCCACAATTCCTTCTGTAATTATAGACTGTGCACCCTGTTTCCTGATTCTGGACTGTCCAATACATTTATTGCACTAACTACTAGACAAGACTGGTCCAATTCTTTACTAACATCACAACCGTCCAGCGGCTGACCACAAACAAATATGTTAAAGGCGTCATAAAAATAAAATTCTTGCTTCCAACTACATATTAACAATATTTTGCATTTAATTTGTGTAATTTCACTGCATACAAAAATGTAGAACCCATAAGTCACATTTTCTATCTTTGCTTAACTTAATTATGACTTAACACTGTAGTTTCAGAACTTATACAGATCACAATTTCTATAATAATTACAACTGATCAGCTTAACAAGTAATTGGAAACAAAAACAAATTTCAAAAAGGCCCTTCTTGAACTAAAATTACATACATTTTGACATATGCTTTAAAATAAAACAACCCTTATTTACTTTGATTAATGAAAATATACACTATTGTTAATAAACTCTACAAAGTAACATACAATTCAGAAATCTTTTTCCTGAATTCCAAAATTTACTCTCATAAATATGTTAAGTACAGATTAAGATTTCATTTATAAACATAACTGAAATAGCCAGTCTAAAATTGAAGCTTAATGATTGGTCAACTTCAACTATGAGTCTTACATTGACCAATCAGGACCAGAATTTTAGACTGGTTCCATATCTTCCATCTTAATTCCTTCCATCTTATTCACACTGAAGAATGCATGCGGATATAGAAATTCCATAATTAAAAGTGAGCTGTTAACTAATGTATTATATATGAAACATTTGAAAATATGAAATAGAATGAGATTCATTGGTACATATTATCAATCATTTAACAAAAATGAACTTACAATATATTATCTATAGTTAATGGGATTAAACCCAGTTTCCGAAAAATGGATCACTAATTTTCCATTCCCTTAACAGCATAATGATACTCTGTACCAGAATTATAAAAGATATGTTTTAATATCTATTAATAGCCTGGGCTAAATTGACGCTTATTAATATTCATATTCACCATGATATAAGTTTAGAAGGTAATGTGGAGAACAAAATGTGATCTTTTTCACTTAATATATGTGATATAAAAGCACTAACTATAAACCTGTGCTGACATGCAGTGTTTCTACTCAATTTTCACTAAATATAAATCCGTAAATCTACTGTGAAAACAATCAACAAATTCTATAGTAAGGCTAAAATCCAAAATCAACATTTCTTTATTAAACAATTAAGCTTCATAAAAAATGATGTTTTCATTTTGAAGAATGTCATACTCGGAAAAACGAACCATAACCTTTAAGACAGCTGGCAGCTTCTGAATCTACCCATGCAGCCAGTGCAGACCAATACCAGCCGGAATATCCATGCCATCTGATCATGGTCTGCACTGTTTCTTAATCAGTCAGTACATTTTTTAAATTTCTCTTGTCTAGATTGCAAGATATACTAAGACCATATAAGATATTTTAAGCATGGTAGAGACTAAAGTATGACACTCATTATCCTAATAACAAAATATCATTAAAGTAAATTTTATGTATTAGCTACCATTAAACACAACTGCCAACTTGTAACATTGGAGTGTTGGTGGCTGATCATATATCCAATCAAGACAGATAATGTGTAAAAAATTTATTAGAATTAGTAAATGTAAGCATCATTCAGCTATCATTCCTACTATATAATTAGTCCTTTAAAACAATTTTAATAACACATAATGAAAACAATGACGCTGTTACAGACATATTCTAATAGAAATTCAAAAGGGAAAATTATGGCAAACTGTCAATTTAAAATAAACAAACAAAAAATAACAATCAAAATGGTGCTGTAAAAATTAAACAAGTGGTCATGAAATTGTATAAGGATCACTACCAAAGAACTATTATTCTAGGACAATCAGTGTGTTAGTTGCATGAATGAAAAATCAGCATCTATAGTCATCAGATTTTTTAATACAATTAAACCTCTGCTTAAGATCACCCTTGAATTAAGATCACCCTTGAATTAAGATCATACTCAAATAAAGACTACCTCTGTCTATATGTATTACAGACAAGTCTTGCAAAAAACCAGCCCGAAATAAAACATATAAATAATACTTGTCAACAAAGGTCTGATTTTTTTCTCTCCTTATTGATCAATTATAGGGTAAAGTAGCCCGATTTGAGTAAACAACTTGCAAAAAAAAAGGGCTACCATACTTTCCAAATGGGTGGCCTCCATACAGTAAATTTGACAGCAATGTTTATAATGGTGTCATTTAAGTGATAGTTTTCAAACAGGTGGTGAAAAAAATATTACACTTTTCTATACTAATATTTTTCATAATAATCTATTTATTTAAATGACAAACTTTAAAACAGGTATGGCACTTACCAAAAATGAATGTGAAACAACAAGGATTAGTAATTAACAGACATTGCTAGAAAGGGAAATCTATTTTGACTTTTCCGAACTAAAAAATGTTCCGTATTTTGTAACGAATCTACCAATAACTAACGAGTAAGACATAATGCACATTCCTTTACTTCATTAATTGCCATTTTTAACAATATAAAGTTGACAATTTAAAATTTACATCAAATATTATATTTTTATTTAGCTGTAACCTCATTAACCTTGAAAAAAAACTTGTCGAATGAGGCAGCCTTAGTACCAAAATAAAACATATCTTTTTTATTTCTTCCAAAAATCTTTTACTCATTTCTATATGTTATTTGATGGTGAAAAACATCCTCACCTCTTCAAAGCAATCTAAATGTAAATGCACACTTTATCATACCATAAATCTATTACATAAACTCTACTTTAGAAAAATGTCTATGAAATGAAAAACAATATAACTCAATGCACCTAAAACAAATGAGCCGCGTCACGACAAAACCAACATAATGGGTTTGCGACCAGCATGGATCCAGACCAGCCTGCGCATCCGCGCAGTCTGATCAGGATCCATGCTGTTCGCTTACCAACTCTATCACAAGTAGAGAAACTGATAGCGAACAGCATGGATCCTGATCAGACTGCGCGGATGTGCAGGCTGGTCTGGATCCATGCTGGTCGCAAACCCATTATGTTGGTTTTGTCATGACACGGCTCAAATTTCAACAAAAGAGAAAAAATCTAACATAAAGTCATTGCAACATGATCAAAACACTGATATACAAAACAACTCTTCAGAAAATGTACAACTATACATAAATTTGTTAAGCCTATGCAATTATTTATACCTATATCATTGTAAAAAGACACGACTTTCCGAGTGTGAAATTCAATCTCTTTCTTCAAGAAAGGAAAAATCTCCGTGACCTAATTTTTATAAACAAATTTATTAAAAGTCAATTGTTCATAAAGTCCCTATGCCACACTATCATTACAAGTGATAATTCACCGTGGCTCGCTGTGTAATCTGTGACCTACATAACGGACATTCCGTTTTTGATGGTGCGCATTTCTCGCACATAACACAGTGACTGCAAGGTGATGTTGCTATACTCCTGTTCTTCTCTTGACATATAACACACTTGATGGCTGATTGCTTGTATATCACCTGAAAAAATACATTTATTTTCAATTATTTTTATACCAGATTTAAAAGTACTCGATTTTTTTTAGAACAAAATATCCTGCAATTAAAAAATTATATTTATACCTTACTTAAAAGTACTCAAAGATCCTGTAATGAACGACCTTTTACTGAATTAGAGGAGAAAGAATTATGATGTAACTTGCAAAGTGGTAAGACTTACAAAAACAATGGATAGTCGTTAAAGAAAATTCAGCTTGCAGAACTTTATAAAATTTGACAAGATGAAATATCAAGATTGATTGACAAAAGAAAATAAACTATATTACATGAAATTTGAATCTTTTAATGATACTAAACAAGGTAAATGAAAAGCATTAGTCCAAAATCACAATAACTAAGAGTCAGTCCAAAATGGAATGACAAACATTTCCTAAGTTTCTCAAGATGGCATAGATTTGATTGTATATACAGACATTACACCATTCTGACTACATAAAAGGATCAATAAACATACCTGTTCAACTTTTTCTAGGTCAGTTCTAAGCTGTTGTTGTATTTGTCGTAACTGTGGTAACACCATATTTTCTAGGTCACTGGCTGGCTGCAGCGCTCTTAAATGACTGCCTGTGCTTTTCATTGTCACTGCTTCTATTTTTACTTTCTTGTATTGACTTAAAGCCTGATGAAAATAAAGAAAACACATCATTAGCTTATAGACCTTAAAGTCTTTAAGTATTAATTAATGTCTAACAATTACGAAATATTTCATATTCCCGAAGAATCATCTTTAATAAACTACATACATTTATATCAGAAACAAAAACTACAGATCCATAAAGAATTTTAAATGTGGTTCCTACATTTTCATGAAATTGCTCGTTTAAAATTATCAAAATTGAATATCAGATTAAAAGTGAAGTTAACCTCATCTCTTTGTTTAAGGACAGTCATTTTCTCATCTTCAACTGTTTTAATCTTCCGTGATGTATCCTCGGCCTCCTTCTTCCATGCTTCACATGCCTTCAATTAAAACTCATACTTTGAAATCACCAATACTTTATCACTCCATTACTAAGTCAAAACACATCATATCTTCAGGACAAGTAATTACAAGATTTCCTTACAATACATTTTAATGTGAAAAGAAGAGCAATTTCATGTGTTACTCTAAACATCATTAGAACATTATAATTTGAGTGCCGGCATGGCCAAGTGGTTAACGCTTTGGACAAGTAATCTACGATCGCAAGCCGAATGGGTTCAAACCCCATCAGGGGCAAGTCGCTGTTTCCTTGAGCAAGAAACTTTACACTCATTGCTCAGTACTGGTTGGTTCCAGGAACAGATTCGAAAGTGTGTCTATAAGCTAATTGCTTCCTTCACAATCGAACTAAAATAAATTCTGTATAAACCAACATTATTATAACTGGAAAACAATGTAAAACCAACATTATTATAACTGGAAAACAATGTAAAACCAACATTATTATAACTGGAAAACAATGTAAGACAAGCACTAGATTATTGTGTGTGGATAAAAAGACTGTTGTATACTAGTTCAACTAAATGATAATCAATCAAATATCACAATAATGAAAACAATGTTTCTTTTTGTCATTGGTTTTTGATTCTTTGAATCCTTATGGAAATAATGACAAGATCTTTATTTTCTTTTTCAAATACTAACAGTTGTCTTATATGTGATGAAAATATTTTCAAATGTGAGCTAGAGACTTCAATATAACAAATACAAACAAAGTAACTTACGGCTTTAGCCTGGTTGTAAGCTTGCTCCCAATGTTCTAATTTGGTCTTATATGATTGAACATCAGTCTGTAGTTTATGTATATCACTATTCTGACTACTATTTAGGCTGTTAGTTAAACTCTGTGAGTATAGCGGAGAATGGGGACCCCCTGGACCGCTCCTAGGTGACATAGAGTTAATCTCACCAAATGGGCTGCCACAAAATTTCATATGGTTGTGTTGACCTAAATAACTCTGAAAAAGAACAAACAAATATTGGGTTACTGTTGAAACACATTCATAAAGACTAAACAAAATTAACAATTGTACTTAATTATTCTGTTGTTTCAGCAATATTGTAACAGTCAAATAACACATTAATAACTGTACACCAAAGTGCTTTCAAGAAAAGTTCTTGTAAAATAGTTGTTTTGAAATATTTTCTCTTTCCAGATATCAGAATAGGAAGACCCAAATTTTACTTCCATGCCACATTTCCAACAAAAACTTCATCATACATCCTAAATCAATATTAAATACATATAAAACAGTAAATAATGTGAAATATTAAAATAGGTAACTAACCAATACCTCGGATACTGATTCTTTCTGTGACTGTAGTGGTAGAATAGAGTGTGGAAAACTACCATAGGGAGAAGTTGGTGACTGTGATAGGCTACCTACACTGCCTCGTGGGATCTGGCATGGTGGTATACCTATAGGTACAGATGTGGAACCAAACCCTGAAATACATGTATATACACAGTAAAATATTGAACCATCCTTGTAGTGAAATTTTTACTTACACATGCCTCACCATGGTCTACAGTTGGAAGAAAATTCATCTATGTAAGATTACAAATTAATAATGAAAATGATAAACAAGTCCCTTGAAAAATTCATTATATTCACATAACATCAAAAATTTTGAACTGCCATAAACATGATTTTGTAACCAAAAGAAAACAAAGATAGTTTTGTCACCGACAATAAATCGTTCAAAATTGTTATTATCCAATGTTGTTATCAGTTACATAAATCTAGGTAGTCTTACTGTAATGCTTTCTTGCCAAAAAATATCTAACATCAGCTAATATGGTTATAAATTGGTCATTTCGGAAATGTTATTTTTCACAATCTTCCGTATTCATTAATTTTACCGTTTATAACCAGAATTCAGTACATAGCGATAAAGGATTAGCGATTGTAAATAATCTAATGCCTAAGATTTGGAAATAAATAAAATTCTGGAAATAACTGATTTGTTACGATATTGGCCGATATTAGAATTTTTTGGCGGGAAAGCATTACAGTAAGACTACTTAATTGATGTAATAAGTGCGGAAGACAGTTTTTCATTTTAAATAAAAGCCTGTCTAAAGATTAGAAGAAATATATGTACCTGAAGAGAGTCCTGCACTGATAGAACTACTTAAGGAGTTTGTGTCATTATCTAGCTCCTTGTCTAGATTATGTATATCTATATCATCCAGAGTAATATCTTCTAATGCTTGCTCTGAAACATTCAAACATTCATAAAATTACATCACATCAGTTCATCATGTCGTGGTTTACTATAATCATACAGAATGTACACTGTATTTGAAATGCAACCCTTTAAATGCTCATTGAGACTGTGACTTGCATAAAAGTGAAGCCGACTGCTGACTGACAAGACTATTGGCTGTTTCATAAATTGCAATGAGGACTTGCTCACTGTTAGATAGCAAACAAGCATGTCATGTTATAGGTTACTTACAAATGGATGAACAAAGTTTCATATATTTAAATCCCTCACATAAACAATGCAGGCAGCTCTAAATTCAAAAGCAGGACAACTCCACTTTAAGCATACTGTGATAAATAACATCACTTTTAGAACTTATTTTGAAATTTTTCTATAATCTTCAATTTCAGAGAACAGAACTAGACAAACATATGCTTAAAAACATAAATATATAGATAATGTTAAACATAAGATAATTTTTCAAGTCCTTGAATCAATTTTTAGAGAAGTAATATTTACCTATAACAGATCCTACGGTATCCCTTGGTGGGTAGAAAGCTGGAGCAAATGGTGACATTATCGTTGTCATAGGTAGCCCAGGTGCCGACATAGACAATCCTGACATATTATTCGTCAAACCCATATTATGTACTAGCATCAAGTTCTGTTTACGTTTCGCCTTCTCTGTAGCATCTAACGTGGCATCATTGTCTATACACTGAAGCTGTTGACGTAATTTAATCTGTGTTAAACAAATCACCACAAGATTCACTTTTCATAATATGAGAACTGCGATTATTAACACTGCCACCAAAGTCAAAAGAATGGAAAATTTCATTTTTTACAAAATAAATTTTTAACGCAATGAGACTAAATGTATTGTACTAAAAAGTACTGAAATCTGTATGCAAGGTGGGAAAGGAAATCATGTTCAAACACTTGTTATACAATGTAATTCTTTTTGTTCTGTTTGGTTTTAAATCACAAAAACGAAAGTAATGTAATATGGTGACTCTCCAGCTTTACCAGTGGAGGAAGATATCAGGTGCACCTTCAGGCATTATTTCAGTCACGAGCCAACACTTATACAATCATATAGACTTTATCAATACTAGTATCAGGTTACAAGCTGACAAAGGCATTTTCTTACAAAATTAGGTTAACCCTAGTTATTGCTTCTTAACTAAAACAAACATAGTAAATTAATCTAAAACATGTTTTGACTCATTGTCATTTTGTCACAGTTTACATTTTAAAATACTGATGCTAGAATAAACCCTGTAAATAAAATATTTAAATAATAAAAAAAATTGTTTTTCTTGCTTTTATACTGATCCCCCTCTCCCATTTTGGCCAGATCTGATAATCTCAGTGGTTAATCCACCTAACCAGCTTCCCTTGATTACTTACATGGCATTACCGATTTCTCTTCCTGTAACCCAATACTAATCTCAAACAATTTCTGATTCAGCAATGAGAGCCAAATATACTAGTCACTATTAACAGAAACAAACCCGACTCCTTGTATTGTAGTAACTATTTTATATTATTTGTTATAATTGAATTGTCATCCTAAGCATAAATACGGAATGATCCAATACTGAAGGCATCTCAAATCTAATATACCTGATAATCATCCCTCTCAGAACCAGGTGCTCTCTGGTAGAACCCACTACTATCACTAGATGTAATACTGCTTGATGTACTATTTGATCTTCCCTTCCCTATAGGCTCTGGTAACGAACTACCTATGTGATTGCTATTTGTAAAACCACTAATGCTATTTGTGTTTATTATCTGTAAATAAAACAATATCCACTGACTCTACTGGATATGAAATAGTATTTAAACTGATCAAATTTTCGTAATAAAAATGGATCGAAACATCTGAAACTGAATGAGAACAAGGTCCAGTGGTAACACAGACAAATCCTGGGTTTGTTAATGTTTGTTTTCATCTGTTATTACCTTTTAGATTCCATGAATGAGACCTAGAGGTGCTGTTAAAGAACCAGATGATACAGATCTGTGGGTTTTTTTTATATACTCTAAAACAGTATTCAAATGTTTTTAATTTAAAACTTACAAGCATTACAGGAAATGTAAGGGCAAACTTACTGTGTTACTAGAAGTACTATTAGTTCTTTCTTTTCCTATTGGATCCGGCATCTTGGTCCATGAATTTGTTGCTATACCATTTACATGTAACGAGTTTTCCTGCAAATACACATAATTCATTTAACAGTGTTTTCATATATATTATTTCTTTGCACACTAATGTCAATCTTGAAATAAAACATTTATCACTTATATTTCAAAATAAGCAGCAGCTAAATAGCAAACAGCACAGACCATGATAAGATGGCACTGATGTGCTGCTTGGGTAGAGCACACTTATGGTAAAGTTATATGATAGTGAATCAACTTCTAAGAGGCTGTCATTCAAATTTTTCTATATAATATACAGTCGAGACTGCCTTAGCGACCCCCTGATTTAAACGACTCCCTGTCTTATCCGACCTTGTTTCAGTACTCCCAACGTATTTTCCTATAAAAATGGTCTGAATTAAACGACTCCCTGTCATATGTGACAAGCGACCCTAATTGTCTGGTCCCAATGCAATGTTTTGTCTGATTTAAACGACTTTCACACCTTTTAATTGTCCGTTAATCAGATAAATAATACCTATTTTAACACCCAGAGGGCCAAAATAATTAAGTCCAATTATAATCCAGTAGCAAGCAAAGTCTACACACCTCTGTCTCAATTACACAGTTAACATGTATACAGGTATCGAGTGACGTCACTAAGCGTCTGTAAATGGGAAGCATGGTGTGTAATGTACATATAATGACCTGAGTAAACTGGATTAAGCTTGTGTCAGATTTTTTTTTAATTATAGAGTGCCAACGGAAGATATTTTAGGCAGTATTTTTTTAATTTACCTTTCTATGGCTGCATAATTAATACGGAAAAAATATGGATATCAAACCAGAAAATTTGGATATGGACATGTTTAACTTTTACAAGTACATGGATGCATCAAATTCCAGTTAATTTATACAAAAAAGATTCAATTTAAATCTTAATACAAAAAATAAAATTAAATTTTATGTGATATACATGCTAATATATAGTTGTTTTACATGGATTCTTATTTTATTTACATAAAAAATTTACGATTACCTATGTTTATTTGCAATTGGTTAGATATTATTCCTTCACACAGTTATGTATGTTAAGTCACAATGATATATAATCAGATAGATGGTATTTAAATTTAATTTTCTTTGAGACTGTATTTAGAGACTCCCTGTCATATGTGACCTTTTTCTGAAGATCCCTTGGAAAGTCGCATATGACAGTCTCGACTGTACAATGTTTATAGTTTCATTGAAAATTTATCACTGATAAGGATGAATACCTAAACTGGTGCAATACTTATGATATAACCTGCAATTCACAAACCCGTATCAAAGATATCCACACTAAGTTCTTTATCTGCTTGTCAGGTTCTAACATATTAGTCTGACATAGATCAGTGATTCAACATTATCTGACAAATACAAACTCATCGGACAGCTTCTACTATTATCATTTTATAAACATTAAAGAAAACAAGCCACTTACTGTAGACTGTAATATAGAAGTGATTGGAGCACTAGTTGATAAAGGTAAACTTGAACTTCCTACAGTTGCTGGGACACTAGACTGAGGCAGTAGATTTGTTATCATAGCTGCCAAGAAAGATGATCCCTGTTGAAGTATTTCACGCTGGGTTGTAATTTCCTCTGTTTAAATGTAATAATAAGTTAACAACATATAAATACTGAATTAAAACATATGTAAATTCTTAGTTTGCTTTATCGATATATACTTTTACCTTTTTTTTCTGAAATTAGAATAATGGTGAGGTCACAAAGTTTCTAACAAACCACTGAAACAATGTGAAACTCTAAATAAGGTTTCTTACTGGACTAATATTCATTCATATTATTTCTTGGCTTATATAAAATAGAAATTATTTAGCATTTCAATAACTGGTTTAGAAATAAGAAAATACAATACTTACGCTCTACATGTGCAAATGCACAAAATGGTCCCCTTGGACAAAAGTTAGTCTGTACCATATCATTACATTTAGTTGACTTGTATATCTGAAATATTTATTAACATTTAACATTTCAACAAAGAATTTACTCTTACAATGTTGCATTACTATTGTGGACTTGCCCTGGTCTTAATGGGAACCGTCCATTAGAATTCTAGCATGTTAAAAGAGTTAGGACTTGAATTGTGAAATGTCTATAGGTAGTGGAAGGGATTTCAATATCTGAACCCTTCTAATATCTGATTTTTGTTTGATTTGAGTTTTAACGTCACACCGACACAGTATAGGTCATTTGGCGATGTTCCAGCTTTACTGGTGTAGGAAGACCTCAGGTGCCCCTCCGTGCATTTTTTCAGGCACGAACAGGCACCTGAGTAGAACCACCGACGTTCCGTAAGCTAGCTGGATAGCTTCCTAACATGAAGGACTCCAAATTCCCTGTCGGGATTCGAACCCACAGCGGTGAGGGGCAAGTGGTTTGAAGTCAACAACCTTAACCACTCGGCCACGGACGCCCCTCCAATATCTGAATACTAGTATATTTAAACTCAAGGATGCGCAAGTTCATGCGGCACAAAAATGGTGGCTTACACCTGACTAGCTATCAAAAAGCTATCAGCATTCTATAGAAAGTGTTCATATGCCGTGAATTAAATGCAACCTCATCAATTAATCAAAGACATAAAACCTGTCTGTGTCACATCAAATAAAGCCACTGATTGTCATAGCAACAAATAAGATTCTGTTGACCTTCTGTAAGTACATATGAAGAAATATTTGATTCAACTCAATTATAACACCAATTCAAATGTTTTAAGATGATTGGTCTTTACCTCGGGATGAAACTGTTGTTCTGTCCTTGTATGACAGTAGCCACAATTATCTCCGTTCTCACACTGTGTCGGATCACCCCAGTCATCTCCGTGCTTCACATTTGGACATGGTGTAGACCTACAAAAACATATACATAACAATTGTTCAAAAACATCAAATATGATGATAAATCATCTTTTTTAATTTAATGAAAAGAAAATTTTGAAATAAATGTCATTTATTATTATGGTAAGGAATTAATTTTTTACACTTAAGGTTGCAATTTGCATATTATACAGTAGAGTAATGAGTATTGACATTACAATGGTAAGTCAAATATTAATATGTGTCCAGAAATTGAGCAAGATAAATCATAGTTATTATTCTGATGACATATAATCTAATAACTATTTTGAGTACATATAATTCTAAAAATCACTGTTTATTTGCTAACTAAGCGTATTATTCAATACCTGTATTTAAACAATTTTGGACTTCTCCTTCTATCTCTTGCATTATGAAAATGAGGACAAGCGTAACCTTGACGACACAACCTAGGGGGCTTTTTACACGTCTCAGTTTTATAATTAGCCAATACAAAATTCGTATCTGCAAAAAAAACAAATTAACAGACATGGTTATAACATATGTAAGTGAAGAGTTCTGACTGTAAACTTTCACTATAAGATAATTGATCAGATAATTGTATGTCTAAGAGAAATTACTAAAATCACAGTAATAATATCATTTAATGTTATTAGGCCCTAAACAATAAATTATAATTCATTATAGCAGATGACTATAATAAGCACAGATTTATGTTGAAAGGTCATACGAGGCTATAACAAAATACATGTAAATAAAATGACTAATATCAACTTCTCTGAGACATATTATTCTTAAAGGTACTTCATTTTAATCACAAATCAGATTTTAAATTTGATTCTAAGTATGCATCTATTTCTTTTATTATAATTTGTATATTTTTTTGTTTTAAGTGCCCAAGGTGATCCCCTTCAAGAATTTCAAATCATTTTTATTTATAAGCTTTTGGACCTTAGTGAAGCCCATTTAAACAAGAGCTGTCTGTAGGACAGCATGCTCGACTATTCTAAGTGCTTGATAGTAAAAGAGCCTTGATATTGTTAAATTTTTTAAGTTCACAAAAGGGCTAATTTTTTTTTATAAATTCATGTTATAGGCCTTAGAGAGAGTCTAATTATACAGAATTGGGTTGACTATTCGGAAGGTAATGTCACAAGGGTTTTTTATTGAGTATAATAATACTAATTACCTATGAATACATTAATTTGACAGAAAAGGTACAAAGGCTTGTTATTAAGATGTTTTATCAAGTAAATCACTACTTTATTATTATGAATGCATAAAATTGTCCAAAAAAAGGCACAAACCCTTCAGTAGTTATTGAGATAACAGCTTACAAGCAAAACTTTATCATGAATTTGTAAGTTGAAAAAGGGGAGAAAAATCAGCCAAAATGCAAGATAGAATTATGGATCTTTGTCAGTGACCTACAATTATGACCCTAAATGCATATGTGAAGTTTTAAATAAATATCTTTAATAGTTATTGAGATATGTAAAACTTGCATGTAAACATTAACCAAGAGACTAAGTAGAAAAGGGGATATGAATCAGCCTTAATGCAAGATAGAGTTATGGAACTTGGTCAGTGACATACAATTATCACCCTCCAATTATGACCCTAAGTGCATGTGTAAAGTTTCAAGTAAATATCTTTGAAGACCGTTAACCTTTAACCAAAATTTCTAAGTTTCAAAGGGGTAAATAATTCTGCAAATATTGCAGATAGAGTTATGCAATTTTGCAAACTGATGTACATTGTTACTATAAATAAGTATTTTAAATTTCAATTGATTATCTCAAGCAATAATTGAGATATTTGACTTTACAAAAAACTTTAACCAAAATTTCTAAGTTCCAAAGGGGCATAATTCTGTCAATATGGTTAGGCAGAGTTATCCAACTTGTCAATCTGATGTACATTGTTACTATAAATAAGTATTGTAAGTTTCAATTGAATATCTCAAGCAATAATTGAGATATTTGACTTTACAAAAAACTTTAACCGAAATTTCTAAGTTAAAAAGGGGCATTATTCTGTCAATATTGTAGGCAGAGTTATCCAACTTGTCAATCTGATGTACCTTGTTACTATAAATAAGTATTGTAAGTTTCAATTGAATATCTCAAGCAATAATTGAGATATTTGACTTTACAAAAAGACTTTAACCAAAATTTCTAAGTTAAAAAGGGGCATAATTCTGTCAATATTGTAGGCAGAGTTATCCAACTTGTCAATCTGATGTACCTTGTTACTATAAATAAGTATTGTAAGTTTCAATTGAATATCTCAAGTAATAATTGAGATATTTGACTTTACAAAAAACTTTAACCAACGCAGACGCCGACGCGGACGCCGACGCCGACGCCGGGGCGACTACAATAGCTCTCATATTCTTCGAATAGTCGAGCTAAAAATCAATGCATCACACCCTTTGAAATAAAAGTTATATTGCTATACATTTTAACACCTGTTTAACTTCTAATAAATTAAACTAAAGCTGTCATAACTGAACTTCTAGTGTAATGAATTTATATACTTTCATGACAGTAATTTAATCCTATATATGACATCAACAATAATTATATAAAGCATGCTTTTACTGTAAATTACCATGTAATAACCAACGTTATCAATACCCAGAAATTAATGATCAATATCCAAGTCCTTTGAAACAATCTTTAAGAGGAAATAAAAAGAAATGCCCCTCTTCTGATTATTACATTATTCTTTAAATATTTGATTGATTTAAGAACTTTTGTTACATGCAAAACTCATGCCTTGTAAATTAAGTATCAGTAACAGTCAATTTATGTTAAGATCTTAATAAGTGAGAGTACTTTCATAAAAAAATGTTATCAAGGCCTTTAAATATTAAGCTGTAAGTAGTTAGATGGGATTTCTAACTTGACACCTAACATGTTAAAACATAAAATGCTACACTTCAGTAGAGTTGTTACTGATTGCTGTCAAGTGCCTTATGATGCACTTCATAACAGATGCAACTTAGGAGTTATCACTTATAACAACCTATTAAAACTGTATTAAGCTGAATAAAATATGATATAATTTAAACAAAAATAAATGAATGACAAATATGGCAAAAAAATACAAGCTTATTCTTTTACACTTTGTATTGAATACAGAAAAATCAGAATGCATACTGACTCTGAACATTAAAGTTCACATTAATTGATTACAACATGGTGACCTTGTTTGATGCTACTCTTCTTTAAGTGATGACACTTTTCTTTCAATGTCACCTTTTTTCAGTGACATATTTATGAACTATGCTCATTTTCCATCAAAAAGAGTGGTCAAATTATCTATGCTTACCATTCCATCTGGGATCTTCTAATAACAACCTATCCTTTTCTAAACTTCCACTACTTGGGGTTCCTGGGCTGCTTGATATATCAGAATTCTGTTCCATAGCCTGCAGCTCCCTGATATCATAAACTGGAGCCCGCAAGTCCACAGGACCATGAGCAAAAGCACAGTGGGGTCCATTCTTCACACAGTGACCTTTGGTATCAGTTTCATAGACACAGGTACCAGTCTTGTAATACCGAAGATGGTATCTTCTTTCTGTATCTCCTGCAGTTCTATGCAAAAAGGGACATCTGAAAATAGACCAAAATATGAGAAAGGCTTCCAAATTCACCCTACTGTATCAATAGTTAAACCAATGAAATTTTATGACAACATCTATATTCAATCTGTTTATTAAATCAACAGATATCCTTGTCTTTATTTATGCTGGCAATGCTTTGTGGTGAATGGAGATTGCAACAATTCTAGTTTGACAACAACAAAATCATTAGCTAAATCAGGATTATATCATGTTAAATATAAGTGAATAAACATAAAAACTAAAATTTGTCATTTATTAACCTATTTAAACAATTAATTAAGCTTATCTGTAAAAAAAATACAACAATACATCTAATTCTTAATAAATGAATGTTTATTTAAACATATACAGTTATTTCAATATAATAGCATCTGAATCTAATTGAATATCATATTAAAATTTTTAATGTTGAACCTATTAAGATGCCTTTTCCTTTAAAAAATGGAACGTGCATGACAATTTCTTTATTTGTTTACAAGATTGAAAATGTAGGTCAAGGCTAAAACTGTTTTCAACGGTCGTTTATTATTTAACAATAAATTTTGGCCAGGAGACATGCTATTCTTAATAAGTTATCACAAACTTCATGCTCTTACTGTGAAGATGCACACAATTTTAACAGTTTTTGAGAAAATATGAGCTGAATCAGCCTTTTGTTTTGTATCTATTTTTAGCAACAAATCAATTTCGGTAATTAGAAAATGACAAAACATTTATTTTTAAAAACACGTATGGGGGCAACGTTCACGTACTAATAAATTTACTAAATAGTAAAATTCAAAAGTTGATATAACTGCAGAAGTCGGTAGACCAGTAAAATTTCACAAAATTGAGAAATTTCATAACAAAGAAAACTAGGCCATAGCCGATTGCGAACTAAACCAAAATGGCCGACATTGTTTACAAGATGTCATGAAATTACACCACCAAATTTTTACTGAAAACAGACTTAGATAGACATTTCACACATTGCCACTGGTGCAAAAAGCAAACATATGAGACAATAAATATTTTACGGTAACTGTCACTTGGCGTTTTTTACGTAACAAAGTCAATTTATTGATAAAATGAATCGCATATTTCCCACCAAAATTTGAACAGAATGAATGAAATCTACTTACTCGTCTCCTTCAGGGCATATTCCTGTTGTTTCGTCGAATTTAGTGCAATATATGTCAGGACTGTAGTTAAATGTACCATCCCTTTTCCTAACTGGCCTTCGTCTCCGCTGATTCATAAAATGCCAATGAAAACAAGTGAATGGTCTATGTTGTGTACATTTGTGTTGAAGAAACAGCGGACATTGCTGAGTGCGAAACTCTTTCAAGTACCTAGAAGAAATTAAGCATAGATCAGGCATGACATCTGTATATTCTTATAGAGAAATGTTACATGCAACAAACAAAAACATAATTTCGTAAAAACTCACGTGTAATGCGGAGGTTTTTCCGTTTGTGCTGGCAGAGCCGGGCTCTCCGACGGCATTTTTGTTGTTGTCATTATTTTCTATGGCGCATCTTTTTTGCGCAGGTCATAACTTCACAATTACGATTGGACAGGAGCAGTCATGTGACTTTTAATTGACATGCGTCAATAAATCGAGCACCTGCGATCATATGTTTGGGATCAATAAGTGCATCGCACGTAATGCACGGGAGACCGGTAAAGCAGGATGTTTTAATCATACAGTCAAGTACATAGCATGTCAACATTCAATTTAAAAACTGCTGCGTTAATGAAAACTTGCTAGAATTATGAAACGTCAGTTATACTTAACTGTAAACTGTAAAATTGCATGTATAGCAATACTTCTTGCTCATTTCTTTGTCAACTTTCAGTACGCTCACACTATACATGTACAACAACGAATACGTAATCACTACAATTTCCGTGTCGTAAATTACGTTACCAATTTTAGTTGACAGACAAAAAGCAAAGGGAAAAGAAAATTCAGTAAGTCGCATGCGCATTAAGTACTTATGATTTCTGTTTAACTAAATGAGGCAATAGCAATTTCTTTATGATTTAAACGCTAATTTCGCTGACTGAGAAAAGCCGCCTCAAAAACTTTACTTTCCCTTGTTTTAACCCATTACTTCATGAGCATTTTGTGAAAAATGGTTGTTTTCATTGAAAAGTCTCCCGTTACAAGTTCAAATTGCTATAAAACTATAAAAACTGCTTCAATATTAATCAAACTTAGCACAAATGTTGACTGCACCATTGCCTTTGTAACAACATGCTCGGGCTTAAATTTCCTGTTACCATGGCAACGAGGGGACATCTCAAAATTGCCAAAAATCACTATTTTGCGTTGATTTTTTCCATTAAAATTGATTTCAAAGCGCTGCAACTTCTCAATGGATTGAGATAGAGTCAAATGCTTTTCAGCGTTGGTTACACGTTACCTTATGATTGATCTGGGGTAATTTTTAGCCTCTCACAAGTCCAAAATTTTCTTGGCGATGAGGGGGACTGCCGTCCCCTTCAAACCCCAAACAGAAGGGGGCACACCCCCCTTCTGGCAACCCCCTGATGTATCTTTTGGTTGGGGGGGGGGGGGCGCCGAAAAAGTGGCCACTTTTTTTAACAACATTTCTCAAACAAAAACAAGTGTTGGGCCCCTAAATAAGGCATTTTTTCACCATTTGAGACAACAAAAAGGGGGGGGGGGGGTGAAAAAGGCGTGTATATCGCGTAATGGGTTAAAGTTTGTCTGTATTCTATTCCATTGACAAATGTTATAGACAATATTTGTTTAGTTCAGTGTAAGATCGGAATATAATTCACCGAGTGAGCACCAAAAGCTATATTTCACGAGTGGCGCAGCCACGAGTGAAATATGAACTTTTGGTGTTCACGATGTGAAATATATTTCGATCTTGCACTAAACTAAACAAATTTTCTTTTTAATATATGCAAAATAACGTTTAAAAAGACGTTTTATGAAAAGCGCGCCAAATAATAATACAACGTGACGTCATTTACAACGTCACGTCAGTAAGTTGGTTTCCAGTACTGTGCACGCTGGTATATTTCACTGAAATAACGTAACGGGCTTAAATTCAAAACAGTGAAAATTATCAAATTGAAAATTTCATTGTTTCAAACAGTGAAATATTAGTTTTTTATTTCAATGATATATTTCTATAAACTACCGAAAAACATGTAATAAAAGAATACATATACCGGGAATCTCCAGTTGAGCATTCTATATTTACCAAATTGAAGTGATTTAGTATTGTGTATGGAAGTCAAAATACTACTTAATTTGTGAACATTTTTCTACCTTTGATTCAATTTAATTCACATTTGGTGCTATTTTTTTCTGATGATTGGCATATATATAAGTTAATTTATCACACACCCGTGCCGATTTTGCGACTCCGTAAATATGGTATGGCACGGCCGTGCATATATTTTGACGTGACGTCATTAGCGTTATGCTAACATAGTGTAAAGACGCGCTAAATGTTAGTGTTATACTATAGGAGCGTCAATGAAAAATGACTCTTATTTCACTTTAAACGGTCTCTATTTTGGGTATGTGATAAATAGAATATTAAATTCGTCTAAGTTCATTACTGAATTTATTTTACTCGTTGAATAAATTAATATTATGCTCGCCAGAGGCTCGCATAATATATTTTATTCAACTCGTGCAATAAATTCAGTATTGAACTTACACTTATTCAATATCCTCTATATAACATTTGCCTATCACAAACAAGGACAACAATATTTATTTTGAGGCATAATGTGTCTGTTACTGAAACAAACAATTTTGAAGAAAATATCAAAGACATTAGCAGTTCAGAAATCTGAATCAATATGATGTTTGTTTGTTTGTTTCATTTTACGCCTTTTCCCAACAGTATTTCAATCATATAGGCGGGTAGTTTCCTAACCATCGTTCCTGGAGAGTTACACCAGTACTAGACTACCTTCCTCCGCGCTAAACTACCAAAGCATCTCCCGGGGATCGAACCCACGCCAGAGAGGTAACTGGATTAGAAGTCATCGACTCTAACCCTTCGACCACGGAGGCGGTACTGCATCAATATGAGATATGGTAATAAAATGATATCAACATGATATTATAATATTGAACCTTACCATTCTAATAATATTTAAGTATGTATGCCAGCATAAAATTTGCATCAGCACTCATCGTGGTCAAGAAGTCTCCTTCACGACCTAGGTATCATCTGGGACAGAAAGTTATCTTCTGTCCCAGGTATCATACGTGTACTAGTGGTAAATTCCAGAAAGGGGACTTGAAAATGATTTATATAAATTGCAAAAACTTATTTTTACAATCGAACTAAAAGAAATATTTTAAACTGCGCGGACAATTATTAAAAATGTTATAAAAGATATCCTCCAGGGACTACACTGTGCTCTTTTTACTATACATCTATATGTATATATGGGACTATAGAAATGGACTGCCCCATTCAAAGGTGCTGGACCTAAAAGATATTTAATCTAGTTATTTATGTAACATGATTTTTGGTGTTGATTTTTTTAATTAACAAAAAAACAAACAACAACAGCATCAAAAACATGAATATAATAATAATATGACTATCATATTGCATTAATAACTAGATAAAATATCTTTTAGGTCAAATCAATGCGGCCAGCACCTTTGGTCCCAGGTATACTCAATACTTTCTGGATTGCATCAATGCTAACCATATGATTTTATCATACCCGCAGAATTCCATTTTTCCGAGGGAGAGGAATTCAGAAAATCCCATCGGATTCAGGTAAATTCAATAATCTTTGGTCAGAGTGCATGTTTAAATAAAGTTCTTTATCACCCCTTATCAGTCAACATTTCAATATTGACATAGGCGAAGAAAACCAAACATTACCTTTATCATTCGAGTTTAAGCTGTTTATGTCACTTAAACATGGTGCATTGTTGGAAATAGTTTGTGTTTATCATGAGGAAACAATTTAAGGGGTAGTTAAGACTAGTATTTCTTAAGACATTAAAGAATGAATACAAAGGAATAATACAATAAAATGATACAAATAAGTAAAAGACATATAAGTGTGTGCTTAGGACTTCTTTTAGCAATAAGTTTGTTATACACTTTGTATGGAGATTCAGAAAAGGTAAGAACATACGAGTATACACTTGTGACTCGTGCTTGCTACCTCATCTTAACGTTTTTTTGTGGATTTCTTTTAATTAAAACAAGATTATCAAAATATTTATCAAATGAATTTAATATCTGGCTTTAATTTACTTTTTACAAGAAAAAGGTTAGTAAGAAAAATAAATAATGTTTGAATCACCGATTACAATTAAGTACATTTTGCCAAGGTCCATGTGATTCATATATTAAATGCATCATTGACGTGTGGCATAAAGGTACAACCCCTTAATATCCATACCAGGCAAGATTTATTATACATGGGAAACAGAAATTGAGTTATCATTATATATGGTATAAAGAGATGCTCTAAGGATAAGCATTCCTTTTTATCGCAGCTTTGCGATAAAATTGATCGATTTTTATCCCGGTTGAATATTGACCCTTAACTTTGTTAACTCTCAAGCGAATTCCATATAAGAATCAATAACATACTCAATAAACAAATGTTTATGAACATTTTCTATGTAAAATTGATTTCATCTTGAAAATAGTATACATTATTAAAACCATATAATTGTTAAATTAATATGTAATCGTTACCAACATGATTTGTTTTATGGCCTTATATGTACAACGTTCTTGACTGGTTGGTATTAAAGGTAGTGAAGAAATGTTCTTAAAATAGTTTAGAACAGTTTAGTCAACTCACTTTTTTGTATGCAGTTTGAGAGTAGCGTTTCCCGGGCAGACGACA
Source organism: Ruditapes philippinarum (assembly GCF_026571515.1). Lineage (NCBI taxonomy): Eukaryota > Metazoa > Mollusca > Bivalvia > Venerida > Veneridae > Ruditapes > Ruditapes philippinarum. The sequence goes on along the minus strand of NW_026856555.1, from coordinate 320,361 downwards.
AAATCACGTGCATGCCTAACGACTACATAGATACGCCATTCATCAAACAAGTTAAAAAGCACGAAACAGTAATTATACCGGACATCAATACATTAGAAACGCTGTCCAGAGAGGAATTAGCAGTGTTATATCATAGGTGCGTAAATATGTATATTACTCTGATTACGTTTATGAGCTCATAAAGGTGCATGCAACAGTAAAGTTTTGAGCATAAAGATGAAAGGACTTCCGTGTAATGACCAATGTCAAAGGTATGTGACAGACAGACAGACAGACAGACAGACAGACATACAAACACTCGATGTATTAATCTGGGGTTTAGTGTTTAATATTGATTCATATGTATCTAGTCGTGAAAACTATCTGGGTATAATATACGAATATTATATCCTTTTACGTATGTTGCTGCCATCTATGTTTGAAGTTTTATTCTTTTGTCAATATAATGACCAAGACATTGAAACATTTCACTTTTTATATACACATCCTTAATTCTTTTGTAAAACTTCATACAATTCGCAAGACATTGTGTTTTTATTTCAATCTACATGTATATCTACGTTAATGTTTTAAGTCTGGTAGTTTCATTTACTCATTATTTCAATTTCTTTAGGTACATAGAAAACATACAGTACATGTGCAAGCGTAAAGTTCGACTCGGCCTGATAGAAGATGGCGGATGGGATATTTGTGATGAGGAGCGATTCAGGCCAAAAACTGACTCTTGTCTCGTCTATTCATTCGGGTATTAAGATATACATTTTAAAATTCCTTGCGTTTTACGTACGGGTATATATACATGTATATAATTTATGTATATGTACATTAGCCTCTTGTAATTCTTATATAGGGAATTGCTTTATACACATGAATGTAATGTTATGTTATTTTTATATGAATGCATGAATATGCATATATAGATGAGACTAAAATAAAAGAATATGTTATACCAATACTGCGCTCATATTTTGTCAAATAAATATCAAAGTAATAAGCCACCTGCGAATTAATGAAAATGTTCATGTATATAGACTCATAGTAGTTTGTTATTAAGAATATAGATTACTTCTTGAGCCTATGTAATGCTTATGGATTCTGCCGGATGAAAGACTTCATAATGTATATATTCCAGAATAAACAACGACTTTAGTTTTGATGAAGCTGTGGCGAAGTATTACGGTTGCGATGTCCATTCTTTTGACCCGAGGTAAAATTATTGAATAAAATTATGTATTAAAATGCTCCAAAATGTATTGTCAAATCCAAAGTGTTTGTCACATACTTACATGTATCTGTTGGTCAAATAATTTATTTTACAAATAGTCATGATTATTTTAAAAGACAACTGCGCGTCTTTCGCATGGAATCAAAGAGGTACTGCTTCATACATAGTGACTGGTTAGAAGTTACTTCAATAAAAACACTATCTTTTGTATTTCACAAGCTATCTAACACGACGTGCGTCTTTTTTTTTTCAGTATGGACATTGGTGATTTTACAAAAGGGAATATACATTTCCATAATTTAGGAATTTCTGCTCGAGACGAAGAGACCAAGGAAAAGTGGCAGCTTTTACGATACAGTTCCATCCGGTCGAAATTAGGACATACAAAGGTGGGTGTCTATTCTCGGGGGGTAAAAAGGCTTTTAATTCATTGTATAATTCCAAACTAAACCAGTCAAATTTGTTTTTATAATAAAATACGATGAAATTACTTCCCTTTTGGAATTGCACGGCATTATTAAGTCATCATATGGTGTTTTGATTGTCAAATATTTAGGATGTCAACTTGAAGCCTTGTTAGGCATTCATTCTCAAAGGTAGGATGGTAACTTGAAAGAAAGATGGGAAACAAAAAATCATAGATTTTATAATACTGCACGTTTGTGAAGTCGCTTTTTATTGGTACATGTACACGGCTGCTCACTTTTTTCTCTAAAAGGGAAGTTTACTGTATTATAAATTCCTACCGGCTCGCGTTATAAATATGCAAGCATATAGGGCCATATACATTTTGTAACTTGCCAAACATCTTTATAATAATACACACAGTACTTCGTGTTTAAGAAATGTTTCCAATACTTTACATGTATTTATTTCAGGTGCCTATTTCAATTCTAAAGATGGATATAGAAATTTACGAGTGGCAAGTACTTCCTGATATCATCTCCTCCGGGGACCTTGTGGGGACTTCTAACCTTGTTGTGGAGTTTCATTTAGAGATGAGCTCACCAGAACAAGATATAGATAGATATCTTCCAGCATTGAAATTATTGAAGAGTTTGTACGATAACGGTTATAGGATATTCTGGACACATCAAAATAAATGGTGCAAGTTTTTGTCAAAGTGTAAGCAAGAACTAAGAACAAATTGCCATGAAGTTAACTTTGTCAGAGTAAGATAGCCAAAATACATGTAGATACCGATGTATAAGCATAATTTATTCAAGTGTTAAAAGTGATATGATAAGAACTTCTGCTTTACCGAACAGTAAGAGGTTAACAACAAGTAATCAACAAAGAAATTCACTACGGGTATTGGACAAACACCCTAAAGAGGAATTAATGACAGCAATTTTGTTTCAGTTAAAAAAACGGATGTTTATTTTTTCTGATGTCAGGCGCTGTCATTGCATTAAATTACATTATGCAAAACTACGTTTGAAGATTCCAGGTTTTAATTTATATGCTCGCGGAGTTCATGAATGGACTGTAGTACATGTTTTACACTACAAAAATTTAAGGTCAGATCAAAATACTATGTACTAGGACCATTTTTAGTCATCATAAATTTAGGAATTCTGTCACAATGCATACCATCAGAGCTACATGCATAATCCGAATCCATATATGCAAGGTCAAGGTCATTAGAGGATAAAATGTCCAGATTTTGTCTCGAGCCAATCTTCTACATCCATGAAAGGATTTCAGTATTTCTTAATGATTGTTCAACAGTATTTAATGATTGTTCAATATCGGGAGACAAAATGTCACTCTCTTAAGCTAGGTTAGTAGGTCAAGGTCAGACTTAGTGGTGCAAAATTCAGGACCCTCTATAATTTCATGTTCTTGATGCTTATTACTAATTCCTTAAACCGCCTTCGTGGTCGTGGGGTTAGAGTCAATGACTTCTAATCCAGTTACCTCTCTGACATGGGTTCGATCCCCGGGAGATGCTTTGGTAGTTTAGCTCGGAGGAAGGTTGTCTAGTACTGGTGTAACTGTCCAGGAACGATGGTTAGGAAACTACCCGCCTATATGACCGAAATACTGTTGGAAAAATGCGTAAAATGAAACAAACAAACAAATTCCTTACAATTTTTCCCTTTGTTGGACTCATGATATAGGGACAGTCAAACTTGCTTCCCGAGTAACACCTAATTTTATCCATTATGGCAATACCTTCAACAAAAGCCATTGTGATGACTGTAACAATATTTAATGACGGAAAGCATAATAATCATAATATTGAATCTTTTGAAAGATATTATTACATGTGGAGTGCAAACATAGGCACTTGAAGATACCTCATAACTTTATATTTTTGCTTTTTTTTGTGTGTACATGTAAACACGTGGAAGCAGTTTCTATTTCCAGCATTTTACCTCTTTTTGGAACTGCTCTGATAATTTTAAATACTCTTTAGGTATGATCTGATTTTCACAATTATTGATATTTGACTATATTTTTTCTCTCATACTTCATTTGCTTGATATATGGTTTCATTTTCTATACTGTATTATTTTACATCCACAGCAGGTGGTGATGCTGTACAATAGTCCCTAAACAAAAACAGAAAGCAAGTAATACAGGCTTAGTAAATATACATGTATATATAAATAAAGAACAACAATGAAGATTCATTCTTTTTATTTGAATTTAAACACTACACATTTTTTCATACAAAAGAATAAATCCCATGAAAATACAAATTGTTGAGTCATTTGTTTGATTAAAGGAGAATTACTTAAAAAATACCCTAAACAATTCAGATATCAAAAATTTGAAATATCAACAAATGTGGAAGGGCTTTCCTGTTCAAACACAGGGCAGTAAGGGCAAAAATGCAGACTTCTTTTCAACCATTAACTGACCATAAGTGAATAGTCTTTGTCACCAGTATAACGCAAGGCCAGCATGCACTTCTGTGAAGTCTGACCAGGTTCAATACTGCTGACTGACCAACTTTCACCTTGACATCTCCAAAACTGATACTGGACAAGCCAATGGACCTTTCCGTTTTTTCGTAGCGGAACATTTAGCCACACCTTTTCCATTCATTGCTAGGAAAACTGCTCACAAACAGTATCACAAACATAAGCATGTGTTCTTTTGTGAAAACCAGGTCAACCAGTGACTATGCATTATCTCACTGTAGGGATTGGATAACAAGTTAGCCAATTTACATAAAACTGTAAACACCGGAAAGGTCCATTTATGAAATTCACCAGGTTAAATGTTTATAGGCAACCCCCCAAACTTCTACTACCTTAAAATTACTCTAACAGATATTTCAATTAATTTCCTTTTTAGCACAAATCTAAAGTAAATGTCCCTATCCTAAAATGAAATCTTCCCTTCCAAAATAAAGCATGATAGCATTCATTACAAATATATTTTAAAAGAAGCAAAATATTCAATCATATATACTTTAAAATATTGTCTCCCCTTTAAATTTAAACCATCTTACAACAAGGTAGCATTTTCACATAGCTTAGATACAAACAAAGGTATCAACTGAATTTCATTGTTTTGGAAATCACTTAATACTTTTATAGCAAGTTATACCAACCCAATGATAAAGAAAATAAAGAAATGTATTTAGAATAAAATCTTCAATATGATTTAAGAGGAGATGACTGATGTCCTTTTAATATTTAGACTTCACAGGTTTTCCTATCATAATCCTTTTAAAAATCTTACTATTCACTTCTATTTACACATTCTGTAATCTACCATAGGCAATTGTTAATTTACATATAGTTCAATATTGCATTCCAATTAAGACATAATTCATAAAGTGTACCAAATATCAATTTCCTAAATACAAGCTCACTTAATAATTAAGAATAACACTGATGGAAAATATAATTCAATTCAACATTATAAAATTAGAAAATCCAACTTTAGCTTTTAACATTTTCTCATGTATTAGTAAGTTACTTTTACTAAGAGAGCTTCCCTCTTTCTTTCTCACAACTAATGTCCAAGACACACAAGATTGGAATAAGTATGTAATTACTATAAATGTCAAATGTTCACTAAAATTCACATTTTCTTCAACTCTCTCTAGCGCAACAATGTTCAGGTAATTTACATGTATAACAACAGAAATTCACAGATAGCACATCAAATCCCTTTATTGTAATGAAAATAGTTCAGTAAAACCAAATATTGTAAACAACAACAACAATGACCAACAAGAATACATACAAATTAGAGCAAGTAATACAAAATCCATAACAAGGAAAGAATATATTGGACTATTTTTGATAACTTTATCAACTTCTTAAGTACCTCGTTGAAATCTTGCAGAAAAATCCATGGCAGCCTTTTAGTCCCATCCTATCAAAATCTTCATCCTCTTGTAACCAGTGGAAGGAAAATTTTAACAACATTCTGAAAAATATGAATTCAAAGCATTAACAAACATAGTTTACACCATATAATATCATCTTAATCTAGAAATGTTAGCTTCTTTAAAGAGTTCTATTTGCCCAACTTCATCTAATGAGAAAAGTTTTTGCAGTTTAGTTAGGAATCAGTTAAAATAAAAGAGACAAAAAGATAAAAATCATCTAGGGTTCAATTTGCACTGACCTCTTGTTTGCCTGACATCTTTGGAAGGGGAGTTTACAATGTCAGTAGTGTTTTGTGTGACATAGTATTGCCAATTAAAGAATGTGAAAAGTCAGCTTGATACACAATGGTTTTGTCCAAATGAAAAATGAAGAGAAATAAAATCTTCAAATATTTTTTTATTTATATGACATATTTTACAGATTTTTTTCCGCTAAATACCCTTGAAAACTTGTTTCAAAGCAACATAATCACCAAATAATTTTATAAAAACTTTTTTTTTACTTTCAAATTAAAAAGAAATATATGTATGCCAAGATAAGTTTTCCAAATATTTTTTTCAAAGAATATTTATTTCAAAATTACAATTGTCTTTAAGTGACGCATAATTGACAATTTTGACATATTTTTTCAAAGAATATTTATTTCAAAATTACAATTGTCTTTAAGTGACGCATAATTGACAATATATTCACCCAAAACACACTAGGCATGTACAAATAAAAGACCTGAAAACAATATACAATTAGATCACTAACCTCTGCAAATACTGACAAAATCTGAAACAGCAAGGCTTACTTCATATACCAAAGCTTTAAACATTGTTACCTCAACATATAACTTGAGATCCCTGCAGATTTGCTGCTGATTTCTCATTAACTTTCCAAAGTTTGACAAATTATCATACCACTAATTCAATATTTGTCACACATTTAAATGTGCTCAAGAGCTTATTGCTCATTAAGCAAATCTCTGCAAATCGGACAGGACTTCCACCAATCAGATAATATTAAAACAGATGGATTTTCAATTTTAATAACCTTGTCCTTTCAAAATTCTTAATTCCATACAAATACTGACCTGTTCTTTGTCAGTAAGAGCCAACTATTCATAATAATCAATTGCACCCATTAATAACATTGGATTAATTTATCGTCCAACAATAAATAAACATTTTTTTTCAGTAATATATTTCAGTAACATACATATGAATGTATAGTTTGTCTGATTTTCTTGTAAGTATGAAATCTAAAGCTTCCAAATATAACCTGTTTAATTGACTACTCATTTTTATAAATACCTCTCTATATCAGGTGATTGCCCGGCACAGCGGATTCTAACAGTTTAAAATACCTCTGACATATAAATGAAGGCTGGCGCCCACATCTCAAAGACCATTTTCTTTACAATATAAACAATACACCATTTTGAATAAACACATAAGAAATACCTCTTATCCAGGTTTTTTTTTTATTAATATATACCTTTCCTTAATTGTGACATTATGTAATGTTCTACACTCCGTGCATAATTTCACTGCATGTTTCTATTTATAGATTCCATTGTTGAGGTCACCTCATCAAGGTTAAACATAGGAATATTAATGAAACAATTAACATTAGAATAAATGTCACTATTCTAAAAATCTAAACACGTCTTGTCTGAACTTGGGTTTAAAGCCCCAATTGGTCAGACATAAAGTCAACTTAATGCAGACATGTATCATTGTGAAAAATTCTCTTACACTAAAGTTAATTCTCAAGAAAATAATCAATTATACATGAATCTGTAAAATTTTCTAAATGATAAACTAAACAGCTTTTTAAGTTCTGAAAGAAAAGTAAAGTTCATAGAGATTGGCCCAAGAAATGTACATCATAGGCTTCACTTTAAGAGAATGTTCATTACCGTTGTTTGTTTGTTTTTCTGGTTTTTAAGCTGATTTTAACACACTTTTGTTCATATATCAGAAGTCAATCCAATTTGTTGTCATTCCTGGAACTAACCAGTAATTATGTGACTGGCTTCTTGACTTCTATTTCCCAAATCAATGGTGATCAATTGTCACCGAGAAATTTTGCCCCACCCAAAGATCAAATCAGCAACCCCTTGATGAGAAAATTCAGTGGGTTTCTACAAGGCCAACTTAACTAAAGAGCTGAACTGAAAGTCTACATAGGTCTTTAAAAGAAACCAGCTACATTGTATGGAGACAAGACTTTTGCATTAAACAAAACTATGACACTTCATATCACAAATACTGCTACATGAATGAATTTTTTTTTTTTTTCAATTATCATTTAACAATCATATTAACAATGGTATTTAAAGCTAGACAAGCTAGAAATACCTGAAGCAAATCAATTTTGCTCTAAAATGGCAAAAACTTTCTGAGACTTCCTGCATATATGGTGTCCTTCATCAATTCACTGTGCTGTGTTCACACGACGGCTCCTTGTGCTAAGAAATGAAGTTCGAGTGCATGTAACTAGTCATTGGCTTGTTGTTTTTTTTAACCTTTTTTTATTTTTTTTAAATTTCAGATGTTTGATTTGGGAAATTCTGTGTGTTGTGTGTTCAGTAATTTCAATCCAAGTGGCTTAACTTCTGAGGCTCCTTTTATTTTCAAACAATTACTAGTAATAATATATAGTGTACAGACACACAATAACAATTTAGTTTTAGATACTTTATAACTAATCTTATTGTTATCATCATTAAACTACAAAAATAAATGTTGGCACTTTATCAAATAGATAATTAACATTCAAACTGCCCAGTCCACACCTGACAGAATGCCAAAAAGATCAACATACAAACAGAATTTCCCAACCTTTTAACTTTGAAATTTCAAATTTTGAATTTTTTTTCTTTCTATCTTTCTCCTTTAAAAGGTAAAATTTTATCATTTGTTTTCCACTTACCTGGTGACCTACAAAAAAACGAGCATGATATATGGAAAAAGAAGTACTTATTCACTTACCTGTATATCCATGAATAAGTCACCTTCAGTTTGTTTCCCCTGGTTCCATGTCAGAAGCTTGGTTCTCATTTTCTGTTTCTTGCTCAGGTATGTTTTCTTGTTTGACTTCTACTTTAATTGCTTTATCACCATCATCGGATGGTCGGTCTGTCTTCTCTTTGGACTTGCTTCTTGTTGGTTCTTTTTGTTTATCTTCTGAACGACTCCTCTCGCGGCCTGTTGATAAATATTATATTTAAATACATACTACATATTTGTTGGGTTAAATTAAACTTAATAGGATTCAAACCATAGCAATAAGGGGAAGTGGTTCAAAGTCAATGGCCTTAACAACTTCTTCTGACATTGAGTCCCAAACAATAAGAACAAGCATTTGATAGTATTGCGGGCAATACAGTAGTCCCCTACCGGTCCCTCAAAAAGTTCTTTAATTGTCATACACTCCTGTGTATTGCCATTTATAATGAATTTGAGGATGAAGTCTGTATTTGAAAATATCAACCACAAAACATAATAAAATAAGTTTGTCTATATCACAGTAATGTGTTAAGTTTTCCATGCTTAGTAAGGAAATTATGTTTATACAACCTTGTCATATTATTACGATGTGGGATTTTAAAGTAAATCCTATAAGGAATGAAGAAGTTGGAGTGAAAATACCAGTTTCTCGAAAAAAATCTAAGTTCAAGGGGGACATAATTCTGGAAATAGTCTTGCTAGAGTATTTAACCTTCTCAAAAATGTCGAGTGATAATAAGAAACATATATATGAAGTTTGAAGTAGATACATTAGGAAATAAAGAAGTTATTTAAAAAAGACAACATTTTTTCCCCTAAAAAATCTAAGTTCAAGGGAGGTAATACTGATATTTTTTGTGCTAGAGTTATAAACCTTGTCACATATGATGTTGGTTGATGACCAGAAACTTATATTTAAAGTTTGAAGTAAACACCTTAAGAAATAAAGAACATATAGTGAAAAAGCTGAAAAATTTAAATCAGAAATCTTGAAATTCAGGCTATTTGTTGCCATAGCAACCAGAATTTTCAACATAGGAAGAAAAGAAAAATATGTTGCATAATCTCCAGACTGCCATCTACCCATATTTCAAGTTTCATAAAAATATTTTCAGTACTTTTTGAGTTATCACTGGATCCAGTTTATGTGTTAAATTTGCCATATTTTCAGACTATTTGTTGCCATAGCAACCAGAATTTTCAACATAGGAAGAAAAAAAAAAGACGTGCATAATCTCCATACTGCCATCTATCCATATATCAAGTTTCATAAAAATATTTTCAGTACTTTTTGCGTTATCGCGGGATCCAGTTTTGTGGACTAACGGACTGACAGACTGACAGACGGACAGACAGACAGACAGACGGACGGAGGGTAAACCTAAAGTCCCCTCCGGTTAAACCGGTAGGGGACTAATTAAGGCTTGTTTGTACTGATAATATTATCATCGCATACTAATATACTCCTGTAAATAACTTTTCTAAAACCTGCAAATCATCACAGATTAAACTTATCAGACAAACTAGTTTAATGAAAAGGAAGGCAAAAAATTATTTGGAATGCATATATTCCCCTTAATCAAAGCTTAAACAATTAACTTACTGGACTTTTTACTGCTTTTCTCTCTGCTCCTTGACCTCCTTTTCTTGTCTTCGCTTCTGGAAGAACGATCTCGACTTCTGCTGCGGTGGCGACGTGACTTGTGATGTCTGTCACGTGACCTACTACGAGACCTACGTCGATGACGGCTTCTACTTCTTGACCTCTTCTTCCTAATTTTTTTTTACAGAAACTTACTTTAATATGTTTTACATATTTTATTTGGTTTAAAATCTAACCAAACCTGTTAGGGATCATGTTTATTATTTTAAGAGGAGATTTTAAAAACTACTAACAATGTTTTGGTCATAAAGTCGAAGTGCTACCATTTGCATTATTTCAATCACTTGTTTTGATTCATACCAGCTTGAAAGCTTCCTGATATGACAGGGCCTTTTTTCCTTCTTTAGTAGGGGCCGTTATAGGGCTGCTTCCCCAAAGAAAAACTCTTTAAAATCATGCAGTTTTCCCCCAAAATTGAATTTACATCAAGTTTTTTCTTCCCCTTTTGCAAATATACAGTGTAATTTTTCCCCAAAATTAAGGGCAGGGCTGCTTCCCAAACCTGTCAAAAAAAGCCCTGTATGAAAATAAATCAATGCCGTATGCAAGATTTTAGCCCACAATAATGAAGTTCAGGCAGTGGTTTGCAGGCAAAAGGTCCTGAAGGCCACTGTATGTGAACAAAGACTGAGTGGACAGTTCCTAAAATCAGTATTGAGTAAGTTCTTACAACATAAAATCTAATCAGGCTTCGTCCTAATATTTTAACTTCAAAACAGCAAATCATACACGCTTTTAGTTGATAAAAAGAGGTTCTAAAATATAATTCGAACTTCAAATTAAATTCAAAGCTGAAAATAAATTCCAAATATTTCTTTTTTATTTTCAGGTAAACCAAAGTCCAATCCTACAATCTTTACATATCTGAAATAACTAAGTGGTTTTCAGTTTTACCTGTCTCTACTTCTTGATCTACGACTTTTACTCCTTGATCTGCTTCGTTTCTTCCTTCTTTCTCTTTCTTTCTCCCTTTCCTCTCTTTCTTTCTTCCTCTCTTCATCTTTCTTCCTTCTTTCCTCTCTCTCTTTCTCTCGTTCCTTTTCTCTCTCCTCCCTTTCTTGCTTAAGTTTAGCCTCTTTTTCTTCTTCCTCCTCCTTTGTTTTCTGAAATGATAATTTCAACAATAACTATCAAAGCTGTCAATTAACATAAAACATTTTTTCTTCATGAAATCTTTACTTATTTCCTAAACCTTACAATTTATGGCCTTTTTGTTGCTTTCATGTCTAAAATGATATCTTGTTTGCCATTATTTATTGACACCATTCTTCCTTCAGGGACATTTTAAATTTAAATTATTCTATATCTGAACAAAGTTATTTAGTGTTTTACACGACAATCTAAGGTATTGCCTTTCTAGTGTAAATCAAGATGATAAGAAGAGTGGTACAGTGTCAACATATTAGTTTTCAGATGTTATCTTCAAACTAGATAACCTTGGTTTTCATTTTTTTACCAACTATATAAATTTTAAAAGTCACTAAATATTTAACATATTTAAGTTAACTGTTAAGCACTAATATTTCAAACAGTCCAAACATTTTTAAATGCTCCTTCCAAATAAAACAAGAGGAAACATAACACTATATAAAATAGTAACCCACCATTCTTTTTCCCTCTACGTAAGCTCTGATTCTAGCATATCCTGAATGTTGTTTGCCCATAATATGTTCATCTACCCTCTGTTGAGCATCACCAACCACTAACAATGCCCCACATACTGTACATACTTCCATAGCCTTCAGTGGCTCATTATATGGGTCTGGTGTTGGATTCTGCAATTTCATTTATTACCAATAAGTTAAGATTTGAACAGATGTATGAGTTGCTATGGAATGCTTTCATACACTATGAAGTAGTTTTGACAAAACTTTCCCCCCTTTTGTTTAAATAAAAATTCACTGAACTTGTATTTGCCGGCCTAGATGGGATACCTCATATGATGTCATATACATATAAATTACTTTGAAAACAACTAAAAAGAACTGTATTTGCTATTTGGTTACCAACCAAACAAAACAGGTTTTATTTGCACATTTGCAAGAAATAGATTCCCCTTTTACTTTATGAACACTTACTCATGCCATTTGATACTTAACTATTCCAAATTAATTAAATCAAGACTACACAAAACGGGTCACAACACAGACTTCCTTCTTTTTCTAATATCAATATTTCTGATAATTTAACAGTCAGAGATTAGTTTTAATGAAACAGTAGAATTCTTACATTCTGTAGCTGCGTTCTTTCCTCATTAAGTTGATCACATAGCTTCATAATACCCTGTGCTTCTTCTACTTTACCCTCACATCCTAGTTCCTCAGCCTGCAAACGTACATTAAAAACGTTCAGAATGCTTAATGTACTCTATAAGTTTAAGTTACATGTAGCTATCCAGTAAAGCTGGTCAGGTGGATCGATCACATGGACATGACTAAATAATGAGTTAAAATTGGCATGAAATCATACAAACACAAGAGCGATCAGTAATCACATGTGTCGCCTCATAATGGCCAATTTCATGTTGGGACAAGTTTTGCGACAGACGGACAGACAGACGGACAGACAGTGCACAACTAGACTTGGTACTGATCATTACTGTAAAGTTTGAATAAAATTGCACCAGTAGTTTTTGAGGAGTAGTCTGGACAAGCTTTTGTGTATCTGGCAACACACAGAAAACAAGATTGCATTTGAGAAAAAATGCTATGCCACCGCATTAATTCAATACTAAATAGTAGTGTAGGAACAGATTTTTTTTGTTTCTATACAATTGAAGATTGAAATAATGCATATCTAATTCTTATTATCAGATAAGTAGTTAAATCTATTGTTAACTCAATAAAAGATCAGAGTAGGAATATATCAATGCAGTTGAGTCTAGTGAATTTGGTGGTGAAGGTCTTATTTCACACAGCCTAAATTTCAAGACTGCATCAAAGGACAACATGTAATACACTTTGTCAAAATCTAGGTCAGCTGATATCAAAGTTCATTTTGACACTAGAGGCAAAATTTGAACATCTTTGGTAGAGTACCTATAGATGATATCATTTAACAAATATTAAAGCTCTAAGCCTTGTACCTTCTGACAATAAGATTTTTTTTATTTTTTACAATACGTATATATTGAAAATCAATGACCCCTGGGCTGGGGCAATTTTGACCCCAGGGCTATTATTTGAACAATCTTGCAAGAGGTTCACTTCACAATGTTTCATGCAAAATATCTAACCTCTAGCATTTGTCAATTGCCAGAAGAATTTTTTTTAAAGTTTTTACTATGTAAATATGAGGAAAATCAATTACCCCCCCCCCCCCCGAGGCGGGGCCGATTTTGACCCCAGGGCTTTAATTTGAACAATCTGGGTATAGGTCTATCAGACAATGCCTTATGCAAAATAAGTTCTAGGCCTTTTGGGTCTTTACAAGAAGGTATTTTAAGTTTTCACTATATGTACATATAGTGAAAATCAATGACCCCCGGGGCAGGGCTGATTTTGACCCCAGGACTATAATTTAAACAATCTTGGTAAGGGTCTACCACACAATGCCTTATGCAAAATATCTAACCTCTAGGCCTATGGGTCTTTACAAAAAGTTATTTTAAGTTTTTACTATATGTACATATAGTGAAAATCAATGACCCCCGGGGCGGGGCCGATTTTGACCCCAGGGCTTTAATTTGAACAATCTGGGTATAGGTCTATCAGACAATGCCTTATGCAAAATAAGTTCTAGGCCTTTTGGGTCTTTACAAGAAGGTATTTTAAGTTTTCACTATATGTACATATAGTGAAAATCAATGACCCCCGGGGCAGGGCTGATTTTGACCCCAGGACTATAATTTAAACAATCTTGGTAAGGGTCTACCAGACAATGCCTTATGCAAAATATCTAACCTCTAGGCCTATGGGTCTTTACAAAAAGTTATTTTAAGTTTTTACTATATGTACATATAGTGAAAATCAATGACCCCCGGGGCGGGGCCGATTTTGACCCCAGGGCTATAATTTGAACAATCTTGGTAAAAGTGTACCAGACAATGCCTTATGCAAAATATCTAAGCTCTAGGCCTTTTGGGTCTTTACAAGAAGATTTTTTAAATGTATTCTTATAATTCCTTTTGGTTGCCATGGCAACCAGATTTCTGCATGGAATTAAATTCTTTGAACAACTTTGGAAGCCCTTCACCAAAGGATCAATCCTGCCAAGTTTGGTTGAAATTGGACTAGTGGTTTTTCACAAGAAGATTTTTTAAGTTCACTATATAATCTATATAACACACACACACACAAACAAACAAACACACACACACACACACGCACACACACACAGGTGAATCGCTATATGCCACCGCATCGCAGATGCTGCGGTGGCATAAAAACACCTTTTTATCAAAAGGCCATAACTCAGCCAAAATCATTCAACCGGAAAACCCGTGCAATATGCCCAAGGACTTGAGCTACAGATCAATCCTGTAAAGTTTCATTGAAATTGTATTAGTGGTATAAGAGAAGTAGTCCGGACAAACTTTAAAAATAAAAATTATTAAAGGGCCATAACTCTGACAAAAATCATTGAACCGGAAAATGCTGACAATATGCACAACTACACTTGGTACTGATCATTCCTGTAAAGTTTGGATGAAATTGCAGCAGTAGTTTATGAGGAGTAGTCCGGACAAGCTTTTGTGTATCTGGCAACACACAGAAAAAAAACACCTTTTTAACAAAGGGCCATAACTCGGCCAAAAATCAATCAACCGGAAAACCCGTGCAATATGCCCAAGGACTTGAGCTACAGATCAATCCAGTAAAGTTTCATTGAAATTGCATTAGTGGTATAAGAGAAGTAGTCCGGACAAACTTTAAAAATAAAAATTATTAAAGGGCCATAACTCTGACAAAAATCATTGAACCGGAAAATGCTGACAATATGCACAACTACACTTGGTACTGATCATTCCTGTAAAGTTTGGATGAAATTGCACCAGTAGTTTATGAGGAGTAGTCCGGACAAGTTTTGTGACGGACAGACAGACGACGGAGAAGTGATCCCCATATGTCCCCACTACTCCGTAGAGGCGACACAAAAAAGCAAGCCAACATTTCCATGCTGTCTGACCTAAATTTCAAATTTAGTACCCTTTGAAAATATCAATTAAAACATTACACAATTGAAGCAGGGATGTCCCATGAAGATTAAAAGTGCTACAGTTTACCGATCTATGAGATTTTTAAATATCATCTCACAATTGCAGATCATCAAGTAGGTGCCTGTATTTCAATTTTTTAAAGTAGCATGCTTCCAAATTCATGCCAATTTCTTTGAAAATTTTCAGACCATTCTAATTTGATGTTGAATATATAATTTAAATGAAGTCATTAAATGTAGCCTTAAGCATATACTGTCCACAAAAACTATCAATATCACATAAAAATATGATGGTGATGAAAAAGATGTCAAATTTTAAATTTTAAAGATCCTGTAACACAACTTTTTATGGTTTTAAATAAAAAATATCATGCTCAAATTAAGATTTATCAATACTGTAGGTTCAAATAAGCTATATTTATAAAGATATTCTCGAATTTAACATTTCATGTAAATAAAGGGAGGTAATAAAAATTCATTTTCTATAAAGTTCAAGTCAAATTTTACAAAAAGAAATGAATGCATATATTTTAATGATTACATATAATATGCACAAATATTTGCAATACATATTTTACATATTCTTTGATGCTTGAAAATAGTTTTATTTGCATAATTATGTACATTTATATAATTTCACTTAGTGTGGTTTACCACTTTGATCACAACCAAAAGCCACTTTGTAAATAATAAATCTATTATAAATACTTATTTCTCAAGTTTTCAGTTTTTCCCCCTCAATTTTGGACACACAGCTTTTAGCTTTTAATAAAACTATAAAATTATAATAATGTTTCTTAATTACTTTTTGTACAAGTTCATTTATTCTCTCTGTCAACATTTTCACCTTTTCTTCCTTCTGACTGGCTGGATTTCCATTCAACTGAAATATATCGCTTCATATACAGAAAACAGTCTAATTGCAAAGTGCAAGTTGTACATTGTACATGTATCTGTTTTAAAATTATAGATGGAGTATGCACATGTATGTAATTTTGTCCAAAAATGTGATTTTGCCAGAGGGACACCATTAAAAATATACTACAAATGAGTTTTTAAATCGGTATGTATAAATGAGAAAAAAGAAGGATTAAATTCTATATGTACAACATGTATTATGTGACATAAGAAACTAAGACATGTCAAAATGCTCATTGCTAATCATTTTCTATAAATATCTATATTTTGCCATTCATATTCAGTCTATGAAGTGATTTAACACCCATTATATTTTGTCCTAAACATCAATGGGGCTTTTAGCAGAACCATTACACAAGTTAACCATCAGCCTGGTGGTGGCAACTGATTCTACACAGGCTGCCAGTGCAGACCATGGTCAGCCAATACATCTGTGTCATCTGATCATGGTCTGCATTATTTGCTATATTTAATCAGTACATATTTTAAAATTTCCCCCAAAAATGATAATTGATTTGATCCAGGATTGAAGATAGACAAGTCCATTTAAGATACACGTATTTAACATGGTAAGGGTTAAATAAACTTACATTTCCTTGCATACTATTCAGGGCAAGCCTCTGATGCCCTCTCCTTATTCTTTTCTCTACGTCATTGATCAATGTTTGTAAGTACCGTAGAAAATCTTCCTCATAACCAAGACGGCCAACTCTTGAACTTTTCTTGTATCTTTCGTGGTACCAAGAAAAATGAAAAGTACATAGCATCAATATCTTTCTATCTTGAACAAAGTATTCTTAAAACATGTCATATGATAAAATTTGGTAACATCTAAGATTTACGACCTTCAACAAACTCAATAAAATATTTTTTCCTGATAATTTCCTTACTGTTAAAATTTCTCCCAAGAAATAAATAAAGACTATTGGACATCAATATTCCCCTTGCCAAAATTCTAAGCTACAAGCTTTATTCCAAGTCCCATTCCCTACACAAAATATTTTGAAAACAGTATTTCATATAATAGGCCTGTATGCTGCTACCTAGTCCCACCTCAGCTGATTAACAAAATATGATTTTAAACACAACACAACCTCATTACCTTAGCAGAACTCTTGTTAAATCCATATAAAACAGAGGAGATATGTTCATTTGCTTTTAATTCAAATCACAATTATTCTTTTAACAGAAGATAAATGAATATAAAATTAATGGTAGGTTTTACATTTGATGCCTAGTCTGGCTGCTAATTTATGTATGTTAAACAATTCATAAGTTTTAACATATTCTCAACTTACTCTTTTCTAAGGTGATCATCATGTATCTTTTCACACTGTCCTGTAAAATAATAAACAGTTTTGTTTAAATACACAAACATATCATTTAATCTATATATCTTTTTTATTTGATACACTTTTAAATCACATCTACACTATCAAAATTAGAGCTGTCATCGATAGAGACAATATCGATGTATCGTTGATATTTTTTTGCCGATCAATAATTGATACACATTTCAAAAAATCGATACTTTTGACTAATTAATTAAATGTCTAGAAATTATATAAAAATCACCCAAAACATATACAGAACAGTTATTTATGTCTAATGTTATGCTTTGTTAAATATTGGAAATATTTCATAGCAATGGTGACAAAAAATATTGTCTGGAAAAAAAATGCAGTGGACAATACACTGTACAGAACATGTTTTTAACTGAAATAATTTAAACTGGTATGAAAGTGAATGACAGACAAGTAATTATAGGTTATTATCGATATATCGGTGTATCGTTGATTTTAGTCATCTGATATCGATATATCGTTGATATGCTTTGCACTGAATCAATGACAGCTCTTATCAAAATGAAGAAAAAAATCTAATCAAAACTCAACAAAAGACTTTATTGCAAACAAAGCATTAAATTTTTTTAACTTGTCTGTATAATATGTAATAAATTCTTGAAAATTTCCACTTGTTTGTACAGGCTGTGGGACAACCTGAGCAATACGGACAAATGATATTGCCACCCCTGATTATAGCAAAATTCAAACATGTTCTTGAAGATCAAGGTCATTTATGAGTCAAGGTCAAATTTAGTCTGGTCAACTTGATGGTCTTGTCCAAAAGGTTGTTGTGTCCAAGTATGAAGACAATCCATCAGTGTCTATTCTAGGACGCGCGATTGACGCTAGTATTTCACAGATCGCGCACAATTCAAAATCATGTGCGTGAAAATCGCGCATCTATAAAAAAAGTTAATAAAACCGTAAAACTTCCATCCCGCATTATATTTGGTTGTTTTGTTTACATTTACACCGAAAACCGAAGGGAGGTAACTGTAAGCTAATTATAATAATTTAGTACCGTATGGTACTGGTTACGTGAGTTGACAAAAATTAACGGAATGTTCCGTATCGACCGGAACTAGTGTGCTAGGTCTGACAGTTGGGCGCCATTTTAGTGTAGTAAATAATCAAGAAAAATGAGGCAATTCCTAGCTTGGCTACGATCTAGATGTGAAAGGTAGGTCGATTATTTGTATTGCCAATCCCTTTATAATCAATCGCGGCAGTTCTGTAATAATTTGTTTTCGTTTCAAAATTAAGGGGGGACAACTTCTGCTGCCTTAAATAAATATTATCGTTTTAATTATTTCATCGGTTGAACGCCTCAGTGTAAACTTAATGCAGACAATTTAACATTGGCAGTTTATATTGGCACCCTTTGATTTTGAAAATCGCCCCCTTTTTTGAAATAGAGGGGGGAAAATCACCCCTATTTTTCAATTCCTAGAATAGACACTGATCCATTAAAAAATAAAACAATAATGATAAAAGTTTTCAGATGGCAACAGATGACACAACTGTATTAAGCCTGCATGACTACAGCAATACCTAGAATTATCCTTTGAGAAAGTTGAGTTAAAAACAATTGCTTTCAGAGAATGTCAAGGTATTACAAGGTAACACATTTATTTATTATTTAACAGGTTACAACAAAAAGTAAAAAAAAAAATTTTAAGGATTTTTTTTTTATTTCTAGATATTTGACACAGCATGCCCACAACTGTTTAGAATAATTTTTAATATTATCAAGAGTAACTTTCAAAAACTTTCAGGAAAACTATTTAACTTACCTAGATCTGCTCTAGTGTTTGTGAATAGTTCATGAGGGCAGAAATCTACTAGATAATATCGACAAACCTGAAAAACAGAAAAGTGACTTATTTTAGATAATGTTCCATTAATTGTAAACACTTAACTTGCTAAATGGTACTTATATACATATATATCATATATACATGTATATATATAACAAGTTACAAAGAATCACATATTTGAAACGGC
The DNA here is from genome assembly GCF_026571515.1 of Ruditapes philippinarum. NCBI lineage: Eukaryota > Metazoa > Mollusca > Bivalvia > Venerida > Veneridae > Ruditapes > Ruditapes philippinarum. Next base: position 300,691 of record NW_026856555.1, on the reverse strand, counting down.
TAGACAGGTGTTCAGTTGTTCAATTTTTACAACAGCAATCCAATTAGGAAGAAGTTGGTCACTACTCTCAGCAGGAGGAATTTCAGCATATAAGTGGAATTATTCTTCATTACTTTTCAGATCAAATAAGATGCTGTTGAAATATCAGCCCTACCTTTTCTTTATTTATTCAAACACTAAAATTTAAAAACATAAGGACTACATTACACAGCAGCAATTGTAATTGGATACGCCTGACCTAGTCTGAAAGTTGTGAAGGACCGTTAATGACTGTGAATGGGTTCATGATTTGAAACTGTTTATTAAATGAAAAAAAAAAACATTGGACTGTTAGTGTTACTTAGACTTTCTTTTAACATTCTGAGCAATGATCTAATAGAATTACACAAAAAATAGGTTTTTATCGAGTGTTTTTTTTCTTTATATAACTACTACCCTAAAACGGTACTGTTCCCAATAGAAAATAAGACATTAAATATTCTCAATTTCCAATGTTTAAATTCCCAAAATGGCTGTTCAAAATTCCCACAAGGCCAAGTGATTTCTCCGAAATCATTAAATCATATTCACATAAATCTCCACTCAATAGTTCTACCTGAACAGTGGAAGCTGTTAGCTATCTTTATTCATTAACTAATTTTATTTGTAGCTGAAAAAAATGCATTAAAAAAATTCCCAATTTAAGTCAAAATAACGCATTTTTTCCCAATCAGTCTGGTACCGGCACCATTCCCAAAGTAGAGAATAAAAACGCTGTTATCCAGATACTATCATATTTATAGAACAGCTTAATTTTAACAATACAAAATAGGACTTATTCACGTACAATGGCATAATTGTATTAATTTACACAATTCAAAAGACCCTAGACCTATTTCCGCTGGACATGCATAACTTCATATGGCCCTCTATTCACATACCCAGTAACATAAAGCTCTATATTACACGGAAAGAAAACAGGATGTCAACTTGCCCCATGGACAGTGACTGTGTGCATTCCATATGTGACCGTGGATGAAGTTGTTGGCAGTCAGCAGTTTTAAAATTATTATTTTTACATGCATATAAGCTTGAGGAAACACAGGGACAGTGTGTTTTAGTTATGGAATCTGGATGTAAACATTGAGGCAATAGTTTGCCCTAAAGCAGGTGTCTAATACTTTGAGGCCTTGGTTCTCACATTTAGTTCACATATTGTGCCAAATTCAGTTTCCATGGTTTAGAATGATCATTATTTTAAAAATCTAAACCAAGTTTTTGAAAATCAAACAAAAATATTTAAAATTACACAGGATCTTGTTGAACAGGACAACCACGATTTTGTCTTCTCAGGCTTATCTATTTTATATATCTATCTTTTTTTTTATTGATTTAATTAGACATGATTATATAGATATGTATTTGAAACAGACAAATGGTTCTATAAATTAGTATAATGGTGGTGGTGTTGGTAGTTTTCACTCGGATCACAGCAGTAAGCCACATTGAATTTACCAGAGCACAGTTCAGCCACCATATCATTCCTGGGCAGGCTGTCAAGCAGTTTACCAGTACTTCTACTACAGTCCTAGTTGCCTTCACTTTTGCAAGGAACTGAAACTTCTGTAAACACCAGAAAAAAGGTACAGTGCTAATGACCAAAAAAAAAAAGATTTCATGAACAATCACAACCAAAGTGACTTGCACTGTCTGGATATCGAACCTGGGTCACCCGATTCACAGTCCAACGCTCTATGCCTTATTCTCATCGATTCGTGCCTTCTCATCGATTCGTGACCTAAATAATTGTCTGGTATAAATACTTCTGCAAGGACATACACCATCCGAAAACTACACAAGTGTTATTAGACACTCGATTTGACAATTCTATCCAATCAAAATGCGTAATTGAACAGGTGTAAATGAGCTTACCCTACAATCAACTGATGACCTAATTACTTTAAAATATTAGATATTGATGTTTTAATTTATCAAACACACTTACAATTAAGCCAAAAAAAATATTCATTATGCTGTAAGAATTTACTTAAGACTTTGAAACATATATTGATCAGATCGGACTGAAAATAACCATGCGAACATTTAGTGGTGTGAGCACCTATTTTTTGATGACGTCACAGGGTGAATCGGATTTCACGAATCGATGGGTAACCGTCCAGCTGAGCAAGACAGTCATGGTTGACATGTTCAGATGCTCTAATCTTTGAGTGGTTGTTTTTAGAAGTAATTTAAAGTTTCTGAACTTTTAGCTAATGAATTTATTTAACAAATGCACTAATTGAACTGTATCTATGTCTGATATTTGTTGTGCAAGTGCATTTTTTCCAAATAAGAGTCACGAATCGACGAGAGAAAAGCATACTTATTGGGCTAACTAGACGGCTTTATGGTTCTACAATGTTTTCATCATGCTTGTCAATTTACATCTAAAATAACTTATTATTTCCAGTAAACCTTGACTTTGGTGAACTGTTTTCTGATTGGTCATTTATTTTTAGATTATTTTTGCATCAATTTTGTACGAATGACAGACTATTCTCTCCCTTACCAGGTTCTCTCCCAAACCGTTTCCTCCCCTGACGGTTCTCTCCCAAATTTGAAATATGCAGACAGTTCTCCCCCAATTTTTATTTGTAAGTTATCATTTTAGTTTTGACTTAATCTCATAATATTTCTTGAAGATTTTAAAAGAATGTATTTGATATTAAGTAAAAAAGTGTGTATTTGATTAAGAAAAGTGTTTGTAAATTTAACACCTTTTTCAGATATTTTAATCCTATTAACACCTTCATTGTGAGAGGTTAAGATTATTGGACAGTGACTGATATACATACACCTGTCATTATGTTAAGGTCTAGGGATATTCATTAATTTGTTAAATAGCGAATAAGGTGGTAACAAGTATGTTATAGAAAATAAATAAGCAACAACTGGTATGCAATCACATAAATGAAATAAAATAAATTCACATTTACTTTTATATACAAATTTGATTAAAGAACATGTAGTCATTGACATGAAACAATATATATTACCAAATAACTAATTTAAATATTTGTTTATCAACACCTTTTCACAGTTATTTAAATCATTAGATTACACCTTGATTTTTGAATAATGAATTAATAAACACCTTAATTATCTCTGACAGCAAACTTAATGCACATGTGTATTGAACTCCTTTCTTCATTATACAAAAGTATGAAATTTAGCAATTAAAATTTATAAATCATGTTTTTCTTATAATTTTTTTTCTAATTTATTAAAAAAACTAGAAATGTGTCCATAGGACACGGATGCCCCCACACGCCACTGTTCTGTCAATCTTATGACTCTAGGTCAAATATTTTTTGGACTACATGTGCCACAAGTTGAAAACTAAAAATCAACAAAGGGCCATAATTCTGTTAAATTTGGTCGCAGCAAAAATTCCTTCCTTTACTACCATCTACACATTAAGGTTGTTAACCCCTGGAAGTTTAAGCAAAATCTGCCCTCCGGTTTAAGAGGAGTTGCGTTCACAAAATTTCTACATAGTATATAATGAAAAAATCAAAAAAGGGCCATAATTCTGTAAAATTTGGTTGCAGCAAAAATTCCTTTCTTTACTGCCATCTACACATTAAGGTTGTTCATCCCTGGAAGTTTAAGCAAAATCTGACATCCGGTTTAAGAGGAGTTGCATTCACAAAATTTCTACATAGTATATAGTGAAAAAATCAACAAAGGGCCATAATTCTGTAAAATTTGGTCGCAGCGAAAATTCCTTCCTTTACTACCATCTACACCTGAAGGTTGTTCATCCCTGTAAGTTTAAGCAAAATCTGCCATCCGGTTTAAGAGGAGTTGCGTTCACAAAATTTCTATATAGTATATAGTGAAAAAATCAACAAAGGGCCATAATTCTGTTAAATTTGGTCGCAGCAAAAATTCCTTCCTTTACTACCATCTACATATTTAGGTTGTTCATCCCTGTAAGTTTAAGCAAAATCTGCCATCCGGTTTAAGAGGAGTTGCGTTCACAAAATTTCTACATAGTATCTAGTGAAAAAATCAACAAAGGGCCATAATTCTGTTAAATTTGGTCGCAGCAAAAATTCCTTCCTTTACTACCATCTACACATTAAGGTTGTTCATCCCTGTAAGTTTAAGCAAAATCTGCCATCCGGTTTAAGAGGAGTTGCGTTCACAAGATTTCGGGACGTACGGACTGACGGACGGACTGACTGACGGACGGACTGACGGATGGACGGACAAGTGCAACGCTATATGCTCCCACATTGTGGGGGCATAAAAAACCTCACCCAATACACGGATTTATATTTATATAAATCCGTGCCCAATAATAAATACACATGTATGATCAAGTAAATTAAACACATTTATATTTATATAAATCCGTGCCCAATAATAAATACACATGTATGATCAAGTAAATTAAACACATTATTAAATATATGTTAGATCTAATAAAACAAGAACTGTCGGAGGACAGTAACGCTCGACTATTCGAAAATTTGTCACAAGGGTGTTTCATTGAGTATAATAATGCTTACCTATATGAATACATAAAATTGTCCGAAAAGGTACAAACTCTTCAAGTTTCAATACATTCCCTTCAGTAGTTATGGAGAGACAAGCTTACATGCAAAAACTTTACCAAGAATTCATGAGTCGAAAAAGGGGCATAATTATGCAAAAAAAGCAAATCAGAGTTATGGGACTTGTACCAATCATCTTAGATAATCACAGAGACCAAGTGTGTGAAGTTTCAATCCATTCCCTTCAGTAGTTATGGAGATACCAGCTTACATGCAAAAACTTAACCAAGAATTTCTAAGTCGAAAAAGGGGCATAATTATGTAAAAAAGCAAATCAGAGTTATGGGACTTGTGCCAATCATCTTAGATAATCACAGAGAACAAATGTGTGAAGTTTCAATCAATTCCCTTCAGTAGTTATGGAGATAACAGCTTACATACAAAAACTTAACCAAGAATTTCTAAGTCGAAAAAGGGGCATAATTATGAAAAAAAGCAAATCAGAGTTATGGGACTTGTGCCAATCATCTTAGATAATCACAGAGAACAAGTGTGTGAAGTTTCAATCCATTCCCTTCAGTAGTTATGGAGATACCAGCTTACATACAAAAACTTAACCAAGAATTTCTAAGTCGAAAAAGGGGCATAATTATAAAAAAAAGCAAATCAGAGTTATGGGACTTGTGCCAATCATCTTAGATAATCACAGAGAACAAGTGTGTGAAGTTTCAATCCATTCCCTTCAGTAGTTATGGAGATACCAGCTTACATACAAAAACTTAACCAAGAATTTCTAAGTCGAAAAAGGGGCATAATTATAAAAAAAAAAGCAAATCAGAGTTATGGGACTTGTGCCAATCATCTTAGATAATCACAGAGAACAAGTGTGTGAAGTTTCAATCCATTCCCTTCAGTAGTTATGGAGATACCAGCTTACATACAAAAACTTAACCAAGAATTTCTAAGTCGAAAAAGGGGCATAATTATGAAAAAAAGCAAATCAGAGTTATGGGACTTGTGCCAATCATCTTAGATAATCACAGAGAACAAGTGTGTGAAGTTTCAATCCATTCCCTTCAGTAGTTATGGAGATACCAGCTTACATACAAAAACTTAACCACAGGGACGCCGACGCCGACGCCGACGCCGACAAATGGGTGACTGCATTAGCTCGATTATTCTGCGAATAGTCGAGCTAAAAATCAGAATAATATACTACTAATATGCTAAAAATATTTTTTTATCTAATCTAATATCAATTTATCATAAACATGCCCATGTATTGAACATCTAGGTACTCAAATAAAAAAATTTGTTCTCTTATTTATATCAATTAATATAATAATTTGATAATAAACTTATCCATTTTTTAAACATCTAAATACTTAATAGTATTATGCCGTTGACCCGTATTTTCGGGGGTTTAATGTTTTAAATTAAAGCCACCGTTTTTAAATTAATAGTAAATGGAAGACAAAAAACATCAACAGTGAGTAAAAACTATGACAAACAAAAAAGGAACCCCTTAAAATACAAAAATAAACTATTTCAGGAAGAAATACTAATCTTTCTACTTTCACTATCGGTAGTCTGTGTCGCTCGGAAGCTGTCTCATATTTTCGGGGATTTTGATTGGATGGCCTCGTTTCGATAATTACGTTGCGCGCGCACAAATTCTATACTGCACTCAATATATTTCGGGACATTGGTTTAAGTTAGGTGTAAGTTTTGGTGATGAATTTTAAGGCGAAGATATGTATTTTGTTCTTTTTTGTTGCTGTGTAGTTGAAAATAACGTATAGAAATAAGAAAAGAAAAATTATAATTGTAATGACATTGACAGAGTTATATTTATGTGTTTAATATGTTTAGTACGAATTCTTATGGTAGTAATTTATAGAAATAAGTGTCGGCGAAAACTTGATGCTTTTTTGGAGAGTCCAATCAATCGCACGAGCTGTCATTCACAACTGGACATGACGCCACGAAAATATGAGAACCCCCGAAAATATGAGAACAAGGCATAATAAAAATAAAGATGGGGAGGAACTGCCTGCTTATTTGCAAATATGCAGACGGTTCTCCCCCAAAATAGGGAGAGAACCGTCAGGGAGGAAACGTCAGGGGAGGAACTGGTAAGGGAGAGAATAGTCTGACTACCATTTTGTACTACTAGTCATTCGGGCCTTTGTTGTCCAGCTGTAAGTTTAAGAAAATGTGTCACAAGTTGAACACCTGTGGTTAGGCATTGAACATGCAAAAATACAATTAGCAATTGGACTTAAGCAGAGACATTGCCCATACAACATTATTTCATTGTCTCTTAGGCAAGCCCAATTAGTTTGACTAAATATTGATAAAGAAATTTTAGTCCAGAAATGGCAGAAACTGAAAATTCTGAAAAAAAAATAAAAAATGAAAATTTAATGTTTCAATAATTTCTTTTCATCTACATATATTGAAGGAACGTAAAACACAACAGATTAAAATAGATATTATAACAAAATCTATGACATAATATCAAAATGACCTTCATTTAAATATTCGGATAAAAAAATCAATATCACATATTTTCGCGAGGTAGGTTGTTCGTATTCTATATTGATTACAGAGTAAAGTTCAAATTGAAGGCTAAAAGTAAACCTCTGGGTCATCCCATTTTGGTTCGCTACGTTTTTCTGTGGGTGCTAAGTTTCTATCTCTTCCCATCAACTCATCCAACATCGCCGCCAGTGCGTTCGACGCCATTTTGTTTGAAATTGGGAGTTAAGGTCAACAACCGCTATAGATTTTCACTCTCTCTAAATCACAGACGCATCGGTCGAATGTTTCACTATCGCTCACTTTCTGTAACGTGAGCTGTGAAGGGAGCAGGTAGACCTAAAATTTATTAGTTGTAAGAATGATTCCGGGTTAACCTAAAATACGAAAGTGAGATTTTTGACGAAAGTGAGCGAAAGTGACTTTTAGAATTTGAATCGTACCGTTTTAATAGAATTTTACAGTAAAATTGCTGTTTGTAGACGTATATTATTAGCAAATAATTATGTATATTATAATAAATAACCATAATCATGATTTAATCGCCATTTATTGACCTAATTTCAATATACAAGTTCATCGATCTTCCTTTCTCTTGCATAGAAAAATACGAAAGTGACTTGTAAAGTATCAAATATAGAGTTTAAATTGAAAATGTACTAAATTTGCAGTTTGTGTATATATAATAAGAAATTAATATTATTTATTTTCTAATAAATCATTATGATGATTTGTAGTTTTATACCCCATTTTTTCCAATAATTTCTATATACAATATCAGCGATCTTCCTTTCGCTTACATTGAAAATACGAAAGTGACTTGTAAAATATCAATATATAGAGTTTGAATTGAAAATGTACTTAAATTGCAGTTTGTAAACGTATATTTTCAGAAATTAATAATTTGATATTCAACACTATATTTCAATTAAACTCTATATTTGATATTTTAGAGGTCACTTTCGTATTTTCTATGTGAGAAAATGAAGATTGCTGAACCTGTATATGTAGAAATTATGTAGAAAATAATATTTTTCAATCTTTATCGAAAATAATAGGTAAAAATGCATTCACCATATTGTCAATATACTATCATTGTATGCATGCAGAGACTATCAGAGCCTTTTAATACACTTAAGTAATAAAGCTTTTTTATTTAAAGTATTAAACAATAAACATATTTTTTTTCACACTGAACAGATTATAATTTCTTATTTATAATTTAACTATTTATACTATTATTTGTTGAAACTTAACCCATGTTATGATGTTGAACGTTGTATATAATATGTTACTAGACGATTGATGACAGTATACATGTATACTATATTTTAGAGAAATAAACATATATTGCTTTTATCACATTGAACAGATTGTGATATCCTATTTATAATTTAACATTTTATGCTATTATTTGTTGAAACTTAACCCATGTTAATTATGATGTCGTTGTATATAATATGTTACTAGGTAATTGAAGACAGTACTATACATGTATCTAGATTTTTTTTAGAGTAATTTAAACATTTATTATTTCTCCACATTGATATCTTATTAACAATTTGACTATTTATGCTATTATATATTTGTTGAAGTTTGTTACTTTATAGGTAATTGATGACATTACACGTGTATTTATGATATAAATTTACATTTGAGCATAATCTGGGTCATAGTATGTATCGTATGTCCCAGGCATAAGTATGCTGAGCTTTTCAAATATTAAAACTAAAAAAAAAAAACGTTGGAATAATCTATTATTTACTATTTTTACTACAATTAAGAACGTATTGAATATGTTTGTTTATAAAATATGTAAATTTGCTGTGTTTTTAATATTATTATTTTAGAAACTTTATATATATATCATAAAAAAAGAAATATGCAAATCAAATGTTGGCTTCAGGTGCGTCTTATGAGCACATTTTAAAATCAACGTTTCAGTCTGTGTATAGATCATCAGATAAAAATGTTTCTACAGTTCACTTTCAAGTTATACTTTGAAAGTCCCTTGCTATCAACAATATTTTGTGTATTAAAAATATCATAAAATTATCTAGTAGTTTTGTTTGTTTTTTTGTTTCATTTTACGCCTTTTCCCAACAGTATTTCAGTCATATAGGCGGGTATTTCCTAACTCTTTCCTGGAGAGTTACACCCTTCCCTTCGCGCTAAACCTCCCAAGCACCCGGGGATCAAACCCCCACCCCAAGAGGAAAACATGGGAAAAGTCACGTCTCTAAACCCCTCAAACTGCATATTATGCTTTAATATCATTTAGTCCTAAGCAGAAACTGAAAACTATTTAAATGCATTTTAGAGAAAACGTCATGCGTAAAATCTTAAACCGAGCAGATCTATATTGTATTTTGTAAACGAAACCATCTTTTAGTACAAATTTATGACATGCAATTACTCATGAAATTATCTCGACTTTTAGCATATTTCATTTACCAATTCTGCCCATTTAAGTTACTTTTTTTTAAATAAAATAATTTACTAAACAAATAACATTGGGTGTAAAAGGCTATGGTAAGAATGGTGTAATCTATATTTAGAACTGTAATCTAAAAATGCACGTATATTTCGTTCGCGCAAAAGGCTCACTGCACAAAACATTTGGTGGTATCAGACCGTTTTAGCAAATTATTTTTTTTTATTTTTTGTTAAATATTTATCATTATGTATATTTTTAAAAATAATTTGTTGATTATGTTAATAATTTTACAATAAAAAATATTTTCTACAAAGTATTTAGAAGTCTCGTATGATATGGTATTGATACACACGAGAAGTGCGTGACGTCACGAAAAAGTCCACATGCTGTATTGCCCAACATTTGTAATATTGTTATTGATGCCAGTGATTGCTTAAATGGCTTCTACAAATAATCAAAACAGTGCCCCCGATTCTTGGGATTCAGAGATGAATGAGGATCAAGCTGATGATAAGTTAAACAAACCCATGACCGCCCTAAATATAAATGCACCTGCGTTCGTTCCCGGACAGAATCCATATGCAGTCAGTTTTGTGCCTTCCGGTGAGCCAGAAGATGCCGGTAAGTATGTTTTAGATTATTATAATGAATAAAAGTCACAATTTTTTTATTCAAACATACATATTCAGTATGTATACTCTACTTTATATAGATTAGTTTAAAGGAATGTTAGGGCAGGTTGCCAAAATTTGTGATTGCGTAGTTTTTCGGACGTCACATTTTCGGATGTTACTGAAGTGAACATTTTAAAGTCGAACTTGTCTATTTCAGTATTGTATAGACTATATTTAAGTGTAGGGAATGTTTTTTTTGTATATACAGTGGTGGTTAATGGAAATTAAAGTTATTTGAACAAGGATGACTCATGCTCTTTACACAATTCCTCGTCGCACTATTGTTCTTTAGTATATTTAGTACAAGTACAAAAACAAAATTAAGTCAGATCTTTTTATATTTTGATGCTTAGATTTGTTTCCTCATTTTTCGCTAGATATATTTCATTCAAAACTGATGAACGCTGAGAATGAGACGTTGTACCAGTGCAATTAGAATTATTGCGCAATAGGAAGTAAAAACCTTCCATTAGTAATATTATGAATATTATAATAAATAAAGAGCTTTGCTGTTTCTCAAAGTCAGGAAATAAACACTTTATTCCTGTTTTTCTGAATAATTTGAATTATTTATTTCATAATTTGTGCCTTTAAATCGGTGTTCTGTTTAATGAAACAAAAATATAATCAATATTGACAAATGTTGTTTTGATTTCACTGAGAATTATATTATTTATAACCACATGACATATATGCTTATTTCAGTAATTTAGATTTCATGTAAGGAAAAGTCTAAAAACAATCTCGAAAACAGTGCAATGAAATGGAACAATTTATTATTATTTAGACAGTTATCCTTCTGAGCAGGCGAACTGAACAAGAATCATATTTTATGAATTATCATTTATTTTCATATCTGTTAATACAGCTGACAATACCCATTTCCATCAATTTATTAAATATTTTGTAAAATAAATGGTCATCTATTTTACTCTATGGTTGATTAGTACCGTATTGATAAATATATTCAAAAACATATGGGAAAAGGAAATATACTGGAGGCAGATTTTATACTTAAAATAGTTCGACTTTAAACATGGTTCAAGTTTTTCTGTAAACTTAATCCATTTACATCTTATATTCTACATAGCATATTAGTTTCAAAGGACAGAGGCCTTCAATAGAAATTAAAATTTCAATGTTAAATTTTGTTATGTAAATTATTTTTGTAATATAATAATATATTATATGATTACTAAGGGTGTAACAGTTTACCGGTATACCGATATATTGCAATATAAAAAAACAAATTTCGTACCGTGGTACGATTTTTGGAAAACCGGTATCTTATTAAAATCATATTTTTCAATTAATTACCTTCTAATTTTGTACAAATTTCACATAAAATCTTTAATTGGCGAATTTGTTGGCGCCAACGTAAGATAAAAGTATACGACAACTATACACTTAAAAGTCAATAAGCGGCCGCATAATTTACATTAGCGGCCCAGATGTGAAAGGTCACACGCGACTAGTTTTGTTTATCAAATTGTTATTTATTCCTTGCATTTTTATTAAGTTTCTACTAAAAATATATACATATAATAAAAATATATAAATGTTACTCCATCTTTACATGACAATACGTATTGCAATATATTGCAATACGCTTCAGCAAAATGGCAATATATTGCAATACGGTTTTTGCTGTATTGTTACACCCCTAATGATTACTTCTTTTAGATACGCCTACAGCTGAGGGGGCAAAACCGCCAACAGACACTGAAATGGCTGTGGATGAAGATGAAGGTAATTTTTATTCTTTCAGAAATTAGAGCAAAATGTTGCCAGTATTTCCTTCCAGGGCCAAAAAACCCTTCTGTGTAGGGGCCGAATATAGGCTGCTTCCCCAACCAAAATAGCCTCTTTATTTCCCCAGTTTGGTCCTCAAAATTCCCCAGTCTTTTGAAATTTCCCATAGAATTTAGAAAAAAACTAAATGTTGGTGTTGAATTAAGGTCTTTTACTGCCTTATTAGTATTTCCCAGTGCTTTTTGCTTTTCTATTTTGAAGAACTTGTTAAAAGTTTGTGTTAAATTTCAGACCCCTTTTCCCAAAGTAAGCCAAAATCACGCATATTTTCCCCAAGAAAAAGGCTGAGGCCCCTTCCCCAAAAATGGTGTTTTGGCCCTGCCTTCTTTATATCCGCTGGCAAGTTAGTTGCTTATATCGGGGATGCCAATTTTCCGTGGATCCGGTCCTCGAACCACTTTTGAGAACGATGTAAATCCGAGGAGAAAATTAGGGGGGTGGGGGTCCTTTCGCCCAGTTTGCTACCGTCTATTGTCCGCCGATTGTAAATGTTTAGACTGTACCGTAAATATTTAGACCATACTGCTTTTAGGGTATGTTCAGTTATTGTCGCTATTATAGTAATCAAATGAACGATAGTGTTAAATATACCTACCAATCGTAGCGTCTTTCTGTAGTTGAAGAAAGCAAAACAAACTGTCGGCCGATAGCAAGAAAGATATTTTTTAGCAATTAACTCAACACCGCTTCGAAGATCAAAGACTGTGACAAAAATAAAGCACTAAAAGGAAATGCATTTTAGACCATCTGAAAAGGATGAAAACCCAGGAGCTTCCGGGGGCTTCACCCCTGGTCCCCCACCAGGGCTCTGCCCTAGACCTGCATGGGAGGCCTACGTGGCCCCCATGACCCCTCGCGCTTAATTTTTCTCTTTTTTCCAAATTGTCTGTTGGCATCCCTGTTATATGATAAATCACATGACCGCTAGCTCAAGTTGGACTGTATTTATTTTAGATTGATAGTAAAACAAGTTCTTTTAATTTACATTGCAAGGTCTTATTATATGTTTTGTTATAAGTTCTTGGTAAGTCTTGGCAACTATAGATAATATCAATTTTGTGACTGAAAGCCAAGTCTCTTGTCTCAAAGTCTCTGCATGTATCACAATAAAAACTAAAATAGCTTTGTTACATTGTGTAGTCTGATTCCACAAATAAATAAATTTTCAAGAAGAGTCATCTCTTTTTGTTCTCGTCAAAGAGTAATTGTCAAAACTAAGGACTTAATTTTCAAGAATTTACTTGATATTTAGTACTTACTGTTTGACAAATTTAGTGTTATTTTTTTTTAAGGTGGAGGAAAAGATAATCAAGAAGTTGGTGAGTGAATGTTTCATTTTACAAAAAAAAGTAAAGGAAGGTCAATGATACAATTATGTTCTATCTGTAGAATTATAATGAAAAAAAAAAGTCTACATGACAGTATTGCTAAGAATAAGATAAAAGTAATGTGCCAGCATTTTCATTCTGCTGTAAACTTGATTAAACATTTTTCTGTTAAATCTCATCTTTGCTTCAACAGCAAGGGTTTTTTATTTATCAGTTTTAACTGTAGTTACTATTGTAAATAGCTGGCAGTTCCGGTGATATCAGTGCTAAAATATTTGAATGTGCATTTAGCATAATGGATCTTGCTTTATCAAAGCAGCATTCATATCTTGATCATTGCATGTGGGAAATGGTCATATTTTAGACAGAAATGGGAGGTCCTTCAATTCAAAAAGTCATTACACTGTGGTACCATGTATAATTGATAATATTTTGATATATTAACCTGCAGTTATCAGTTGTAAGGAATAAAGAAGAAATTTTATGTTTAGTTTTTCATTGCATTGTCTAACTATTGAATCTGGTAGGTGGGTATCAGCATATCAGGTATAAAATCTGTACCTGGTATCTGCCAGAATGAATGGTTAATTAAGTGTCAAATTCCATGTCATAGTTTTAACTTTTTTGACAGATATATAAAATATAGTCTTTTTTTCTTAAGTGTACTGTAAATTATGTAGAATTTCTAAATTTAAATCGGGGGTCCTTTTAAAAAAAGTGGCATAAGTTGTATAGCGAATATGGGTAAATAATATTGTTTATCAGCTGATGACTGGGGCGCAGAAGAAGAAGATGAAGATGATGATCTAGATGATGATGAGGATGAAGAAGGGGCAGATGAGAAACCCAAGAAACAATCTGTTTCGTCGGAACCAAAAGTCAAAAAGGCTCATATGAATATTATCTTTATTGGCCATGTTGGTAAGTATTTTAATTTTCCTTGCAAGATTATAATTTTGGCTATTCCAATTCCAAGTTAAATTCAGAAATTTTCTTGTAGTATGTGCTATATACATATATAGTTAAACTTGTGCATATAGTTTAATTTGTGCATTTTTGAGTACAGTTGAGTTGTGTTAAGCGATAATTAAAAATATCAACACCATCCTTTCTATTTTAAGTCTTCATCATAAACTACATGATATAGAATTTAGAAACTTCATATCATGTATGACCTTTGAATTTACAATAGGAATATTGTTATTTAACTGAATTTGGCTTTAGTGGACACACCTATGTTTAGTTTGGTAATGTGAAAACTTTTAAAAGCAGCATGGCTTATTATGTTGCAAAACATCTGTAAAAAAAGATAATACCTTGAAACTACTTTTTCAGATGCAGGGAAATCAACAATAGGAGGACAAATTCTGTAAGTAGATATATTCTGAGTGGTTAAGGTCGTTGACTTCAAACCACTTGCCCCTCACCGCTGTGGGTTCGAATCCCGACAGGGACTTTGGATTCTTTCATGTGAGGAAGCTATCCAGCTAGCTTACGGAACGTCGGTGGTTCTACTCAGGTGCCCTTTCGTGCCTGAAATAATGCATGGAAGGGCACCTGAGTTCTTCCTCCACCAGTAAAGCTGGAACATCGCGATATGACCTATACTGTGTCGATGTGACGTAAAACCCAAAACAACCAAACAAAAGATATATTATACCAACTTTCATTACTTCTTTTATTCTCAGTCTCTTACTTTCAGTCTCTTTAAATGCTCATTTAAGTTTTCGTGTTAAACTCTGTAAGATAGATAGACAAGGTATATTGTACATATTCATGTTTATTTTGAAGATTACATGAAATAAGGCTTGAAATTAAACCTCATGGGTGTTAATGATAATCAAGAGCCACATCACCTGCCAGTGTAAAATAGATATGTGTGACCATACTCTATTATTTACAGTCAAATTTTATCAATCTATCAATTGATTCTGTTAACAAGCAATGAAGAGCTCTAAGTGGTTACACAAATTAAGAAGCTTGAAAATCACCATAAACATTTCTGTTAAAAAAAAGTCAAAGCTCCATGATATTTGTGAAGTTTGATGGGAGGTTTGATGTATTAACATATAACCTTCATAAAAGCAAAACTTCTGATTTAATAGACTCACCGCTGATTCAGAAATCTTGTGGAATAAGTAGTCTGTCACTGGAGCGGAATTTAGTAATTATTTGTTAGTTATCCAGAAAAGTTGATTTGTGGATTGATGGCCAAGATGTGACTTAAAAAAGTTTGATAAACTTGTGTAGAAACCAAATTAATAAACTGTCTGATTGTATTGTAGGTACCTTACTGGTATGGTAGACAAAAGAACTCTGGAAAAATATGAGAGAGAAGCAAAAGAGAAAAACAGAGAAACTTGGTAAATATTAACATTACTTTGGTATGTAGTATTGCTCACCTCTTTAAGAAAAAAATTGTCATTGATTGTTTTTCTGTATGAAAAAGTAAGCATCTGGCATGTGACTTCCCTCCTCTTCCAATTTCTGCAATTAACCTCCCAAAGTTAATGAGGAATAAATAAAAAAATTAAACAGTGTTAATATTTTTGCAAATATTTTGATGGAATGAAATTGGCAAGCTGCCAGAAAAGCTGTTTTAATATCATTGTAAACAATCAAGAATTATATTTGTGCATCAAGTCTGACCAAGCTTGAACACTAATTTCTTGTTTGTTTTAGGATGGGATTAATTGTTTGATGATATCAGTAAACATGTTACATAGTTTTAATAAATTCCTACTCAGATACCTGTCTTCCTTCGCAAGTAAAGCTGGGAATTTACCATATGACATCAAGATTACCGCCCCCCCCCCTCCCTTCTCTAGCAGAGGCCATTAACAGGCGTCTTCCCACTATAGAAATTCTTTAAAAATCATGCATATTTCCCCTTATTTGGGGAAAATTCAATTTCCATAAAGTTTTTTATCGTGCTGTATTATTTTCTCCGAAATTTAAGGGATGAGCCCCGTCCCTGTGGAAAAAAAGCCCTGGACTTTATCAGTGTCTGCATGACAAGCAAAAAATGTTAAAATAAATCAACATGTCAGTGAAATATATCTTGTGAAAATATGAAATTAACTTCTTTTTTTTTTTCATACAGGTGTCACTAATGTTACGCCTTTTAACCAGGTGAACAAGTGTATACTACTTTTGTTAATAGTAGATGTTAAAGGGATTACCTTCCTTGTTTCATACCATTTTAAACTGCAATTTTACCATATATGAGTTGAAGGGCTTTTCTGTAACTGAGGCCCATAATTGGTGGCTTCCCAATTGAAAAAAAAATCCATGTATCCCAATTTTATCAGCAATTTCCCATAATAATGTTTTGTGAACAATCCTGAGAATTTCTTTGATAACTGATTGTTGATTGGCAGGAGCTTATGTTGTAAAATGTACACTTTAAAATTAATTGAATGAAGTTCTTAAATATATACCGTAAAATTCCTAATAAAGGCCCCCCAGGCCTTTTGATAGGGAAAACAATCTACTCATCAGTGCTGAACTCATAATTAAAGCCATAATTTTATTCAAATCATTCAGAATCCATAGTATTTTATAGTAAACACAAATATGTATAATATGAACTTTAAAACCTTAACATTTTTTAATGTCATTACCAACACTAAATGTATTTACAGTGATTTTTAGCTCACCTGTCACAAAGTGACAGGGTGAGCTTTTGTGATCGCTTTTCGTCCGGCGTCCGTCCGTCGTCCGTCCGTCCGTCCGTCCGTAAACTTTTGCTTTAAATGACATCTCCTCATAAACCACTGAGCCAATTTCATCCAAACTTCACAGGAATGTTCCTTTGGTGGTCACCTTTAAAAATTGTTCAAAGAATTTAATTCCATGCAGAACTCTGGTTGCCATGGCAACCGAAAGAAAAATCTTTAAATATCTTCTTTTAAACAACCCTAAGAGCTAGAGCTTAGATATTTGGCATGAAACATCTTCTAGTGAGTGTCTACCAAGTTTGTACAAATAAAAGCCCTGAGGTCAAAATTGGCCCCGCCCGGGGGGGTCATTGATTTTCCCTATATGCATATAGTAAAAACTTAAAAAAATCTTCTTTTAAAGAACCGTAAGAGCTAGAGCTTAGATATTTGGCATGAAACATCTTCTAGTGAATGTCTATCAAGTTTGTTCAAATAAAAGCCCTGGGGTCAAAATTGGCCCCGCCCCAGGGGGTCATTCATTTTCCCTATATGCATATAGTAAAAACTTAAAAAATCTTCTTTTAAAGAACCCAAAGAGCTAGAGCTAAGATATTAAGCATGAAACATCTTCTAGTGAGTGTCTACCAAGTTTGTTCAAATAAAAGCCCTGGGGTCAAAATTGGCCCCGCCCCGGGGGGTCATTGATTTTCCCTATATGCATATAGTAAAAACTTAAAAAATCTTCTTTTAAAGAACCATAAGAGCTAGAGCTTAGATATTTGGCATGAAATGTCTTCTAGTGAATGTCTACCAAGTTTGCTCAAATAAAAGCCCTGGGGTCAAAATTGACCCTGCCCCAGGGGTCATAGATTTTCCCTATATGCATATAGTAAAAACTTAAAAAATCTTCTTTTAAAGAACTCAAAGAGCTAGAGCTAAGATATTTAGCATGAAACATCTTCTAATGGGTGTCTACCAAGTATGTTCAAATAAAAGCCCTGGGGTCAAAACTGGCCCCGCCCGGGGGGGTCATTGATTTTCCTTATATGTGTATATCAAAAACTTAAAAATCTTCTTTGAAAAAACCCAAATAGCTAGAGTTTAGATATTCAGCATGAAACATCTTTAAGTAAATATCTACAAAGTTTGTTCAAATAAAAGCCCGGGTGTCAAAACTGGCCCTGCCCCAGGGGTGTCATTGTTTTTAACTATATGTGTATAGTAAAAACTTAAAAAATCTTCTTTTAAAGAACCGTATGAGCTAGAGCTTAGATGTTTAGCATGAAACATCTTCTTATGGGTGTCTACCAAGTTTGTTCAAATAAACAAATAAAAGCCCTTGGATAAAAATTGGCCCGGGGGTGGGGGGGGGCTATATACAGGTGAGCGACCTCAGGGCCATCATGGCCCTCTTGTTTTATTTAGGAAAAACTGTGTTGTAATAATAGCCCCCCTTTTTGAAAATGTTTAGCCCCCGGGGGCGTTTATTAGGAATTTTACGGTACTTTTTGTTTGTTGTTCAGTTGTCTGTCCACCTTTACTCAATTTGATAAAGTATTGTGCTTGATTCTTTCAAACTGAAAGTTTAATCCTTTTCCCAATTTCTAGGAAGGGATCTCTGGATTGATGATTTGACAGTGAAGAGAATTTGATAAGAAATCTATTATCTCTAATACTAGTTTTAAATAATTTCAATCTTTTTATGACAGGTATTTATCATGGGCATTAGACACAAATTTAGAGGAGAGAGAAAAGGGTAAAACAGTTGAGGTAGGAAGAGCTTACTTTGAGACAGAAAACAAGCATTTTACCATCCTTGATGCTCCAGGACATAAAAGTTTTGTACCCAATATGATTGGTGGTGCCTCACAGGCAGACATAGCTATTCTGGTAAAATTTTATCATCATATTGAAGTTTAAAAACTTTTGTTTGGTGTGAGACTTTGTGTGTGTGTATATATCATTTTAGCGAGTTTTTATGAGGTCATTGAACACTGATATCTTTGCTTTTTGTATTATGTAAAAGATCTTAGTCTATGGTCTATGAAAATTTGATGAAACATGGTCCGTAACCCAATTAGGGCTTTAACCCATGATTCCTAGTTTGACGGGCTGACCATACATTATTGTAGTGCATTGCTGGAAAAATGATTTCTATTTCAATTGTAACATGCTTATTGAATATATGTATGAAGGTAGCAATAGTTAAAGGAGAGTTAATTTTCATGATATTATTTGATTGAATTAAATTTCCCTTACTTTTTCAATGCATTACTGTGTAAATAATACACTTGATTTCATAGTCTGTTTCATAAGGATACAGGGTGAAACATGTTAAAATTATATATTGAAACAGAATTATCTATGCATATTTTAAAGATTTGTTTAAATATATTTATGTTATGATATAAATGTCACATGATTACTGTTAATTTAATATTTACAGGTGATATCTGCAAGAAGGGGAGAATTTGAAACAGGGTTTGAGAGAGGTGGTCAGACCAGAGAACATGCTATGTTAGTAAAAACTGCAGGAGTCAAGAAACTAGTAGTTGTTATAAATAAAATGGATGACCCAACAGTAGAGTGGGCGGAAGAAAGGTATGTAATTATTTTAATCAGTTTATGGTATTCTTTTATCCTTCGGATTGTTATGTCTGACTGTTTAGCTCCATGGGGAGAGCATCAAATTTGTAATATTGGGGTCACTGCTTGATTCAGGGACAAGGCAAAATTTTTTCTTAGAAAATTTAAATTGTGAGATAAGTAGTTGGTCACTTGTGGAGAAATTTGTAAATACTAGTTAGTTATTTTCCACTTTCTCTCTTTTAATTAAAATGTAATTAGTGCCTGCAGTGACCTTGCATTGTTTATGTTGTATTTTCTCCTAATGTATCTGTCTACTAAATTAATCAAAGAATTTTTATGCCAATTATTCATATTTACAGGTACAATGAATGCAAAGATAAACTTATTCCATATCTAAAGAAGTGCGGCTTTAACCCTAAAACAGATCTAATATTTTTCCCAGTATCTGGTTTAACAGGAGCTTTTCTACGAGATGTCCCTCCGGAAGATCTTTGTCCTTGGTACAGGTAAGGGCATTATTTTAAAGAAGACAAAATGATTTTATCATGAAATTCTTCATTATTTGTTGTCCAGAACACACACTAACATTTCTATGGTTTATATAGTTTGAGCAAAAGTTTGAAGTAGTCTAGATATAATCCTAATTTCAAACCATCATTTTAAGCAATAACATAAAAATTAATTAATCGGCTTTCTAGTATATACTAAGTTATATACATATCTATTACTGTTAAGTGATTTTCTTAACCCATATACATATTTAATATTGTCAAATGCAAACATGTTTTGTGTCATGCTTACAAAGTTTAAAACATTTCTTGCAGTTTGAAATTTAGACAGAATGTATCTTTTAAAGTTTTGTTACTTCCAGTTCTGTAAGTACTGTTTATCATTATTTAACATGAAAAATACCATATTTTTATTTTTTAGAGGACCTTCATTAATTCAATATTTAGATGGACTTCCAGCGATCAGTCGAGCATTAGACAAACCTTTCCGTATGCCAGTTGTAGACAGATATAGGGACATGGGAACCATTTTAATAGGAAAAGTAGAATCTGGAATCTGCTCCAAAAACCAGAGTATGTTACTCATGCCGAACAGGGTATGTATATTCTTTCATATCCGCTGTTTATTTGTAGAAGCAACTCGTAACCAATATATTGGGGCTATTCCAGAAGTGTTACACATAAAGATTTCAACAACTCATTTGACTTTATGAACAATGATTAATTATAATTTAATTTGTGTTTTGAGATGATAATATATGATTATAGCGTACTTACTTTGCCTGTATAATAACTTCCACGGATCCAAAATCAATGCTGATGTAGAAATGTGTTGCAAAGCACAGTGTACCTTGTGATAGAATATTCGCAAAAGGGTATTAAAATAGTGAAACGGTGTCACAATATTGAAATGGATGATGTTTTAGTAAGTCATTAACAATTGACATATGAGCCGCGTCACGACAAAACCAACATAATGGGTTTGCGACCAGCATGGATCCAGACCAGCCTGCGCATCCGCATAACAAGTAGAGAACAGACAGCGAACAGCATGGATCCTGATCAGACTGCGCGGATGCGCAGTCTGGTCTGGATCCTTGCTGGTCGCAAACGCACTATAATGGTTTTGTCATGACACGGCTCATATAATGATATATTTACAGATAACAGTAAAGATTATGCAGTTATGGTCCTATGATGAGGAGACTGATGAAGTTCATCCTGGAGAAAATGTCAAATGTAAAGTATCTGGAATAGAAGAAGAGGTACAGTTCATACTATAGTGATACAAAATTGTCTTAAGTATTTGGGCAGTGTGTTTTTAAGTTCAATGAAGTAAATTTGTGTGATTCTTTTATGATTTTCATACTGATTTTTCTTTTTTTCCTACAGTGTGGTATATTTTATGAACTGATAAGCTTAAATTATAAACATACATAATGAGTTTGTGAATATTAACATATTTTCAACAGCTTTAATGTCCAAAGAGAGCAACAAAATTCTTGTTTACTTTACATTTAAATAAAGTCACAGAAAGTAAGGGTTGAGGCATCTGCGGGTGAGTCACTGACTTTATTCATTTGTCCCTTACTATTGTTGGTTTTAATCCAGCCAGGGTCTTTGCATTCCTTCAAAATTATCTGACTAGTTAATGGAATTTTTCATGATTCTAGTTATGGTGTCTCTCAGGCTTATAAATAACTCATGGAGAGACACCAAAGGTCTTCTCTTGCTAGTCAATCTAGAACGTTGCCATTTAATCACAAAAAAGAAAACTGCCTTTATTAGATATTTCTTGGAAGAATTCTTTAATGTTTACATTTTATTACAGGATGTTTCACCTGGCTTTGTGATATGTGCTTTAGATGCCCCTTGTAATACAGGTAGAATATTTGATGCAAAGGTAAGTAAATTGTTTTTCTTATCACATAATTAATTAGATAATTGTAGGTGAAACTCTTTAAAACTTTTAAACTTTTTTCTAGCTTATAGACAATGAAGCAAATATAGTTTTAAGAAATTTTAACTTTCTGTTTATGCGAGTGTTTCAAGTACCAGTTTGTACCTGAAATCTGAAATAATGCACAAAGGGGCACCCAAGGTCATACTCCACCGGTAAAGCTGGAAAGTCGCCTGTTGTGTTGATGTAATGTAAAATATATAACTATATAAGCTATTTATGTGGTTAATATGGCAATATTTTGTTAGAAATAGCAGAGTTTAAGTATGGAAATTCACAGACTCGAGTAAAATATCTGTACTCTGTTAAATATTTTCAGAGGAACTAGTGGTAAATTAATGCATTAATAAATAAGCAATGTATGTACGTGTAGTAGTTTTGTTGCTTTCATTAATTTGCCTATAATTTTGTATTTAGCAAAACAAAAAATAACTCGCAGAGTAATTTCTATTCTGTAATTTTGCATACTCTAGTGTTGATATTGGAGAAATTTATGAAACTATTCATTTGCCAGTAGCAGTTATTGATAAGCTATTAATACTAATACAGGTATTGTGTATCACAAAGTGTAATCAATAAAGAAATTTGCTATTTAAGTAGATTGACTTGAAACTTTTCATCTTAATTTTCTGTTTAATTTTAGCGATATTTGCGAAAATATGATTTGCCTAAAAACTGTTTATAGTTTTCATCTAACATATAACTATATAAACTACCTACAGATAGTGATATTGGAACACAAATCAATCATCTGTGCGGGATATAGTGCTGTGTTACATCTTCATACTGTAGCGGAGGAAGTGACCATCAAAAACCTCATATGTTTATTAGACAAAAAAACTGGTAAAAAGACTCCTACCCGATTTATAATGCAAGACCAGATTGGTATTGCTCGATTCCAAGTGAACGCTGGCATGATATGTATGGAGACCTTCACAGACTTTCCCCAGATGGGCAGATTTAATTTACGAGACGAAGGTAAGTGAACTTCCTGTAATATCTGTGTGATAATAAGGATTATAGAGATGATGATAGACTTGCCACTAGTATATATCCAGGCAAATTTTCACATCCATGCAGTGGGATCGGGCTTAGTACTGCTCTTTACAGAGTTTTGGCGCCTTAACTACTTGAACATTGTTTTAGAACATTTATTGCATAAAACGAGACTTGTGGGTATTGAATTTCCGTTTCATTGATCTTTTTACCAGAGCGATTTTAAATTTAAATGCTACAACACTAAATATCTCAATCTTACGTTCTGGACAAAACAATTTATCATTTTTAGGGTTAAAATATGTAATGACTTAACAGCTAGCTTAAGTCTGCATTGGTCACATGGATAGATTCAGTCACTGCCTGCGAGCATTTCAGTTCCCTTTATCATGATAATAAAATATATGTAGATTATATGACATTCATGTTTTTATTATATGATTTCCATTTGTTGATAAAAATTATTCTACTATATTTCAGGTCGAACCATAGCTATAGGTCAAGTATTAAAAGTAATAGAATAAACAATAACTTAGGCCATTTACCAAAATTGAAGACAACTACATCGCATCTGGATACGGAACACTCTGCTCATGTATAAATGAAGATATAAACGATATATTCACTGCATTGCTGGTGAAAACTGCTGCAGCTCTGAATTTCAGCGATTATGATTTGGTGCTTTATGTTCAGTGTTGTGTCGAATGCAATTCTTAATCATGTTCAGTTTTCGCGGGGAAAAAATTACAAGCTAATGATAATAAACATCTGCGAGCGTATGTGATTCAGCTATTAAAATATATTGGTAATCATATGCAATCATACATTGCAAATCGGTCTAATCAGCCATTATGATTGTGTTATAACAAATTAAATCATGCACATTCAGATCTGTTATATAAATCAGACAAAATAGTGATCAACTATCACACACTGGCAAGGTTTCATATAGGTGTAAGTAGGCTGAAGTCTCAGGTACTGCTTCAAAGCAACCGTCTACCATGTGTTCACCATTGACTACAGAAATGCTTACATACCAATGATTTTTAAGAGTTTTGTCCCTTAGCTTACAGATTTGTATTTCGAGACCTTTATCCTGTTCTTAAATATTCTGTTGATGAAAGGTCCTAGCTTTGTTTAGAATTGTTTTCTAATTGAGCTATAAAACAACATAAGTATATTGTTAAATTATTGTCAAAGTAATATTCATGAGATTATAGATAGTGGGTTAAGACATGTGTTCTATTAATTTTGCCTTCCCTATGTCTTTGTGATATATAGTTAAATAAGTTATGCACAAATATTGATGGTGGTAATAACTATTATTTCAAAAGTATGAAATCTCCCGAAGTATCTTGCAAACTATTTTAAAATCATAGCAAGAATCATTAGAAAAGTATCTAAAGGGCATTTTAATTTTAACCCTGGTCAAATACTGTTTTTATGGCCTAAAATCAATTTTTTGAAAATTCGTTTTTTCCTATTTATCAAATGATTTTTTTTCGATCTGAAGATTGCAATTTTTTATTTGATTCTTTACATATGTGATAAATATTCACTTTGCATTTAGATATTTAGATGATTTTCCTATTTTTATTAGAATAAATTAAATTTTAAAAATTTTATCCTTCAGATATTTAAAACTTGTATCAGTATTTCAATTTATTACTTAAAAAGATGAAATAAGTGTTCTATATTTTAATCGCTACAGCTTTAGATTTGTCCATATATTGTGTTGCATTATTTGTTTTTCTCTTTTTGTAATAAGTTAATTGAAATGATGCGAGCAATGATGACTTCAAACAGTAATGCTGAGTCATTGTTAAAGATTTTGAAACAATTACGATTGTCCAGTAAGTAGAAATGTTAAGGAAAGAAATTATGGTTTCAAAGACATTTACTGCCTGAAGTATTAATGGAGTATTTTCTACATTTTGAAATTTCTATTTTAAAGGCACATTGATAGGTGGGTGGTGGGGATAGCAAACAAATAAATTTAAGAAATTGCAATTTCATATAAATAGAACTTAGTTGTTTTTGTTGGTTGACAAAGTACCAAGTTGTTTTGTTGATAGATTTGCAGATATATGACAGTGCATGTGTAACTTTGTTACATATAATGTATGTGTGTGTAATAGAATTACACAGTATGTGTTAACACACTAGTGATATTAGCGTGTTACAATGGAGAATTAGTCGAGTTTGTAGGAAAATTTTGATGTATATACGAAAAAAACCTCTTTGTTGAATAAATGTCACTGCTCAACCTTCGGAAATTAGGTTGTATGTAAAAAAAAAGATCAGAAATCTGTGCTATGCCCAAAATAGTGCTCTTTGTTTATTTATGTTATGTTTAAATGTTTATAATATTATATTTTTTTCCCTCATGTAAATCATTTATTTATGCAGTTCCTGTCATGTGTGTTCAGGACAGCACACAGTCTTTTTAACTTTAAACCAATTTTATGAATAGATACAGTTTGTGAATAAATTGACTCAGTTTGCAACATTTCTCGACTATATGCTGATGTTTATTAAATTCAGAACACCATCTCTCTATATATATATGTAGATCAATATTACATGATTAGATGAATATCATACTGTTACTGGCGCCATCTAGTGTATGAGATGAATAGTACAAGGTATCTGGCACCATCTACATTAGAAAATAAATATTGCGTGGTTCTGAGTACCAACTATTTTACAATATTGTTATGATTTATCAAAGCAGATTTTAGGGGTGTCTGTGGCCAAATGGTTAAGGTCATTGACTTAAAAACTTGAACTTAAACTTGCCTCTCACTGCTGTGGGTTTAAATCCTGCAATGGACTTCAGGTTCTTCCATGTGAGGAAGTTATCCAGCTAGCTGGTGGCACACCAGATGACCTTTATAGTGTCGTGTGACTTGGAAATCCAACAAAACAACAAAGCAGATTTAAAGGGAGCTTCTTAATTTAGGCAACCAGATTTTTTGCCCATAAGTCTTTATATATTATGCATTCAGTATTGAGTTATACTCACTGTAATCAGTGTTTTATGACACTGTTTGGAAATGGTTTATGTTTGCCCAATAAAGAATTCTTTAAATTTAAGTTGTGAAATTAGGTAATTTGGAAACAAAATTGCAACATATTCCGAATCTGTAAATTTGTAACAATTTTCTACTAATTGGGAACAGGTCTTTCACTAGGACCATCTTAAGGAGAAAAGGACATTGGTAATCATGTCCTTGACATTTATGTGATTTTGTCTGCAATATTTGCTTTAACCTTGTTTATTTAGCAAAATTCCATAATTTGCTAATTTAGTTATGTTAAAAGTTATGATTAAGCTAAAGCCTATAATGTGTTGAAGCCTATTCCTTTGTTATGAAAGAATTATCTGTATGTTATATAACCTATGAATGTTATTTATAAAAAAAAGACAATGAACCCTGTAGAAGAAAACTTAGAATTTTTTTTGCTGGCTGATTTCTGAATTTATTGATTTTAAATGTTATTACTTTGAAATATTTCATAACAAAATAAGTAACGCATATCGTAAAGGGTTTTGTTTATTTTACAAAAAAAACGTGCAATGGTGCAATATGAGAGTTGTTGATCTATACATGCACATTGTTTGGTTATATCAAATCAAACCTTTATCGTCAAATGTATTCTGTGATTTTGTTTTAAAACAGGTTACTACTGATGTGAAGATAACAAATAATTCAGCTGTAGCTGATGATTTTATAGTTTAAGATAATTGATAAAGATTTTTTTCTCTTGTTGATTTTTACATATATTAAGATTAGAGCGCCTTAGGATTTTCAAAAGTCTACAAATATACGACCAATTACATTATGAGTCATTTACCACATCTCAAATCAGCATATGCACGAAGTGTGTTGAGAAGTCAGAGCTAGTGTAAGAGTATGGTTGCAAAAAGCAAACTGTATAACTGGATAAACTGTATATTTTTACCATAAAATGATGAATAAATGTAACTGAAATACATGCTATGTACAGTTATTTCAATAAAATAGCAATTAAATTTGACAATGATGTTGTTTTATGTTATTTATTTCCAGATTCTCTTCTTTATGTGTGGTATAATTTATTGTAAAGATACACATGTACTCAACATGGCATAGGAAGCTATCCAGCTAGCTTACGGAACGTCGGTGGTTCTACTCGGGTGCCCGTTCGTGCCTGAAATAATGCACGGAAGGGCACCTGAGGTCTAACTGGAACGTCGCGATATGATATATACTGTGTCGATGTGATGTAAAACCCAAAACAAACAACATGGCATAGTTCATTGCTATGATGTACCCTCAAGCTTGATTAATTCTCACTTACTATGATAATTATGCCCAATTTTGACATTAAATTGCTGTTTGATTTTGGCATAAGTTTCTGAAATGATATTCCTATTTTGACTTGCATTACTGTTTCAATATGTCAAGTATAGCTCTACTACTACTGTTTGATATGCACACTTTGTTTGAGTAACTGTAATGGTTTTCCTGCTTTGCATCAGTTACTGTAATGGTATTTCAACATGGCGTAAGTAACTGTAATGATAGCCCTACTTGGCATAAGTTACTGAAATGGTATTTCAACCTTGCATAAGTTACAATAGTGATAGCCCTACTTGGCATAAGTTACTAAAATGGTATTTCAACCTTGCATAAGTTACAATAGTGATAGTCCTTCTTGGCATAAGTTACTGTAATGGTATCTCCACTGGCATAAGTTACTGTAATGATAGTCCTACTTGGCATAAGTTACTGTAATGGTATTTCAACTTGGCATAAGTTACTGTAATGATAGTCCTACTTGGCATAAGTTACTGTAATGGTATTTCAACTTGTCATAAGTTACTTTAATGGCATGACAACTTGACATAAGTTACTGTAATGGTATTTCAACTTTGCATAGTGTAGTGTAAATGAAATTTCAAACCCGCATTTAATTACTGCTAAAGTATTTTCAACATGGCATATCTTACTGTAAAGATAAAAGTACCTAACTTTGGGCAAAGTTATGTAAGGTCATTTCAACCCTTGTTTCATAAGTTTATGTAATGGCATACAAAACTTGGCATAAGTTACTCAAATGGTATTTCAGCTTGTCATAAGTCACTGCAATGGTATGACAACTTGGCATAAGTTACTGTAATAAAATTCCATCTTGTAATTGTATGACAATTTTGCATAAGTCACTGTAATGGTATGACAATTTGGCATGGCATATGTTTCTGTTTGACAGAATTTACTGATGTCAATTCACAACGTATAACTGTCCAAAAGCATTCAAGATTATAATCAGACTCAGCATATTGTATTATCCACATGGAGTATAAATGGCAACGCTAAGTTTGTTGATTTCCAAACAAGAATCTTTGTACAAAATATAAATTTATTACTTAAATTTTCATGAAGGCATGATAACCCGTATATAACAAAGAAAAGTGTAGGGCCTTTCGAGTATTTAAAGTTTAGTAAGTGCTAAACAACAACCTACAATATTTTGACAACGAGCATTTTGTGTTTGACCGTAGGCTCCACTCTCTCGAACTGAATTCCCCGGCCTCCACACATCTTTGTGTCTGTGAATCCTTGATGAATCATACTTCGCCAAGACAACAAAAACGTTGAATTCTACAACTGTCTTAAACTTCAATTGTCCCTAAACCTGAATTCACTTGTAACGAATATTGTTACCATTGAAATTTAAAAAGAAGTAAACTTTATTTAATTATTTAAAAAGTTAAATTTATTTAAATGTTTATTATCAATTATATCAATATTTTCACGAGTTTTATTTTAAACAATTGTAACTTAAGCGACAAAGCTGAACTCCGAAAATGTAGCGAAATCCATAGGTGCAGATTCTTTGAGATTCATCAAAGCGGCGTTGCACGTGCAGATGCTCATGGAGAATGCGCCATGTTGTTTCACTGCAGCAGATCGCCTCCATAAGTTCTTTCATAGTTTGGCATCTGTCTGTATCGAGGCAAGTCCTGACTTTTAATCATCTTTCTCGTTACCTACAGGATACCTTCCACACACTGTTCCGTCGACGATGACATTATATGTTCTCATTTTTTTTTAACTTTTAAGCGAATCATAAATCTTAATTAAAATAACATATGTAATTTTAACTACATTAAAAAACAATTAATAAAACATTAAACTTATTTTACAGTAAATACGATGACATCCGACACAATTTGCTAAAGCTTACCTGAAATCATTTGTTTCTAATTTTATCGGGAAGGCTGCTTATAATAACAATGAATTTTTCCTATGACAATCTGATCTTCTGATTCAAGTTTAAAAATCGAACACAAGTAATGTCCATGCTGCATCACTATAAAATATGTTCGCACATGTCTCGTGAAATAGAATTACGATAACAACATTGGGAAATATCAAATCAGTCCAGCCAAAACTTATTGGAGAGCTTGATCAACATCATTTGTTTTAAATATTTTATTTATTAACAAATCTCATAGCCCTTAAAGGCATAAGAGAGGACAAAAATATAAATAAATAAATAAATAAAATAAATAAAAATCATTATTGTTTTAACAAATATAACCAACAATATGTAAACATGGATTGAGTTTTTTTCAGTTGTATAATTTAAACACTTATCAGAATTAAAACGTACATCATTACTCCATACTTGTAAAAAAACTGATTACGCAGTCGTGATTTCATTACATGTTTAAAATATTCAAAATTTAAAAAGTTTTGTGTTACCCAAATATTATTATCTTATTATTGTGCGATGTCAAGTTCTCGATTGTAATATATTCTTTCGTTAAAAATTCACATAAGTAATTCAAATTCCTTATCTTCTAAGGTAAAACTAACTCCCAATGATTTTTTTCCATAAATTTTGGAGAAATTATTTGTACGAAAAGATAAATGCACCTTTCGTATAAAAGCATTACTTTCGCACTTTAGATATACGGTCTAA
This sequence comes from Ruditapes philippinarum, assembly GCF_026571515.1. Taxonomy (NCBI): domain Eukaryota; kingdom Metazoa; phylum Mollusca; class Bivalvia; order Venerida; family Veneridae; genus Ruditapes; species Ruditapes philippinarum. Next base: position 270,667 of record NW_026856555.1, on the reverse strand, counting down.
AAACATCAGCCAATCAGCATTACGGATACAGAAAGGATTAAAAATGGTGGCGACCTAACATCTGTCAAATTGTGGACTCCAAAATAATTAATGTTTTCGCTTTAGAAGGATATTTTAGATACTTCTTGACAGGTAATTTTGTTGACATAATTTTACTTTATTTACTCGCTATTTTCATTCAATTATCTAGAGGCGCCACATCAAATGGCAGAATTAAATTGAGTTTTATTTCATCTTGTATTTTGATACATTTGACAAGTCAAGGCAGATTCGATCAAATATTTCATCAAGTAAAAGTTGCTTATTTTTGAATGGAGGCTTCTTCAATGAAGATTCGTTCCAGAACGTTGTCATTATACTTATCATCATACTTAAATTAAAAATGGCAAGAAATCAAATCCTGTGGCTAGTCAGCTAGTTCTTAATTAATTTTTAATTGGTAAATTTACATTCTTTTTAATATGTAATTAGACAAAGCCTTAAAATGAGAAGTTGTTGAAAGAAATCTTTCATTTTTCCATTGTACAGGAGCCATTCGTATGTCCATGTACCTCTTCCGATTTCACTCCCGAGGACCACTTGACAATTATTATTTATCTGAAAAGTTGTGATTTTACTGTGATTGAAATACCCAACCTTTTATCATTGAGTTACATTGAAAATAGAGTCACCCAACTAGAATTGACATTGAAAATTTCATTCTATACTTAAGTTTTCCTTTTAAATATATACACATGTATGGTAGCCAGGCAAGCCAAAGCCCAGGCCCGCTTTGCGGTCCTGGCCTTTGACTTCCCTGCAAGTGTAATATGGGCAAATTTGTTTGTGTGAAGCAAATGTTCACAACTTTAAATGGAAAAAATCACGTAGTTGTATATGTAAGTGCAAATTATTAATTCAGGGCCCTTATAGTATACTTTGCTTATATACTGAAAGGCATAGCCTAATTAATTGGGCATGAATGGTTTAACACATTTTACAAACCTTTTTTCATACTGTCAAACCATTGGAAAAAACATCGTTCGTCCAAAATAATCTTGATGTCTCTTTGACAAGTATAATTAGTTGGACTAAATCCAGACCCTCCCCAGTGGTGGAACATTAAAAATGGCCAGTGGAAACCTTGAAGGCATGATCTTTCAATCAAGTTTGCTTTGTTACTTAAGAACAAAATGTCTTGATTTGGCAGTAAAGCCTGGTCAGTGATCAATTTATATACAGTGTATACCAGAATGTGTACAAGAAATCAGAAATGGATTTTCATTGTTCACATTTTGTTTATAGTTCATATATTTGTGTCATGTAGGGCTGTGCATTGCCATTTTTTCTGTCACGATACATATCACGATATTTGTTTTTCAAAACGATGCGATTCACGATATGTATTGCATACTTTGAAGAAATGCGATGCATATTGCGATTCTTATGTTGCGATGCGATACGTATCATGATCCTGACTTTCAGACTTAGTATATAAAAATTTGGTCATTTGTTTACAGCATAATTACGAATATAATATAAAACTATTACAATAACAAAAAAATAAACTCTTTAACTTGTTGTTATAACTTGGTTTCCTATTTTGATCTTTCAACAATTTACTTTTCTGATTACTTGAGGATTAAAGGTATTTCAAATTATACCATAACAGCAAATTGATATCTACTAGCTATTCTAACACTAAAGTCCACTACTGTAAATATGGCAGTTTAACAATTTCAGTATCTTACAATACACCACTAAAGATTTTTCTTGTGAAAAAAATAGTAACAAGTGATCTACAATTGCATGTAGGTCAACAACTGTGAAAATGACAGTTTATAAGTTTCAGTCTCAGTTTTCTCGAAAGATTTGTGCTCAACCCCAGAGTATTTTATTTTGAGTTTGCAAATTTTGCAAACACTCTACGTCCCGTCTTCCTCATTATACAACACTGTCTGATGGTTCCCCAAAAACTACAATGTTCCCGAAACTTGTGAATTATATGACCAGGGATGATTGACTGTAATTTCCCCTTCTACATATTTTGCAGTCTTCATGTTTTCTGTTTGTTTGTTTTGTTGTTTTTTTACGGGAAAATGATGTCAACGGAAATGAAAGTATAAATACGTGACGAATATCACATGGGGATGTTGTCATCATCACTATTTTAATCCGACATTAAGTGCTACAAAATAAAATTACAAATTCATGTTTGTAGGTTGTTTTTTCTTGAAATCGCACAGATCTCTAATTATGTTTTTATTATAAACAAGTTCAAAGAACACCAGCCCATTTACATGGAATTGATAAAACTTGGTTAGTAACCGTTAAATGATTGCGGACATGGGGAAACGAGATGACAACGATGGTATGATAATAGTCGCCCTTGTTAATTGTTTTCATCCAAGCTTCAGTCTTTCAAAAAATACGTTTGTCCTTATATTCCTGGAAGATATTGTTAGTGTATTGCGATACATTCCCGCTATATCGATACATCGGGAGGTGAAATATGTATTGCATCGCAATATATTGGAATTTGTCATTTCATTACGATGCATACATCGAGGACAAGACAGATCGCGATGCATCGATGAATCGTTACACCTCTAGTGTCATGCAATATAATACAAATGTGGAACCTTTCAAAAGAAACATTTATTCATATGTTGATCACATAGATGCATGATTGTTATCTAAATTTTTATATATCTGTAGTTTTCAACTTTTGGTAAAAACAGTTGACTAGATTTTTCAAACAGTTGACTGGATTATTCAAATAGTTTACAGTTGACCAGATTATTCAAACAGTTGACCAGATTATTCAAACAGTTGACCAGATTATTCAAACAGTTGACCAGATTATTCAAACAGTTGACCAGATTATTCAGATAGTTGACCAGATTATTCAAACAGTTGACCAGATTATTCAAACAGTTGACCAGATTATTCAAACAGTTGACAGTTAACCAGATTGTCCAAAATTGTATACATTTATACTTGTAATGTAACATTCACTTATTTTGTCAAGTTTGGACCATTGGTAATTATAAATTTTCATAAAATGCTTAAAAACTTATCCGGTTATATTCACTAAGACTTTAAAATTATAAGTTCATCAAATGAGATAAAATATACTTGGTCCTTTGAAATGCAACATTTGTTACACAGGTAAAAAGGTCACTCCTTGAGTACAATCAAAGACAGTTCTACTTAAAAGTGAAGAAGAAAAAACATATACCAAATAAAAACCAGACAGACATCTTTGTCTTTGCAATAAACTTCCTATGCACAGAGTGGAAGCAGAAGAATTGCACATCTGACAGGGAATTTCTGCAATTTTGCAATCTCTGGGAAACACAAGAAGTTTCTGTTGAGAAAAAAAATACCATAGGCTTATTTATTTCTTGTAGTTATCTACTGGTAATTATTTTTACTCCCTCAATTTTAACATATATGCAATATGAGCATGATCTGCAGGTGATCTACTTTTAGATTATAGGTAATGGTACACAATTTTACACATGTTAATACATATTGTATCTTCCCAGGTAAATTCTTTGAGCTAGAGTCTGACAATTATCTATTGATTCACATGGAGATACCCATACTCACAGAGTTCTTACACATAAAGTTCATAATTCACAGGAAAAAGTGTTTAAGAATATTATAATTTATTTTGATAGTCGTCTTTCTGATTAAAATGCTAAATAAATTCTTTCTTTTCTTTCAAATTAATAAAAGCCCAGCCCAACTAATACTTGATCCTTTTAAAAAAAATTCTTGTACTGAAAATTGCAACTGACATGATTGTTAGTTTGCATATAACTATTAAGCCTAAAAATGATGTGAAAAAATCTTTATTTTAACCCTTAACCAGCTATTTTTACAGAATATATTTGTCCACCTTCCATTTTGAAATAGCCCGTTATTTACAATCACCTACAGGAGAACATGTATATCATGATTGCCAAACACCGTTTATTTATTAGACAGTGAAAAAATGTATATACCTGCATGTATTCACTTTTTTGTTCTGTTAAAGTTTTTGTGTCTTTTTTTTGTAACAAAATTACTGTCATATTTCAGAAGATGCCAGTTTTGAACATTACAGTATCTCTGAGTGAGGTACTTGAGGTGCGGGATGGGCCCCTCACTGAAACAGAAATTTGGGCACTGTTGTGTCAGTCAGCTGAGGCCCTGCAGGATGTATTCATGGCAGGTAATTGCTTAAACTTTATCACTGAATATTGATGTGTGTGAAAGATATGACCCTTTGTTTTGAAGGATTCAGTTTCAAAGTTCTAGAGGATATAGAGCCAGATCAGACTTCTAAGAAATGCAGGCTGGCCTAGCAGCTTACTGACTGTTCAATCTTTCATTCCCAATTTAAATTTGAAACTTCAGTATCTACAGCAATAACACATTCTATTAAATGAAAAATTCAAATGTGTACATGCATCAGACCAAAATTTCCACAATAAGATATACTGGTAGTTTCTGTATTCCGTGCTCTATGAAATGCTGCAAATGAAATAAAACATGGAAAATGTTTTGATCTTTAATTCATTTTACTGCCATATGTATTATGTGTCAGTTTTTACTATGCAAAGCATGAAGATGATAATGAACTGACTTTAATGTGTCTGTAACAGAAATAGGACAATAGATGTCAGGCCTTGTTACCTTTTGATACAGTGTCAGATGCTACCCTGATACTGTAGGGAATTGCAAGCAATCATTAGGGCAGATCAGTACAATATATTAACCCATACACAGCTAGAACCAATAATGATTAGTCTTTCCCACCAATATAAAGCCAGGCTAGCCTGCACTTCCTCCAGCCTGACCAGGCTCTACATGTATACTGTTTACTTAAATTACTAGAAATAGATTTCAATTTGATAGCCCTAAAATTTTTTGGCTTGTCCATATACCTGGACTTGTCCATGTAGTAGATAGAGAATATAGATGTGTGTGTGTTCTAAGTTTAATAAGGGTCCATACGCCCTTCCAGGCACTGAGAATACGGACCCCGGACATGTCACCAATCATGTCCTTAAATGGTATTAAAATAGTATTGCCAAATGGTGACCTATTAATTTTGATTCAAGTAATTCACTGAATGTATCTAAAAATTTGTTAGTATTATGACTAAGTGATGCAAGGGAGGCCAATGAGACCATTATATGCATCAAACTAAAATGTAAAATGTTGATGAAGTTACCAAAATAAAAAAGTATACCAGACTCTGTAAGTTCATATCGAACTATCATGCTAGATTTTTTATAAGAACATAGGCAAGCAGCTAAGCCTATTTAAGGCATTCAGCAGGTTAGGGGCTAATGCAGCATTTTGGGCTTATCACTCACGGCCAGGTACATGTAATAGGGGATAATAGGGGAGATTGATTAAATACTACTATTTCCATGATTAAAATAAGGCATTTTTACTGGCTTTCCTGTGATATTTTACTGACAGTTTGAGAAACATTAGATATTAGTCAGCAAATGTAATTTCAATTGTTAACTTGGAACATAAATCCAAATGAAAGTGATTATTGTATTAAAAAAGATGCCCAACATTTTTGTGTAGTGTTGTTTGTTGAATGAATTATTAATTAAAGGATGTAATATTATTTTAACTGGTACTGATAATATATAACAGAGCTATAAAATAACCATATTTCAAATAGAAGGAAATATATCTATCTGTATGAAGTAGGCATGAAAATAAAAGTCAAGTATGCATGCAGTTTTGTTTGTAGTATGTAGGTCAGTGTAAATAATGCAAGAATAGAATATTGGCAGCCTCCTACCATAGTAAACATACATGTTTAATGTTAGACAGTATACAGTAGAAAATAAAACAGATGCCAGAACATCTTGCAAAGTAAAGTTCCATCAATTAACTATGATGCTACTAAGTGTCAATAATGATAGCCAAGGTCACCAGTTTGAGTCAGGTCGATGTCTCTAATTTAAATCAGGCCAATACATTGTAGTTTGAACCACGCCAGTGTTACTAGTTTAAATCAGGCCAATGTCGCTAGTTTGAGTCAGGCCACTACATAATACATTGTAGTTTGAGTAAGGCCAATTTGAACAAGGTAAATGCTACTAGTGTAAGCCAGGCCACTACATAATACATTGTAGTTTGAGCAAAGCCACTACATAATACATTGTACTTTGAACCAGGTCACTACATAATACATTGTAGTGTGAGCCAGGCCACTACATAATACATTGTAGTTTGAGCCAGGCCACTACATAATACATTGTAGTTTGAGCCAGGCCATTACATAATACATTGTAGTTTGAGCCAGACCACTTTATTATACATTGTAGTTTGAGCCAGGCCACTACATAATACATTGTAGTTTGAGCCAGGCCATTACATAATACATTGTAGTTTGAGCCAGGCCACTTTATTATACATTGTAGTTTGAGCCAGGTCGTTGCTACTGTTTTGAGTCAAGCGACTTAATTTAGCAAGATAGTCAGCATGTCTGAACAATCCTGGCATATATTTATTGACTGCTCAGTTATAGCAGTTAGATATTTAGGATAACACTTTGGAAAAAAAAAATAATCACATCAATACAATGTAGTACTATATTAAAAACATTTGGATGAGGATAAACCCTTTTTGTGGTGGCATGAAATTATTCTTATTCCTAAGTTTAGAACCTTTGAGTCTTTCATATTTCTAATAAGAATATTCTCTTGGTAGATAAACTTTGATTTGTTTTCCAGAATTCTCATTGTTTTGCCAGAATTTAGACTACGTAAAATTTTCCATTTGAATTACATTAGAAAAATCACACAAAACATATTTGTAAAGTTGTAACTAGATCTGGCTCCAAGGTTATGAAACATTTTCCTGAGATCAAGCTCATATCTCAGGATTTACATTGGTCAATTCACATTTTATGCCTGTTTCTGACCAATCACATACCTTAGATCTGAGTTTGAGATTAGAATATTTCTTTGTAACCTCACCCACTGATCCATATTAATTTAGTTTGTTTGTTTGTTTGTTTCATTTTACGCCTTTTCCCAACAGTATTTCAGTCATATACGGTAGGCGGGTAGTTTCCTAACCATTGTTCCTGGAGAGTTACACCAGTACTAGACTACCTTCCTCCACGCTGAACTAATATTAATTTAGAGATTTATAAAAAAAAACCTGTTGTACTTACTTAGCTTTTAAATTGGCCGGCATGACTCAGTTCACAGATGTTACAGGTGACTCAAAACAAGTAGGATGTGACACATTGATGAACTGAGACAAAATATTGAAAATTCTGCATTTTCTATTCTCAACCCCTTTCTGATTAATTGGAAAGTTGTCATCTTATCTCAGAGATTAATATTAAGATGTCAAATATTCACACTCTACTGTGATAAAGTTTGAAGTTGTTAACAAAAGCTCAATCAAATAAAAGCCTATTAGATAGAGTTTTATAGGGTATCGAAGGTATGCCAGAAATTTATCATAGACCCAGTTGACATATTAATTTTATTATTTAGAATGCAGCAACAGTGTTGCATTTTAGACAACTTTACCCATGCTACCAGTCTAGACCAAGATCAGGCAGAACAGATCAAGGTCTGCACTGTTCGCCATCAGTCAGTAATAATTTTGAAATTTCCCAAAAAAATTGAATGGTTTTGTCCAGACTGAAAGACGGACATTGAAAGATGGACAAGGCCATTTAAAATATTTAGTTTTGAAAGTGTCATGGTGATCTTGGAACTGAAATTCTTTTAAAATCTGGTTGTTAAGTTTCAATATATAAATACTTTCAATAAATCTTTGAAGTAATTTTCAACATCTGAAATGAAGTGATGCATTGATTCAGCTTCTAACGGCAGAGTTGTGGCCCTTGATGCAAACAATGATAAGTAGTTTAATTTATTCTTATAACATGCATTTGTTTGCCTGATAGACACTAGTATTGTAGTTGTATTTTATTTTGTTATAGGAGAGTCTTGCTCTGACATCGGTCCTGCTTTCGTTATCAATCCAGACACCTTATACCTGACTCCTGAAGGTCAGGTGGAGTTTGGCCACGCCCATAAAGTACAACAATATGCAAATTACATGGCACCAGAAACAGAAGATGATTTTACATGTACAGATACTTCTGTGGAACAGGTGATTATTACATTCTTATATTACTTTGTCTCTTTGTCTCATCAGAAAGTATGCATTCATCTTGAGGTTGTGTGTTTGAATCAGTTCAGGCATCATTTCCCATGTTTTATTAAGTAGTTTGATTCAATGTGTTTTGACTATGAGCAGATGTGAAAACACACTGTAGAAAAATATGAGCCGCGTCACATCAAAACCAACATGGTGAGTTTGCACCAACCCTATTACAAGTAGAGAAACTGATAGGGAACAGCATGGATCCTGATCAGACTGCGTAGATGCGCAGGCTGGTCTGGATCCATGCTGGTCGCAAACGCACTAAGTTGGTTTTGTCATGACGTGGCTCATATATCAATAAAGCATTGAAGAAATGTATTGATATCTATAATCTGTGTTTCATACCAAAATATATGGCTGAAATTCACTATTTGTATCACTATATGAACAGAGTAAGGACTGTTATTTCATATTTTGATAAAAGTATAAATTGATATTAAATGTAAGTGCCTAATTCTAGCATATAAAACTTAGTACACTTGACCATACCTTTATACCCCCACTACATGTAGGTCCTTCCTCCTCTCATTGTCCTTCAGAAGATTGACAGAACAGTGGAATGTGGGACTTTCCGTGTTCTCGGACACATTTCTAATTACTACAATGTACTTAAAACTCTCCTTTAAGTTTTCAATAAAATTAGCATAAATCTGGAGGAATTCTGCCTTACAGATTATGAGATATATAAAAGCACTTTAATCAAACAGAGAAATAGAAGTAGAAAACCTACTGGCCCGAATTCCCCACCACTTAAAGATCTCCAAAACAAAAATGAATAATTCTTATGTTATTTTAAGAAAAAAGTCTCTAAATGCTAGTAAGTTATTAAAATTTGGAATTAAAGTAAGAAAATTATATATTTCCAGGTGTATGTGTTTGCTCTGGGCAAATCATTGATATATTCTTCAGAATTCGGGCTCAAACCTGACGAGGTATGTTTTAAACAATTTGATATACACAAGAATGGCTGTTTTCATGGGAGAAATTCATCATAATCAGATTTCATTTCATTTGAAAAAAATCCTGGCAATATTATTTACTACGCATTTGAAGAGAAATTTCGATTTAATTTTTTTTTCTCAAGAAGAAATAAGAGAGTTTTTTTTTACAAACAAGGATTTCTTGTTTTTCGTTTCTTGTTTCCATGGATACAATCATATCTGATTTAATTTATTAGCTTTTCACTGCTAGCTCAGTTATAAGGAAGAAATTTTGAGAAAAATTATTTTGAAGGGAAGAAAATATATAGTGCTGAGGGCTTAATGTCTACATATATTTTGTGGTTTTGTTTTTACATTATGAAATTAAGAAGTACATAAATTTCTCCCATTAAAATGTTTTTTTGTTTATTTTCATATCTGAATGTATTGAATGTATGAAAAAATTAACAAGTATTATTATAATAACTGTATTAGCATAATTTTTTATGTTTCAGTTTTGTTTTTATTTTGTCCTTATACTCAGACATGTTGTGCATTTTCTTGCATGTTATTTTATGAGTAAATTTCCTGATATTGTACATGAGATATCATTGCAAGGGTTGGTAAAGTACATGTACATGCACAGAAGTGCAATACCACTGAGTCTGATATTACCATGTGAAATAGTTAGTTTTCTTTATCCATGTTGATCTCATTAAAATAACTATTGTGTATATTGTCTTTTAATCATGTACATGTATTAATAGGGGTGACTTTTTATAGAAAAATTTCATGATACTTATTGATAATTGAATGTGCTTTCAGGGTTGACATAATTATTGTGATTTACATTATTCAGTCCTATTTATTAAACAAATTATATTGATATGTTAAAATTATGATGTGCAGTTTTCTAATAAGTGTGGTATTAATTAAATAGTAATGAATTAAGAACTAAAGAAATCCAGCAATTTTAGCTGAGCTATTTGAAAGATAGGGAGAGCTTTTGTACTTGTATTGGTATTAGCATTGCTACAAGTTTTGTACATGATAAAAGTATTGAAGCTAATTGGTTGGAACTTCACATAATTGTTCTCTGTAATTATCTTAAATAACTGGCATAGTTCCCATAACTCTGAGTTAGCTTTTTACAGAATTATGCCCCTTTTCTTAGGTAGATTTTTACAGAGTTATGACCTTTTTTTACTGTCAAGCACAGAGAATAATTGAGCGTGCTGTCTTAAGGACAGCTCTTGTTGTTTTGAGAATAAGTTTTAAATTTAAACACTACCAGTCACAAAACTGATTACGGTAATAATCTTAAATGCAAACATATGCAGGAAATGAATTTTGATTTTTTTTTTATCATACTACATTTGTATATTGCTGTTGGGAATATTAAAGTTTTTTATACAGTTATTTACAGTGAATATTGAATTTAAGATGCAATTTGATTTATAAAGAGCAGTTTGACATTATTGCTTCAGCAAGAAAATCTGTCCTCAGTGACTCATCAATTTTGTCTATAAATACATGCTGCCAGCTTGTTTATAATTGTTTCTCCAATTATCTAATTGATAATGTGTCAGCATCACAAGATGTGCTAAATATATAATATTAAGCTTCTGTAAATTAATCAATAATCATAATTACAGCGAATTTTCTTTCTTAGTAATTAAAGATGAAAATATCCGCTGTAATATTCATGTATTATGAAATATCAAATATCTTTTGAAACACTATTAAAGAGATGATTATTCATTCTCAAAAAGTATGTTTTCATGGAAAGTAAGATAGAAATATTTTCTCTCCATTTATCTGGAGATAACTAAGGTATGCTTAATACAGCAGGAATGATAATTTGAAAATCATTTAGGAAGATTTTATCAGAAAACTGTGTATATGTTAGATATAGAAACTACTAAATAACACAGGCCTATACAACCAGTTAACGTGGAGTCAGGCCCGTCTCCAAATATTTTCAGTGTGACCAGGCAATACTGTCTATTGTGTTGGTTTTGGTTTCACAATTTTAGTATCCCTCACAATTATAATGAACTGTTCCAGATATGAAGCAGGGCAAGTTTATTTTACAAATTTAGGGGTGTTAGGGTTAATTTAAGGGAGGAAACAAATCAAATTTTGCACATTTTCAATAACCCTTCAGTTTACTCAGTTGTTTTTTTAATGGCTGTTAAAATGGGTTATAAATTTGCCAAACAATATTACAGGAACCAAAATTAAACCAAACATGTTAAAAGCTTTTGTTGACTTTCAACAACACAAGAATTATATCTAGGCACAGATTCAGTCTTTTATGGAACTGAGGTGTCAAGAATTTAACAGTTACATGAAAATTATACAAACAGAGATTTTTTAAAATTGTTTTCAACAAGGTCTATAGCCCTGACTGTTTACCTAAGGAAATTGTAAACCAACATTTGACTGGCCTCAACCATGTATAGTTTGTTTACTTTAACTGTTTATTTACCACTTCACAATTTACACTATATAGTGATGATCCCCCCTGTACATTTACAGGCTTGATTTATTGAAATATTGCCAACTATTTAACGTTCCTTTCTTTCACACTGGTATTTAAGGTACTTGAAAATTGAAAACTTTGATAGTTTTTGCATGACATTAAATGATAGTGATGATAAATTATTAAGATAAGATCCCACAATCCTCTTAGAGAAATTCCTCATCTTTTACTCCAGGGAATATTTTAGTTTGTTTGATTAAAGATAGCCTTTTTGCATTTTAGTGGTCAGTTAATTTTATTTATAGGCAAGATTTGTAATGTTGCATTGTACATGTACATGCATATATTAGCAGCCTTATGGTATTTATTTGGTCTGTTGAATTGAATGGTCTGTTGAGTTGAATGAAAATTCTGAATTGACTTATGGTACATTGTATGAAATACTGTACATGTACTATTAATCTGTTATTAGTGAAAACCAAAAGTACCCTCCCACGCACAAAAAAAGCAGAGAAAAAAAACCCTACCACACCCACAAAAATATCAAACTTTATAGACTTTATTCATCCATATTGCCTTTTATTGTGAAAGAATCATATAGATAAGTTTACAAATATTCATTTAAAAACAATGTTTACTTCTGAAAGAAAATCAAACATCTTCATGTACCACAATCCTTTAATCATTTACTTTATTCAAACTATTAAGGGGCGTCTGTGGCCGAGTGACTAAGGTCATGGTTCAAGCTGCTTGCCCCTCATGGCTGTGGGTTCAAATCCCGACCGATCTTTTTCTTCATTTTGAAAGCTATCCAGCTAGCCCACGGGTGTTGATTTCTACTCGGTGCCGTTTGTGCCTAAATAAGCTCAGAAAGGGGACCTTTGTCTTTTCTCCCCCAGCAAAAATTTGAAATATACATATTCTGATTTTGTGCGAATAAAAACCAACCAAAAAGAGAACAAACTGTGAGGATGATGGATGGGGACTCCATATAAAGGTTGTTGATGTTCAATCACTTGTCTGTAGGTGAAAATTTTGCATTCTATCATCATGCCTACAGTAGACAACAATAGCTCTAATCTATAGCCTACTTATTTTTGAAACAATACCAGTAAAGAGTAGAAAGAGCCATGTCAATTATGCTTTCCTGTTAGTTAATTAAATGACAAGCTTCTACAGTTGTTAAAAAAAAATGAGGTAAAACGTTTCCTATCAATAAGTTACAAGCTTTTTCCATTCAAACATTATTAATTATTCCGGTATTGAATCTAATGTTGAAGACTAAAAAAATACTGAAAAAATATATATCGGAGGGTATAGACAGTGGTAAACAGGGTGGAATGATGGTGAAAAATAAGTTTATATTGGAGTTGGCCCAATATAATCACACTTTAAGAGGTCTATGGGTATTTAGGATTAGCAAATGTATTTTTATAGTGAAATTGATTGTTACATGGATAAAAACAGAAGCAAAACAGATGGTTTTTGTTGTAGTTTGATGAACCTACTAGGTTTATAAGATACCTGGCTGTAATAACAGAAAAGCATACTATTTCGGTAGATGTTAGAAATAATTACCTCATGAAAACTGGAAACTAGTTCATTTTTTACTATGAATGTATTTTTGTGTTGAGGAAAACAAAAAAAGAGAGTATTATATCAGACTTGAAAATCACTTTAAGGGAAAGAAAATAGTTTATGTCTCTAGAGATCGTAAAACTGCAGTATCTTATATGAAATAAAGAAAGACTTGCAACAGTTTTGTGATTAAACCTCAATATGTCTGTTCATTAGTTTGTCTGTATTTTTGTTTTAGTATAACTTTCTGTCCAATCCTTGATCTACCTATTTTTTTGACTACATATTTACAACACTTTGATCCGTGCCAAACAAAAGTGTGCATATTTTGATTCATGATTTTTTACCTTTTGCAGAGATATTGAACCTTGAGAATGTGTGAGATATTGGTTACAACTGTTATTTTTCTGTTTTGTTTAATTAAATGGAGAGTTTACTACAGTTTGAGTTAATCTTCTATCATTGCTGTTAATTTTATTTGTTTATTTGGTTAACCACAAAGTTTAACAGTATTTCAGCTATATACTGTGGAGATATGTAATGAAAATAACTGGTATTAAAGCTTTTTATTCTGCAATGACTTTTCCACATAAGACAATTGAAAGAGTCAGATGGAAGATGATGACAGTAGACAAAGAGTTTCAGCAACAAATGCCATGTACAAGTCTAGAGTTTGGACTTTAGAAACTGAGGCCCAGATGTGAACTGCAGAAATTGAGATTGAAAATCCAGATTTGAACTTCAGAATTTAAAAACTGAGATCCAGATTTGCACTTCAGAAACTGATAAGAAAATGAGGAACTGGACTGAACTTTAGAAACTGAGACCTAGGTCTGAACTTAAGAAAATGAGGAACTGGTCTGAACTTCAGAAACTGAGACCTAGGTCTGAACTTAAGAAAGTGAGGTACTGGTCTGAACTTCAGAAACTGAGACCTAGGTCTGAACTTAAGAAAGTGAGGTACTGGTCTGAACTTCAGAAACTGAGACCTAGGTCTGAACTTAAGAAAGTGAGGTACTGGTCTGAACTTCAGAAACTGAGACCTAGGTCTGAACTTAAGAAAGTGAGGTACTGGTCTGAATTTCAGAAACTGAGACCTAGGTCTGAACTTAAGAAAGTGAGGTACTGGTCTGAATTTCAGAAACTGAGACCTAGGTCTGAACTTAAGAAAGTGAGGTACTGGTTTGAATTTCAGAAACTGAAGTCCAGGTTCAACAGATCTTATTCTCTTTATACTTTGTTAATTGGGTGGGCTTTTACCAGTCATGAATTATTCTGTAAACTAAATGGGTTTTAAAAAGACCAAACTTCAAATGATTCACAACTTTTTAAGTTATGCAAATTAATACAATATACATAATTTACACTTTCAGTTTATGTGTGTGGAGAAGATATAAGTTTGACTTAAATGATAATTTTTTATAACCCTTATCATTCTAAATACCTTTAATGAATATGTCCATCTTGAAATCTTTGCTAGACTATTCATCATTTTTAAGGAAAATTAGAAAATAAGTACTGTCAGACTGTATATCAAACAATGGAGACCATGATCAGACAGCACAGATGTGTTGGCTAATTGTCGCCTGTACTGGTCACATGGGTAGATTCAGATGTAACCAGCGAGCTAGAGCTAAACGTTAATCGGAATGAAAGTTCTTTTCCTATATTATTCCTATAGGATGTAATAAATATATATATTGTGTCAAAAGTCTAGTATTTCTTTTAACATTTTAAAAAGTTTGAATGATTTATGAACTTCATGTTTTCCTACTTTTTACAAAAAAGGATGATTGTATCTTCAGTTTCTTGATTTTAGACCTATTAAATGTATCAGAAATTAATGTGTAAGTTTAATTATGGATTATTAGCAGTAATTGGCACACCCTCTCCTTGCCCTGCCCTTGAGTCCTTATGTTGCCCCCTTTAGGTGCCTTACTGGTGGCCCTGTGTGGCTGGTTATTGTTGGGGACTATGTTCAGTGAATGTTGCCCCCCCTTTTGTTGAGCTTTCCTTTCGTATGTTATTGCCAAGGCTGAACAAACTGAAATGCAGTATTCAGATTAAAAAAAAACACAAAAAAAACAAATAAATGCAAACACACAATTGTATTTTTAGACTTCAGTCATATATTGAAGTTCTCCGTGTTGCAGAGAATGTAATAAGCATAGTTTTTACCTTGATTAGTAATTTGAAGCTTTTCTGTTTGCCTGTCAGATATATGATTGCCAAAACCAACAAGTTTATAAGTCTAGAGGGGGGAAACACTATCATTACTCATGGCAAAAACACAAGTTGTTGATAATGACTTACTTAATGCATCATTGTACAGTCATAGAGTGACCAGGCTCCTAAATGAATGAATGTTTGTATTTTGGTAATGAAATCCCTTCAACTTCAAATGGACTGTTCCAGATATAAGGCATTGGGCCAGTCCATTATTCACATTTAGCTGGATATATATAAATCATAGCAAAAGAACATAGGAGAGATTTGGGGGCCTCCGTGGCCGAGTGGTTAAGGTCGCTGACTTGAGATCACAGGTCCCTCACCGCTGTAGGTTCGATCCTCACTCGGGTCGAAATCTTTCATGTGAGGAAGCCATCCAGCTGGCTTACGGAAGGTCGGTGGTTCTACCCAGGTGCCCGCTCGTGCCTGAAATAATGCCCGAAGGGGCACTTGGGGTCTTCCTCCACCAATAAAGCTGGAAAAAAATCGATGAAAAAATCTCGGCGGGACGCTCTAGGATGGCCCGACTTGAGTGTACGGTCGCCCATATGGGCTTTCCGGCGGCGACCTTAAATAAACGCATAAAAAAAAAAAAAACATAGGAGAGAAAGTGACTCACAAGCTGCTTAGTTTTCAGGTATCTATGAAACAGAGAAACAGTTTCTGTGTAGAAATAAAAGATAAGCTCTCTTCCCATAAACTTTTTGTATTTTCAAGAATAACTTGAAACTTTTTTACTATTATTTTGTATGAAGATTGAAGTGGTATTAAGTGTGAATTATGTTTATGTGCCTGAAGAAACAATTTGAATCATATGAGCAAGAGAATTTTCTTGTTAAATTTTCTTCTTTTATTCCAACAAAATTGTATGTGAAAGTTACCAAGAAGGTTATTTAAGGTGTAGTATATTTGAAAAAATTACAATTGAAAGGTTGGTGATTTTTCACAGGTGCTAACTTACATGTATATAATATATAATGCCGGAAATATGCACCTTTGATATTCCTCAACTGTAGAGAATGTACAAAATGCTGCTGTTTGACCTAAAAGCCATGCCAACTTTATAAACTTTTTGAAGAAAAAGTCTGCATTAATTAATGTTTGAAGATCAATTCAAGTTAAAAAGCCTGTACAATTTTGAGCTGCCTGGCCAAAAGAAGTCTCATTGCTGCGTTTAAACTTATGAAAACTTAATTGTGATAGGGGCCATGCCATACAGTCGTTAAGGTTGTAAAACACAATAGAGAAGATGTTAACATAATATTAGTATAGTGGTAAGTGAGATATGTTTGTACTTACATGATACTGACTATCATTGTTATCTATTGTCTACTGGCTGTTGCCATTACATCTCTCTGTCATTCAACAGTAAACAATATTAGACAAACTGGTCTGACTACCATCATAATTAAGGTAATTGCCATGAAACATCTCTAGAAAATGTATTTTTAGAAACTTCCCAAGTCTGGTTTTTCTAACTGTCGGTTTGTCTTGTGTTTTTTTGTTGTTGTTTGATTTTTTTAGAAACATTGATTAATTAAATTTCCATTTTGTCTGGACCATTCTTCTGTTTTTGTGCTGTTGATATTTCTTTGTGAAATAGATTACGCTATGCATTGTGTATTGGGCTATACATTATCTTGACTTGCCAGTTACTACAAGAAAGTTTTAAAATGTGTAGATTCTGTTATGTGTGGAAGTTGTTTGCTAAGTTAATGGAGTGCCATTTTTAGCTCGACTATTTGATTAAGTTTTTGCAAGTCGGTGTCTCCAAAAGTACTAAAGAGAATGGGTTGAAACTTCACACACTTGTTCACTAGATGTGATTATGTAACATGATGGACACAGGTCTCCATAGTGGAGGGCCCTTTTTTATTGACAGCTATTGTTGTAGCTGAATTAAAGTATGGACACCTGCTAATATTGTTCTTGTTCCATAATCTTAACTTAAATGTCAATGATCAGATTCTACTGTATTTTTAGGACTCAAAATCAACAAAGCTTACATGATGTTGTTTCTTATTGTCTAAGTAAACAAGCTGCTGTCTGTAATCTAAAGTGAATTGTTCTATTATTTAGATGTGAATGTTTCTTCGGTCATTCATCCATACAGGCATAGTAATATTAGATTACTGCAAAACATTAAGGTAAAGATATAAGCAAGATTATCTTTAGTCAGATGCTAAAAAGTAACCAATGAGATTCAATGTTACATAAATAAGTTGACTTTGGCAAGCAATTTCTAAATGCTGCCTTGCCAAATTATTTTTTAAATTAAAGCCTTGAAATTTTTTATTTTTCAGTAAGTTATATTTTTGAATGGATATTTAGATCTGATAATTATATCAGGTGACATGAGTTCTTAAGTATGTGATAAATAAGAAATGCTTGGTAAAAATATTAAAATCATTTTGAATCTTGAACAATATGTTTTCTACTTCCATTACATTTATTACCTAACTGAATTTGCCCCATGTCTATTACTTAATTGAAGCTGATTGTTCAAGGTAGTTCTCCCATTTTTATCTTTGCCTGTTTTTTTTTTACCATTTAAAACATCTGCCTAATCTGTACTTAAATGCCAACTTCTGGTATACAACTTTAATTGACATTAATGCATTGTATTTTTGCCCCTCTGATTTCATGCCTGAAGTTCTCTTTTTTTTCATAGACTTACAAAATCATGGCAAAATTTTACCAGAATACACCCCTGGTATATTACAACAATTTGAGCCACGTCACGACAAAACCAACATAGTGGGTTTGCGACCAGCATGGATCCAGACCAGCCTGCCCGTCCGAGCAGTCTGATCAGGATCCATGCTGTTCGCTATCAGTTCCTCTACTTGTAATAGAGTTGGTAAGCGAACAGCATGGTTCCTGATCAGACTGCGCGGATGCTGGTCGCAAACGAACTATGTTGGTTTTGTCGTGACGCGGCTCAAATTTTCATATACACCTACAAACATCTGTTCAGTTTTAGAACAGGGGTGTGCCAGAAATTGCCTGATCTTACCTTTATAATTTGTAAAACTTCTGAACTCACCTGGGATAAGTGTTAGAATAATGAACTGATTTAATGAGTAAGATGTTGTACACATAGGTATATAATGAGAAGAAATATCCTTTGTTTAGATGAACGTGCATTAGGTGTATGCATGAGTCATTCTGTAGAAGAACTATGTTTCTGCCTGTAGTAAACTACATGTATAACTCAGAGGAAGCAATATTATATAGGTAAAACACAGAAAATAGGAGAAAATAATGTTGATAGCATGATGATAGAATGATGATTGAATATATTGGTTTAAGTTTGTGTAGCCACTTTTTTCCTGTAAACAACTGGCTGTTATTTGTTGAAAGCAGACTTGGCTAGGGAATTGACTGAAGCCCAAGATTTTATGTTTTAAAGTAATGTTTCATAGTAAATGTTGGGCTTTTAAAAGATATAAGACTGATTAAATTATGAATGCTATATTTATGTCAGTAGTATTCTATGATGTAAACATACTTGTGAATTGTTTTTGTTGCATTTTCAATCTTAAATTATAGACATTCTTATGAGTCAAGTGCCATAAATCTCGGAAACCTTTACTGTAGATTTTATTATGGGGAAAAAGAAGCATACACCAGGAAAATATCATTAAATCATAATATAAATCAGTGTCATAGGTAAAAACAAAACTTTTTAGTAAAGTCTAGTAAGCCAAAGTGAAGGAAATCTTTTATAGATAATTATTAATCTCTCAAAATAGAATGCTAGATGTTGTCTTTATCATGGGTTTGACTTGTACCATTTAATGTACTACATGACAAGATTAGGTTAACATTTTCAGAATGTCTCCTGTATGATACATTGGCAGTGCTTATGAAATGTAATATCCTTATTATAGTAATAATTTAAAATAAGTATTAATTATTTAAAATCATGAAAAGTGCAATTGTACTGGAGTGTGTGTATATGCTTTATTTTTCCCTTGCCACTAGCTGAAATATTAAGAAATTTGTCCTGGAAACTTGGCCTGTTATTTGTAAATTGTTAATGTTATTGTTTGCAAATCAACAAGTCCTAGTTACAAATTTGATTTTTTTAATGATATTACCAAAGATGTTTTGATATTGTATACAAGGTGTTATTTTTCAATAAATGATGGTATAGGAAATATATGGAAAAAGAAAAAAAATCATAATATATGATATATTACATGTATTTTTGTTTGGTATGTAACTTGAATATATACAAATATATCCCTTGAAATGTGTATGTTTCGTTTGATTGTGTAATATTAACCCACCTTGTTATGTTGGCTAATTTGGAATTATTTCAGCGTAACAGTGGCATGAATTCCTCGAGCAAAATGTCAAAGGTAACGCAGGAAAACTGTTGTGTTCTAATGATCTTTCACATGCTTTAGTTAGTCACCATGGTGTTATGCTTTAATGTACTGCAATAAGGTCACATTGTCTTATATGGTGTGGTGATCACATATAATTTTGCCAAAAGAAATCTTACGTTATATGACCAAATCTTGTTATATTTGGAGTGGCTAATTTTTGTTCCATATAATCAGTCCATATAATCAGATGTTTTATTTTTAAGCATCATAATTATATTTCTAAGATATGATTTTTCTTTTTCCTGTATTATTTCTGAAGTTAATATATTAATGTATCTATTCTTAGTTTTCAAATTTGTTTGGCTTAGTTATATTTTTGAAGGATAAATGATAATTATGTCAATATTTAGATAATTGTAATGTAAATTTAGAACTATTTAGTTCTTTTTTATGGTTCAAATATTGTTTACTTTGCAATTTTTTTATTTTATAAGCTAAATATGCTGAAAAGATTATGTTTCATAATGTTTTTTTGTTTTTTTTAAAGACAATACTCTTTTATGATAATTAAGCAAAAAAAAAAAAATTAATTTAAAATTTAAGAAAGCGATTGAATGTTTCATAAAAGATGATATTTATTGAGACATGCGGTAGTAAGTATAAAAAAATCACTGACTTCCTGGCACTGTCTAACTTATAATATGTAATACTATTAAATAAACATTTCATAATGATACCTTTCACCACAATTTTACTGAACATATCTTACTTACATGCACACATTTTAAATTTTTACTTTTGCACCAGTCCTTGGTGTCAAGTTGGATGAAGGAATCAGTGTTGCACTTTTGTTAGTTTAACATGCACAAAGTTACAGCCTTCATTGGCTATGTGGTGAAGGAGGTTTAAGTTCAGTCTTTTGGGCCATCCTGACTTTGTTTTCAGAAAACCTTGCTTTCTAGCTTGTATAATATAAGACACTATAATTCACAGTTGATGAAAATATTATAAAGCCAGTCTGAAATTTAAGAATTCTGAGTGGTTAATTTCAAGTCAATATTTTGAAATGCACCAATCGTAAGAATCCAATTTTGGACTGGTTTTTCAATTTTTTGGTTTTGAAAAGATTTTAAATATAATATTTTTAAACCAGTCTCAGAATCAGTTATCTGATTTGTTTCTGATTGGTTAATTTTAACTACTCATTTAAATTAACCAATCATGCAGTTAAAACTTGTCTTCAATTAAATGTTCTAGATTCTATAAGCTTGGTTTTTACTTTTTATGCAAACTTCAAGCTATATAATGAATTAGTATCATTGCTTTTTACTTTCTTTAAACAGAAACCATTAAAAAACTGAGCATGTTTCCAGCTTTTATTACCATCTAAGCTGCTTTCATAATACCTTACAGACTCGTTTTTTGTACCTGAAATTCTTAATTAATATAAAAAAAGGTTTGCTTAATTGTATTAAAAGACGGTCTTCAAAGCTTGCAAAGTAATTAGTCCCTGCTGGGAAACACGAATCTTGAAAGAACGTTGTTGATGTAGAAAGCAATTGTTTATGATGACTTAATCAATGTTAATTTGGACCATACATTTACAAGAAATTGAAGAAGAAAAAAACACCCTAGGTTGTATGAACATGAAACATTATGGTGCCAAATTAATATCTATCATAATTAAAACACACCAGATTTTTCAGCTCTTCCTTCAATTCATTTGTGTGTTAGAATTGCAGGCTAGAAGTTGTGATTTTAGAATATTTCTTTTAGACGAAGAATTGCAATTCTTTCATTTATAGTTTTATTTATAGAAAAATGTGATTTTTTTAAAAATGAGAATTAACAGTGTGACTTAGTTTTAAATAGTTAAATATTCATTATATGTGGATATAGATTAAATATGTAGCTGTAATCCTGTAAACAATTCTATCATACTTTCAGAATTGAAAAGGTGATCATTTTACGCAGAATTTGAAAAAAAATATTAAAGCTTCAAAACTATTTATTTAAATAAAAATATGACTAAATTATTTTACAAATAGATCTGTGAAATGGATCAATATGCATTTAATTTTAAAAAATATATGTGTCTTATGCATTTCGTTTAAGGAGGAAAATGCGTGAAATATTTACTAACATTAACTTTTTGCCATAAAATTGTATTTAAACTGAATTTGTTATTTTCCAAAATGTGTACATTCTGTAACAACTTTATTTAATTGTTTGGATTTAATATTACAATCTGTGTGTTAATTTCAGCCTGTTAGAATCAGTGAGAATTTGGAGTCCCTCTTGAGGAGGATGACATACAGGAACTCCTCACAGAGAGCACCCCTCGCTAAAGTTTTGGAGGTTAGTATACCAAAATTATTCAAACTGAAGAAAACATTGGTTCACGTTATTATTCTCCTTACAGAGAGCTCCAACGATGGAGGAAAGTATATTATAATATACCGTAAGTCTCAACTTGACACAAATAGCATTGTTTCCACAAGTGTTTAGCTCGACTTTTCTATGAAAAGGGGAGCTATCCTACTCGCCCCGGCGTCGGCGTTGGCGTCACACCTTGGTTAAGTTTTTCGTACCACCCCACTTTATTTCAGAAGTATTACAAGTATGGCTTTGAAACTTACCATACTTGTTCACCATCATAACCTCCATCTACAGACAAGAGTACATAACTCTGTCAAGGTTTTTGACAGAATTATGGCCCTTTTTTGACTTAGAAAGTGTATTGAGCTTGGTTAAGTTTTTTGTACCACCTCACTTTATTTCAAAACCATTGGAGGTATTGCTTTGAAACTGACCATACTTGTTTACCATCACGACCTTCATCAACAGACAAGAGGACATAACTCTGTCAAGGTTTTTGACAGAATTATGCCCCTTTTTGACTTAGAAAATACATTGAATATGGGTAAAATCCACTTATTGCCTTAACCCTTTGAGATATTGCTTTGAAACTTTTAATGCTATTTCACATCATTACCCCATCTGTACGCAAGAGAAGGTAACTCTGTCAAGGATTTGTTTTAAAAATTAAGGCCTTTTATCGACTTAGAATCTTGGTTAAGTTTTTAGTACCAGTCCACTTTTTGACTGAACTGTTTGAGATATTAATTTGAAAGTTGGAATACTTGTTTACAATCATGATTCCCAAACATGTCCAGGAGAAGGTAATTCTGTCAAAGATTTTATTTGAATTATGGCCCTTAACTGTCAATGTTTTGTATTATAGGCAAGCACTAAAAAACTTAAAAAATCTAAAAAAATTCATTCCTATCCACTTGTTCACTTTACCATAAATTATGTCATATAAACATTGCTGTAATATTCAAGGGTATCAAACAACTAGTTATTTTTCTCTTTTTGTACTTGAAATTAAAATCAGTAGTATGTGCATATTTCACATTTTATCTCGCCTATTTGATTGGTGGACAAGGGTATCACACAATTCAGTAAAATAATTCTTCACTAAATATCTTAATGCTCATGGCCATTGTTCACTTTAAAAATACAGAGATTCTTGTATTGCCTTTTACTGCAAAAACTTTTTTTATTGGCAAGCAATAAAAAAGTCGAGCGCGCTGTCTTACGGACAGCTCTTGTTACAGAAATATGGTGCTAAAAGCAGACTGCTTCGCAAACTTTAGGAAGTTTCTAATGATGAATAATCATTACTCCTAATCGAAAGCAGTACTAAAAGTTTTGATGTGTGCTAGTATATTTAGAGAGTATCTTGTTCACTTATGTTTTGAAGGGAACTTAATCATTACTGCTTGCAGAGTGCATTACTCATTTGAATTTGTACGGTAGTATACTTTTGATCATTAATCCTTGCAGTGAGCATTGCTCACTGAAGTTTTAAAGGAAAGTTTACTTGCAGTGTGTTGCTTACTTAAATTTGTAGTGTACTTTTGATCATTACTCCTTGCAGAGAGCATTGCTCACTGAAGTTTTGAAGGGTAGTGTACTTTTAATCCTTACCCCTTGCAGAGAGCATTGCTTACTGAAGTTTTGAAGGGTAGTGTACTTTTCATCATTACTCCTTGCAGAGAGCATTGCTCACTGAAGTTTTGAAGGGTAGTGTACTTTTCCATCATTACTCCTTGCAGAGAGCATTGCTCACTGAAGTTTTGAAGGGTAGTGTACTTTTCATCATTACTCCTTGCAGAGAGCATTGCTCACTGAAGTTTTGAAGGAAGGAAAGTTTACTTGCAGAGTGTTGTACACTTAAATTTGCAGTGTACTTTTAATCATTACTCCTTACAGAGAGCATTGCTCACTGAAGTTTTGTAGGGTAGTGTACTTTTGATCATTTACTCCTTGCAGAGAGCATTATCACTGAAGTTTTGTAGGGTAGTGTACTTTTGATCATTTACTCCTTGCAGAGAGCATTGCTCACTGAAGTTTTGTAGGGTAGTGTACTTTTGATCATTTACTCCTTGCAGAGAGCATTATCACTGAAGTTTTGTAGGGTAGTGTACTTTTGATCATTTACTCCTTGCAGAGAGCATTATCACTGAAGTTTTGTAGGGTAGTGTACTTTTGATCATTTACTCCTTGCAGAGAGCATTATCACTGAAGTTTTGTAGGGTAGTGTACTTTTGATCATTTACTCCTTGCAGAGAGCATTATCACTGAAGTTTTGTAGGGTAGTGTACTTTTGATCATTTACTCCTTGCAGAGAGCATTATCACTGAAGTTTTGTAGGGTAGTGTACTTTTGATCATTTACTCCTTGCAGAGAGCATTATCACTGAAGTTTTGTAGAGTAGTGTACTTTTGATCATTTACTCCTTGCAGAGAGCATTATCACTGAAGTTTTGTAGGGTAGTGTACTTTTGATCATTTACTCCTTGCAGAGAGCATTATCACTTGAAGTTTTGTAGGGTAGTGTACTTTTGATCATTTACTCCTTGCAGAGAGCATTATCACTGAAGTTTTGTAGGGTAGTGTACTTTTGATCATTACCCCTTGCAGAGAGCATTATCACTGAAGTTTTGTAGGGTAGTGTACTTTTGATCATTTACTCCTTGCAGAGAGCATTATCACTGAAGTTTTGTAGGGAAGTGTACTTTTGATCATTTACTCCTTGCAGAGAGCATTATCACTGAAGTTTTGTAGGGAAGTGTACTTTTAATCATTACTATTGCTCACTGAAGTTTTGTAGGGAAGTGTACTTTTGATCAGAGAGCATTGCTCACTGAAGTTTTGTAGGGTAGTGTACTTTTGATCATTACTTTTTTCTGCATTGCTTGAGGGTTAAGTATACTTAGTCACAGAAAACATACTATTATATTATCATATGTCAGTGATACTAAAATAGTTAAACTATCATGGGAGCACTTCTCGCTAAAGTAATAAAGTCAACTGCTTACAGTAAGCTGTGCATTCATGAAAAGTATACTAGAATAGACTTGATTTCCAACTGAAAGGGAAATAAGATCAAGTATAATATTTTTAATTTGTCTTCATTTAGGAAAAAAACCCCACTAAATTGTGCTATGTTGAATTAATATACAACCATTTGAAAAGAAACTTGACCTATATATAATTGATGATAATTTCAAAGCAGTTAAAATAAATGATTTATTTTCGTGAAAAAAGTGGTTATCACATTTCATTCACAACCAATTATAAGCTATTAAGTTTAGTTGAACATTAAAAATAATTAATGATTGACATATGACCTTTTTTATGTCAGTTTTCTAAAATTTCACACTAGAGAAAACATGATATGGTTGAATATCATTTGAATGAAAAAAATATTTAGCATGCCGAAAATATAATAAGGTTGTTTATCAATTCAATGACAATATACTTTCAATAATATCAGAAAAATTTGAAACCAACAGTGTGAAAATGTTAGCTTGTCTTAATCAGGTCGTTGGTTATACAGAAATTCTCCAGTCTTAAACTCAGATCTCAGGTATTTAATTGGTCAGAAACTGCCACAGAATGTACACTGACCAATGAAAATACAGAGATCTGAGACAGAACTCAGAAATAAAGTTTTATAACCTCAAGGCAAGCTTTTAATAGGAAACTCTGGTTAATTGATTAATAAATGTTTGCCGTTGGACGGCTGGGCGCAAACAATTATGTAACATTTCTCAAGGGATTTCATCCAAATTTATTAACATAAGAATCAAAGACAATGTCATGAAATACTTTGTTGAATATTGGCTAGATAAGAAAATTATAGCCCTTTGTTTGTTTATTTCACATATTGTTAAGTAATCGTGGGGGAAAACCTTGTTTTGTGACTATTTCCTCACCAAGGTTTTGCCTATTCTAAATCAAGTACATGTATGTTCTATAGTAGTCATATTAAAGATGCTGTTAGTTCAAAGATGAAAAAAAAGTAGCTTTTAATACTTGAGATTAAGCTAAGAAAAAGAAGGCAAAAAAAGCAACGCTTGAACGATAAAAGGAAAATAATTGTCATAATATTTCAGTACTGTTGTATTTTTCACATTCAAGGAAGAAAAAAAGGTAAATTATTAGAGTGTACAGAAAATGTAGAACTATGCTAAGAAAGTTGAAAAAATGGCAGTCCAGTAAAGTGATGAATTGACAGACTGATAACACCATAATTACCTTAAAACTCAGTTACTTAATGCTACTCTCAACATGCACTCACATCTGTTTCCCACCCTAGCCCCCCTACCCACATTTTGTCCCAGTATTCATTTTCTTTCAGTAGACATTTACGGTGACATAATGCTTGAATGACATCTATATCAGTGTCAGGTATGCCCTTTATGTTATCCTGAGTATGCAGTTCTTTTATTTATAATTTCATATAAATCAGCATTATTAATATAAGAATAAACATATTGTCATATTTTCCAGGTATGTGGCCTCCAAAAGGAGCATTTAGGTAGAGGATTAGATAGAAGCTTCTCTAGAACGGTGACCAACCTGTACAAGACAGTCCTTGGTCTTGAAGGACAGGTGAAATATATATTATAAATCTTATATTTAGAAAATGATTTATCTTTATAAACTTATCTATATTTGGTTATGTCACACATTGTACTGCTGAATGTAAGCAATTTAAGTATTTATATTGACGTTAAGCGTGCAGGGGGGCATGATGGGGCAACTGCTTCTACCCATGTGACCAGTGCAGACTACGATTGGCTGGCACTGTACTGTCTAATCATGGTCTGCGCTGTTCACTATTCAGTCAGTACTTATTTTGAAATTTTTACCTAAAATTTTTTACAAAAAAATGGTTTGATGGGCAAGTCCATTTAAGATATTTAGCATGGAAAGTGTTAGTATATTATTCAAGCATAAAAGAATACTTTTTGTATAATATATATGTACATGTCCTTTTAAAAATATTTTGTGAAATTTTTTGGCCATATATTTTTTAGATTCATACAAATGATTAATAATGTTTACTTCAGGTGTTGTACCAGTTATTTTGAATATTCTATAATAGTAGTCACATTATTGTTATTTATGTTACTATAAACAATTTGTTACCTCTTAGCGGAAAAATTGATGAATCTTTTTTTTTTTTGAAGTCTGAAGAAAATGTAGCAGACCAGAGTTTTACAAGTAACACAAGCCGCCAGAATATTTCGCCACGAGAACTTACAGTTGACAGGTCGAGAAGAAAACAGAAAAAATCTCGAGATAGTCGGAAGAAGAGAAACCCTTCTCCGGAACATTACAGGTCAAGGTCACGATCACGTTCGAGAAGTAGGTCAAGGTCACTTTCAAAACATAAAGGTCATGGAAGAGGAGCAGGTAGGTTGATTCATAAAATAAATGTTGAAACTTGTTTCTTTTGAAATTCTTGTCAAAGCTAGATTTAATTTGACTGTGTTGCTACTATTTTTCAATCTGATGTCAAAAGAGTTGAATTGATATTGAATGCTTGCTGTTATACTGAATGAACATCACTAATTCCGCGTCATCACTTATTTCACGATAATGGCATATTTTCATGTGACCAGTGTTAAAATTGGCCAGAATTGACATATTTTATTCAAACACCTAAACAACTAAGTTTTTGCGCAAAATATTTTAAATCTGTAGATTTTGACGTAAAACAGAACAACATTTTACAAACTTCTGCAATAAGCAACAATAGTTTGTTAAATTTGTGCATACGTCTGAAACAATCATCATTTTCTAAATGTTCTTTTTTGTTGAAAGAATAAATTTTGAGTTTTTAAAGTAAAGATAGTTTTAATATTTAAAATTAAGCAAAATAACATGTAGAAATTTTGACTAAAACATGAAAAAACTGAAATAAAACACCATTACCATGAATTAAATGATGACATACAGTTTTCAAAATGGCTGACATATAGTCTACATCTTGCTCATTAAAACTGATTTTGACTGAATATATTGTTGTTTCCTTGTGTCATACAGCAGAAAATACCTATTTGTTACAGCTTATAACAAGTTTTGTACTATAAGTTTCATGTGTTGTTTTCTTTCTGGGTTCAAAGCGTTAAGTACCGTGAACTAAGAGGAGCACAGTATAGTATTTATAATTGCCCATATTATTATAGTGATAAACAAATGATAGATTTTTTAAAAAAAAATTAATTTTTTTTGAAGAACAGACTGGATTAATTCCACATTTTAATACATAAATTAACCCATTAAAAGTAAGACCAGCACAAATATAAATTCCGCATTGCAAATTGCCATGAGTAAATAATGTTTTATTGACGAAACAGATGAAATGTTTATGATAAGGTTATCAGCTGGTATTCAATATGTTTTCATGTACAAATAGTTTATAGCCCTTATCTCTTGATTTAAAGGGGATAAACAACTAGTATTTGTGTAGGAAATATATTAATGGACAATATGGGAAATATGTATTTTCAAGTATTTGATTCAGAAAAAAAATTCCTGAGTAATAAGCATTTTCATATTAATTTGTAATATTTACTTCTTTAAAAAAGTCCAAAGGTGCAATATCAGCATGTATTGTATTCATTTGGCTTTGGACATGGAAATGGGATTGTTAATTTTCACGATAACAGTCTCTTGTTTTGTTCTTTATAAAATGTTCAGAACCAGTTCGTTGAACAATTAAAATTTTCTAATCTGCTTATAGATTCCCCAGATTCCGGTTATCACAGAGTTACGCCACTACCTGGTGCACCACACCTACGGTCAGGGGATGAGAATTACAGCAGGGAGCCACACCCTGATTTAATATCGACAGATTACGCCACTGGGCGATCATATCATCTCTCAGATATCACATTTAGTGCTTCACAAAATGGTCATCCATCTAATGTATGTATAAGTATATTGTACCGTATAGTTTCCAATAAACCCCCAACCACCTTTCTAATAAGCGTCCCTCCCACCACATTTTGTAGGGAAAAAAACTTATACTTGATAGATTTATAATCCTATATGATAGAGCAATCCAAGGAATCTAAATATTTTTATTTAAAAAATTGCAATTAATGACACTTCAGTAATGTAAAATCATTAATAAAAATATAATCCTGTATTATATGTGTATAAAGCACATTTTTATGATTCTAATTCCCCCCCTCCCCTCCCTGAACACCCCAACCACCCATTTGAAAAAATGCAAGGCCCCCTGGGGCATAAGTGTAGACAATATGATATTTTATTTATTTGATTTTATGGCAAGTTAAAGGAAGAATTGTTTGTAAGAGGAAATTGTAATGATGAATCTTGCATTTTGTTATTTAATATCATATGTTTAGTTAAAACACTGTGTGGAGTTTGTCAGTTTGTCAAATTTTTGTATTACAATAATAGCAATAATAGTTATCTAGCCATTAGTAATATATTACCAAGTGGTTGCTGAAGATAAGAGAAAAATACATAATTTCAAGAAAATGAGGGTTACTGGTCACACAATTTTTAGAATTTATTATCAAATTCTAAATCACAAACTTTGATATCTAAAATTGTGTTTTTAGAACATCTTTTCTTACATCTTTTGGAATGGAAACCCACCAATTAAGCCTAGTGCTAGGATATAACTGAAACCTATGACTTTTGACTAGCAGCTTGACTTTTATGTATTTACAGAGAGCAGGGACATCATCCAATCACCATCATAATAATCATTCACGACCATCCAATAGAAACAGCACATCCGCGAAAGCCAATGACAATCCAGCATTCAAGAAATACCTGAAGTTAAAGGAAAGGCAAAGAAAGTTGCGAGTATTACGTCATGACGCAATGAGTAGTGATGCCTCAGACGAGCTGTCAGATATTGTGATGGACCACATATCAGAAACAAGATCGGTTAGATCTGTAGGGCCACGTAATAATGGTAGGTTGATTAAAAAGATTGTTTTGACCAACTTAGGGAATGAAAGGGTGAGGGTGTTGGGCATACATATACCTTACCTATCTACCTGTAAACTGACAAACCAGTGTAATGTGTGGGGGCACGTTTTTTCTTTGATTTCTGCTCCCATTAGTTAATTGTTATTATTGCTGATTCTGAATCATTTGTCCCCTCACTTCTGTAAGTAGTTGAAATCTTTGATATGAGAAAGCTATCATGCATGGTTGCAGAATGCCTATGGTTCAACACAGACAACAGCTTGTGTTAAATTGTTGCAGTGTGACTTCAATTTTAATATAAACAATGATGTCTAAGTTATAGTGTTAAGTGATATTGTATTAAATAATGTTAATTCTAATCTGCAATGAATGCTTCTATATATTTTTCAGAATTTTTTATCAGTAATGTTATGTTTGAGGGATACATCCATAGAAGGATTCTTTCATTTTCCCCTTAATGGTTTAAATACATGTTCAGTATTTTGATTTGATTTGAATTGAGTTATATTGATCTATTGATATGTATGTCACTATATTTGTACATGATATTTATCATTGCATCTTTAAAGGTGTATACCACCCTGATGTACATATGAGGTACGGGTCTAACTCAGCACTGAGGATAGGAAGGGACTCGGACAGGGAGAGTGTTATTAGCAGCGATGCATCAACATATGGACCTGATCACCAACCATTTAGGTTAGCTTCTATTGGTATTGTTAACTGGAAATTTAAAAAAATATCTACTATTCATTGATTTTTTTTCAAACTACCGTATAAGTACTTATTTCTGCGGGCTTAATATTCTGCGATTTTTTTAAAGTAAGGGGTTTTAAATTTCTGCGAATCTTATTTCTGCGGTGTCATCATTCTCGCATTGATGTTTTTATTTCTGCGTTTTAATTTAGATAATTTAACATAACTAACCGATACAAACAGACAACATTTCAAAGTTTGTTGATGTAACATGTATATTTCTTCCGGTAAACATGCAGACGACTTATATTGTGTTTCATCGTAATCATCATATAATGGTATATAAACGTTTATAAACAAAAATCAACAACGTGAAATGACAATAATTAATTGTAATACTGCATGTCTATAAATATGAAGTGTGAAAAATAAACAACGGTAAGATCGCACATAGCCACAAGATATTGTGCAAATACAAAAGGGTATGTTTATTGCACCCGTCAAACTATAACAGTTTTATTTTACAAAAAATAAATCAAGCTTATGGTGAGCGAAAATCATACAAACATGATACTTTTTTAAACAAAAAGAACAAGTTAAGTAACTGTTTTCTAATATTTTATTCATGACGGATACATAAACTTTAAGAAAAATTCCCATCTACAAAAGCCAATAACAGTACATGGTAATGTAATTAAACAATACCGGTAGTTGACATATTCCGACATAGACATAGGGAAAGGCTAAATTTTCTGCGGTTTTTAAATCTGCGGTGTCGTTATGAACCGCAGAAATAGCAGAAATAAAGTTCCCGCAGAAAAAAGTACTTGTACGGTATATGAGTAGATAGAATGTATTTTGTTAAAATTTCTTGCTAATATTGTTATTAACATGTTAAGTATATAATGTTACAGTTGAGTATGCAATGTTTCGTTTGGGTTATATGCACTCTAATATTCATGGTAGCAGAAATATCTGAATTTGCTTCATAAAAAGATAAAATGAGCCGTGTCAAGACAAAACCAACATAGTGCGTTTGCGGCCAGCATGGATCCAGACCAGCCTGAGCATCTGCGCAGTCTGATCAGGATCCATGCTGTTCGCTTACCATCTCTATTACAAGTAGAGAAACTGATAGCAAACAGCATGGATCCTGATCAGACTGTGCGTATGCGCAGGCTAGTCTGGATTCATGCTGGTCGCAAACGCACTATGTTGGTTTTGTTGTGACACGGCTCAAATATATTGTTATCATACAGCAACATTTGTTAATATCTGAGTAGTCACCTACTTTTATTAGCTCACCTGTCACAAAGTGACAGGGTGAGCTTTTGTGATCGCTTTTCGTCCGGCGTCCGTCCGTCGTCCGTCCGTCCGGCGTCCGTCCGTAAACTTTTACTTTAAATGACATCTCCTCATAAACCACTAAGCCAATTTCATCCAAACGTCACAGGAATGTTCCTTTGGTGGTCACCTTTAAAAATTGTTCAAAGAATTTAATTCCATGCAGATCTCTGGTTGCCATGGCAACCGAAAGAAAAAACTTTAAATATCTTCTTTTAAAAAACTATAAGAGCTAGAGCTTAGATATTTGGCATGAAACATCTCCTAGTGAGTGTCTACCAAGTTTGTTCAAATAAAAGCCCTGGGGTCAAAATTGGCCCCGCCCCGGGGGGTCATTGATTTTCCCTATATGCATATAGTAAAAACTTAAAAAATCTTCTTTTAAAGAACTCAAAGAGCTATGGCTAAGATATTGAGCATCAAACATGTTCTAATAGGTGTCTACCAAAGTTTGTTCAAATAAAAGCCCTGGGGTTAAAATTGGCCCCGCCCGGGGGGTCATTGATTTTCCCTATATGCATATAGTAAAAACTTAAAAAATCTTCTTTTAAAGAACTCAAAGAGCTATGGCTAAGATATTGAGCATCAAACATGTTCTAATGGGTGTCTACCAAGTTTGTTCAAATAAAAGCCCTGGGGTCAAAACTGGCCCCGACCCAGGGGGTCATTGATTTTCCCTATATGCATATAGTAAAAACTTAAAAAATCTTCTTTTAAAGAACCAAAAGAGTTAGAGCTAAGATATTTAGCATGAAACATGTTCTAATAAGTATCTACCAAGTTTGTTCAAATAAAAGCCCTGGGGTCAAAATTGGCCCCGCCCCGGGGGGTCATTGATTTTCCCTATATGCACATTGTAAAAACCTAAAAAATCTTCTTTTAAAGAACTCAAAGAGCTATGGCTAAGATATTTAGCATCAAACATGTTCTCATAGGTGTCTACCAAGTTTGTTCAAATAAAAGCCCTGGGGTCAAAATTGGCACCCCAGGGGGGTCATTGATTTTCCTTATATGTGTATAGCAAAAACTTAAAAAAATCTTCTTTGAAAAAACCCAAATAGCTAGAGTTAAGATATTAAGCATGAAACATCTTTTAGTGAGTGTCTACAAAGTTTGTTCAAATAAAAGACCTGGGGTCAAAATTGGCCCCGCCCCGGGGGTCATTGATTTTTTTTATATGTGTATAGCAAAAACTTAAAATCTTCTTTGAAAAAACCCAAATAGCTAGAGTTTAGATATTAAGCATGAAACATCTACTAGTAAGTGTCTACAAAGTTTGTTCAAATAGAAGCCCTGGCCCGGCCCCAGGGGTGTCATTGTTTTTAACTATATGTGTATAGTAAAAACTTTAAAAAAATCTTCTTTTAAAAAGCCCAATGAGCTAGAGCTTAGATGTTTAGCATGAAACATCTTCTTATGGGTGTCTACCAAGTTTGTGCAAATAAAAGCCCTTGGGTTAAATTGGCCCTGCAACGTTGGGGTGGGGGTTGGGGGGGGGCCTATATACAGGTGAGCGACCTCAGGGCCATCATGGCCCTCTTGTCTAAATATCTGTCACTGCTACAGATTTTGAATTCTCTCTATGTGTAAGAAAGCTGCCCAGCTGGCTTACTAAAGGTTGGTGGTTTTTCTCCAGTATGGGCTTGGATATGACAAGCACTGGTGGAAATTTTGGATCTTCTTAAATCAGTAATAGGCACCAAGATATCACTAAAATTTGTTGAAAGCGGCATAAAAACAAATCAATAATAGAAAGTAGCCATTTTACCATAACAGTGTTGGTGTGACTTAAAACACTAGAAAGTAATAATTAATTGGAAATTTATGGTCATTTTGATCATGCATAGTGTATTTTTTTGTAACATTTGGGTATGTCTCATTAACTAGACTTGTGATATTTGTGTAACACAGGGCTACGGCTGATGTCAGTGACCCATATATCCAGCAGTTACAGAAGTTGTCATCTGCCAGACCACCTCAGCTGCCAAAGTTTGATACCCACCAACCACATACCAAGCACAAGAAGAAAACACAACCAACACCTCAACAAACAGCCAAACAAAAACCAAGGGTACTTTTGTTGTTCTTATCTTGATGAAATGTAAAATGTACATTAAAGGCCCATTAAGCCCCCAAAAATGCTATCAACTTTTATTTTTCAAAAACTTTTTTATTTTTGGTATCTTGTTACATTTTCCAAAAATTTATTCATTGGCCATATATATGAATTATCTTTTTGCTCCTTTTGCTCTTTAGCCGTTGGTATAATTATAGTGATTTAGTATTTTGTACGGAAGTCAAAATACTATTTTGCTTACATTTTGCAACCTTTGTGACACATTATTGCATGTTAAGCCCTATTATCTTCAGTTGTTTAACATCTAAATTGCTCTAAGTACATTATTAAAATATTGTTTAACACATATTTACCATTTGTAAAGAATTAAATTACTGATTTCTGAGGTAAAATGTGTCTTTAAACTCAGTAGTATAAGATTGATGTCAAATTTAGTTTTGATTGCAAGTGAAATAGTTTATACAAGATGGTAATTGGAATCATCCCAAAGTTAGATTTTATGATTAGAAAATGCTACCGAGGTCAGATAATAACTAAGGTATTGTATTTTTTGCAGGATTTTTATGGTCCCGAATTTATACACAAGTCAACAAAACCTATACAGCGAATACCACTGGCTCTCCAAGGGGAGGTAACACATAGATTTAATAATAACATGACCTATAGTATCAGAGTCTTAATATTTGTAGTTATGCAGAAATTATTGTAGCGTTTAAGCAGAAGATACTGAACTTTGTAATGAAATTTCATTTTAAATTTTGATCAGTTCCTTGTGATAGAACCCTCTTAAAAATGGACATCTAGAAACTATGTATAGACTTTAACTGAACGCTTAAAACACAAATTTTTATATTATTTTGCGAAAACTTTATCATAAACAATATTCATAATATAATGAAAATATGTTTATAATTCAATTCTATTCAATTCAATTCAGTGCCATTGAGTATAACGTAAATGATTCAATTCAATACAGTATAATGAAAATTAATTTATAAAGTAAACATATTTATTTATAGAGTCGGAAAAATCCTGGACGGGTATGTCGAGTAGTCATAGTGTTACTGAACGGTCAGAAGATGGAAGCTATGGTTGACCCGAGTACAACAGGTCAACAGCTGTTTGAAGCTGTTATTACAGATATTGAACTACCAGAGTTCTACTTCTTCGGGATGACCTATGTCAATGATAATGAGCATTTCTTCATCTCTGGTGAGCAGAAACTCCACAAGGTGGCGCCTGATGGCTGGAAAGAGAGCTGGAAACGAGAGGCAGCACCTGTGACATTCACTGTTTACCTGAGAGTGAAGTTCTATGTGGACAATCTCACTGTTTTAAAGTAAGATTAAGCTTGTATTGGACTTTGATAAACTTAAAGATTTTAATATCCACTTTTTGTTACCTGTTGAATTGATCATTCAAAATAGTGTATTTTTAGCTCACCTGTCACAAAGTGACAGGGTGAGCTTTTGTGATCGCTTTTCGTCCGGCGTCCGTCCGTCCGTCGTCCGTCCGTCGTCCGTCGTCCGTCCGTAAACTTTTGCTTTAAATGACATCTCCTCATAAACCACTGAGCCAATTTCATCCAAACTTCACAGGAATGTTCCTTTGGTGGTCACCTTTAAAAATTGTTCAAAGAATTTAATTCCATGCAGAACTCTGGTTGCCATGGCAACTGAAAGAAAAATCTTTAAATATCTTCTTTTAAACAACCCTAAGAGCTAGAGCTTAGATATTTGGCATGAAACATCTTCTAATGAGTGTCTACCAAGTTTGTTCAAATAAAAGCCCTGGGGTCAAAATTGGCCCCGCCCCGGGGGGGGGGGGGGGTCATTGATTTTCCCTATATGCATATAGTAAAAACTTAAAAAATCTTCTTTTAAAGAACCATAAGAGCTAGAGCTAAGATATTTGGCATGGAACATCTTCTAGTGAGTGTCTACCAAGTTTGTTCAAATAAAAGCCCTGGGGTCAAAATTGACCCCGCCCCAGGGGGTCATTGATTTTCCCTATATGCATATAGTAAAAACTTAAAAAATCTTCTTTTAATGAACTGTAAGAGCTAGAGCTTAGATATTTGGCATGAAACATCTTCTAGTGAATGTCTACCAAGTTTGTTCAAATAAAAGCCCTGGGGTCAAAATTGGCCCCGCCCCAGGGGGTCATTGATTTTACCTACATGCATATAGTAAAACTTAAAAAATCTTCTTTTAAAGAACCGAAAGCGCTAGAGCTAAGATATTTGGCATGAAACATCTTCTAGTGAATGTCTACCAAGTTTGTTCAAATAAAAGCCCTTGGGTCTAAATTGGCCCGGCCCCGGGGGGTCATTGATTTGCCCTATATGCATATAGTAAAAACTTAAAAATCTTCTTTTAAAGAAACGTAAGAGCTAGAGCTTAGATATTTGGCATGAAACATCTTCTAGTGAATGTCTACCAAGTTTGTTCAAATAAAAGCCCTGGGGTCAAAATTGGCCCCGCCCCAGGGGGTCATTGATTTTCCCTATATGCATATAGTAAAAACTTAAAAAATCTTCTTTTAAAGAACCCAAAGAGCTAGAGCTAAGATATTTAGCATGAGACATGTTCTAATGGGTGTCTACCAAGTATGTTCAAATAAAAGCCCTGGGGTCAAAATTGACCCCGCCCCAGGGGTCATTGATTTTCCCTATATGCATATAGTAAAAACTTAA
Organism: Ruditapes philippinarum; assembly: GCF_026571515.1. Taxonomy (NCBI): domain Eukaryota; kingdom Metazoa; phylum Mollusca; class Bivalvia; order Venerida; family Veneridae; genus Ruditapes; species Ruditapes philippinarum. Next base: position 233,779 of record NW_026856555.1, on the reverse strand, counting down.
AAAATCTTCTTTTAATGAACTGTAAGAGCTAGAGCTTAGATATTTGGCATGAAACATCTTCTAGTGAATGTCTACCAAGTTTGTTCAAATAAAAGCCCAGGGGTCAAAATTGGCCCCGCCCCAGGGGGTCATTGATTTTCCCTATATGCATATAGTAAAACTTAAAAAATCTTCTTTTAAAGAACCGAAAGCGCTAGAGCTAAGATATTTGGCATGAAACATCTTCTAGTGAATGTCTACCAAGTTTGTTCAAATAAAAGCCCTGGGGTCAAAACTGGCCCCGCCCCGGGGGTCATTGATTTTCCTTATATGTGTATAGCAAAAACTTAAAAATCTTCTTTGAAAAAACTCAAATAGCTAGAGTTTAGATATTAAGCATGAAACATCTTTAAGTAAATATCTACAAAGTATGTTCAAATAAAAGCCCAGGGGTCAAAACTGGCCCTGCCCAAGGGGTGTCATTGTTTTTAACTATATGTGTATAGTAAAAACTTAAAAAATCTTCTTTTAAAAAACCTAATGAGCTAGAACTTAGATGTTTTGCATGAAACATCTTATGGGTGTCTACCAAGTCTGTTCAAATAAACAAATAAAAGCCCTTGGGTAAAAATTGGGCCGGGGGGGGGGGGGCTATATACAGGTGAGCGACCTCAGGGCCATCATGGCCCTCTTGTTATTTGATTATTTTGTTTTCAGCATTAATATCCAAGTTAACATGTAGAATGAAATAGTTCAGAATTGAATTGAGATGTTTATAAAAGTATAGGATGGTGCTTGACTCTCAACCCAGGAATCATTGGTTCGAGTCTACCTATAATGACAATATTTCCTTGTATGGCACCAGTACGAGTTTGTTCCAGCAAGCGGAGTTGTACAAATAAGCTTAAAGCTCTATACACAACTGAGCTAACATAAATAATGATTAAACTAAAAGTAAAGAAATAATAATATTGCTGGATATAAAACAGAAAGAATAATTCTATGTGTCGTAATATCAGTTTTATATCCTGCACCATGATTTCTATTTTTAGACATGAGACAACCAGACATCAGTTATATCTACAGTTAAGACGAGATATTCTAGAGGAGCGTTGTTTGTGTGATGAGGAAAAAGCTCTTGGCCTGACAGGCCTGGCCTTGCAGGCAGAGTATGGTGACTACAATAAGGACACCATGGGAAGGAACTATTTTGTACCTGAGCACTACTTCTCAGAGAGAACATTAAAAAGGCTTGGTACAGGATACGCCAGAGATCATGCTCCAGATACACATAAAGAACTGGCTGGTATGTCAGAAGTCGAGGCACAGATGGAATTTATCAAGGTAAAAGGCGAAACATAGTCTTTCCTAATGAAATAATGATATTGTACCAACATTTATGAGTCTATTGTCAGATTATGTGTATTATTTTTGAAAAGAAATATAATCCACTGATTTCTTCTTGATGACAAGACTATGACGAGATTGTAAAAAAAAAAATAAGAAAACAAACAAAAACAACAACACTTAACAACAAGACACTCAATGGTCAAACAAGAACTAAATATTGACCAATGAAAGCATGTTACAACTTTGTGACCTTTCTAATTAAAAGAGAATTATAAATGCCTATCACACATTGCCAACTATTTGCAGATAAGACTGATACAACCACAGTATTCATATGTGTTACACAACAGAAATATCCTATGTTACAATCCTTTTCATAATATACCATAAGATCATTAAAACAACATAATTTTACAGTTTTTAAATTTTGTAAAAAAAAATATCATTAGATGAAACAGTATATTGTTTAATGGTTTGATAAATATAAAAATCATGCAACGATGAACTTAATCCATAAATTATAGATAAATAAGTCTTCATTGTACAGAAAAGTAAGGTTTTATGGGATTCAGTTTTCATTTTACTATTGCAGCTTGTTCAAGGACATTTACACGAGTATGGAATTCACTTCTATAAACTCCTTAAGGTTAGTATTACTGATAAAAAAAATTTACAATCACCGCTGGTCACCATTATTCCTAGTGTTATAATTGAAAGTGAGTTTCTTCTACATTGTTACAGACAAACCTGTGCTTAAAACCACCTTTGAATACAGATGACCCTGTAAATAATGGCCACTCTTCAACAAACCTTCATTGATTAAATAGAACAAAGTAACCTCCAAATAAAGACCACTTGTCTATAAAGGTCATGTTTGGTCTCTCTTTAATGTGGCCCTTGTTCACAGGTTTTACTGTATATTAAAAAAAGTTTTTTAAGTTAGTGAAGAAGTATTTTTAATTTGGTAACAATTAATGAAATAAAAAATTAGATGTTTTATTTGTTCCAGGTTTTTGCCACTATAATGATGAGTTTGACAATTTGCTTAATTTTCAGGAAAAGAAAGGGAAAACTAGCGGAGTGATCTGGGTTGGGTTAGATATGGATCAGCTCACACTGGCTGAGGATGTCAATGGTGAACGTATGTTTGCCCACCAGTATTCATGGTCGGCCATCCAGAAAATCTCATTCAACCGGAGAAGATTCAGTGTACAGCCGAGACCTGATATCAGCCAGATGAAACCATTTAAAATGAATTTCTACACCAACTCTTATAAAAAGTTAGTTTAAACTATTCTCCTTTTGTAAAAAGCACATGTCAAAAACTTATGATGTAGTTTTCTCTCCTTTTTGTTTCTAGTTTGAATCCAGAAAGAGATTATGAATTCTTCCTTGTGAGTAAACTCAGGAATCGTTGATTCCAGCGCTTTTAAGTATTGAAAATTGAATACCGCTCAAGCTGGTGCTAGGGGGAGTTGAAAATGTTGTACTTTTTCATTGTCTTTCATTTACGAACTCAACCAAATGAAGTCTACCCAGCTTATCCTTCTGAATAGAACCAGAGAAAAACGGAAGTGAACTTGTAACTTAAATCCTTTTTGTTTTGGCTATTACAGAGGCCAGTACCTGTTGAAGTTCTGTACAGCACAGCACAGTTTCCAGCTGAAAATCAGGACAAGACTGGCAGCTCATGATGGTGTAACAGGTATGTGTGGCAATGTTGTTTTTTTCTTCTCTTTTTCTCTTTTGTTGACAAAATTTCTCCCAGTCTAGTTACAATACTGAATATTTTATAGATTTCTTCATTTATTTGATAAATTCAGGTAGTAATCTAGAGGCTGATTATAGTACACATTTAGTACAGTTAAACATGTGTTAAAGACCACCTTTGAATACAGATGACCCTGTAATTAAAGGCCACTCTTCAATAGCCCTCCATTGATTAAATAAAACATAGTAACCTCCAAATAAAGACCTATTGTCTATAAAGGTCATGCTTCGTCTCTCCTTTGGATGGCCTTTATTCACAGGTTTTACTGTCAAATTTTATTATTATAAATTTATTTTACAGATTTGAGACATGAGGAACATAATTATGAGTATAGGAGATATGTTTATTTTAGTAATGAGGAACATATGAGTATAGGAGATATGTTTATTTTACAGATTTTAGTCATGAGGAATATATGAGTATAGCAGATATGTTTATTTTACAGATTTGAGACATGAGGAACATATGAGTATAGGAGATGTGTTTATTTTAGTAATGAGGAACATATGAGTATAGGAGATATGTTTATTTTAGTCATGAGGAACATATGAGTATAGGAGATATGTTTATTTTACAGATTTGAGACATGAGGAACATAATTATGAGTATAGGAGATGTGTTTATTTTAGTCATGAGGAACAAATGAGTATAGGGGATGTGTTTATTTTACAGATTTGAGCCATGAGGAACATATGAGTATAGGAGATATGTTTATTTTAGTCATGAGGAACAAATGAGTATAGGAGATATGTTTATTTTACAGATTTGAGTCATGAGGAACATATGAGTATAGGAGATATGTTTATTTTACAGATTTGAGTCATGAGGAACATATGAGTATAGGAGATAAGTTTAATTTACAGATTTGAGTCATGAGGAACATATAAGTATAGGAGATATGTTTATTTTAGTCATGAGGAACAAATGAGTATAGGGGATGTGTTTATTTTACAGATTTGAGCCATGAGGAACATATGAGTATAGGAGATATGTTTATTTTAGTCATGAGGAACATATGAGTATAGGAGATATGTTTATTTTACAGATTTGAGTCATGAGGAACATATGAGTATAGGAGATATGTTTATTTTACAGATTTGAGTCATGAGGAACATATGAGTATAGGAGATATGTTTATTTTACAGATTTGAGTCATGAGGAACATATGAGTATAGGAGATATGTTTATTTTACAGATTGAGTCATGAGGAACATATGAGTATAGGAGATATGTTTAATTTACAGATTTGAGTCATGAGGAACAAATGAGTATAGGAGATATGTTTAATTTACAGATTTGAGTCATAAGGAACATATGAGTATAGGAGATAAGTTTAATTTACAGATTTGAGTCATGAGGAACATATGAGTATAGGAGATATGTTTATTTTACAGATTTGAGCCATGAGGAACATATGAGTATAGGAAATATGTTTATTTACAGATTTGAGTCATGAGGAACATATGAGTATAGGAGATATGTTTATTTTACAGATTTGAGTCATGAGGAACATGAGTATAGGAGATATGTTTATTTTACAGATTTGAGTCATGAGGAACAAATGAGTATAGGAGATATGTTTAATTTACAGATTTGAGTCATGAGGAACATATGAGTATAGGGGATATGTTTAATTTACAGATTTGAGCCATGAGGAACATATGAGTATAGGAGATATGTTTATTTTACAGATTTGAGTCATGAGGAACATATGAGTATAGGAGATATGTTTATTTTACAGATTTGAGTCATGAGGAACATATGAGTATAGGAGATATGTTTATTTTACAGATTTGAGTCATAAGGAAGATATGAGTATAGGCGATATGTTTATTTTACAGATTTGAGCCATGAGGAACATATGAGTATAGGAGATATGTTTATTTTACAGATTTGAGCCATGAGGAACATATGAGTATAGGAGATATGTTTATTTTACAGATTTGAGTCATGAGGAACATATGAGTATAGGAGATACAGAGGATATAACAGATACAGGAAGTGTTCATTCAGAAGATGAACAAACTCTGACAGGAGACCGTGATAGTGCAACTTTACAGGTAATAATTTTATAACACACCATCTACAACTTACTGAAAGCTTATTGCTGTGCAAGTTTGAGGCTTATTCGGACAGCAGAATTTGTGTAATAGATTAACCCGTGCAGAATTTGTTATGAACTGTTGTTAATTTATATACAGTAATTCTATATTAAAAAAAGCACTGATCAACACATTTTTTTGTGAAACTGCACACATGACTGGCCACATATTGCTGAAATAGGTGAACGATTATTCACAACAACCTCAAGTGAGTTGATTCCATATGTTGATGATTTATTGCAACACTAGAACACTTTGTTCTCTAAGTTTATCTTAGTCTGTACATCATTTGATTGGGGGGCATCCGTGGCCGAGTGGTTAAGGTCGTTGACTTCAAACCACTTGCCCCTCACTGCTGTGGGTTCGAATCCCAACAGGGACTTTGGATTCTTTCATGTGAGGAAGCTATCCAGCTAGCTTATGGAATGTCAGTGGTTCTACTCAGGTGCCCATTCGTGCCTGAAAAAAAATGCACAGAGGGGCACCTGAGGTCTTCCTCCACCAGTAAAGCTGGAACGTCGCCAAATGACCTATACTGTGTTGGTGTGACATGAAAAACCCAAGTAAAAAAAAAAAAAAAAAATCAATTGATTAAATTTTTATTTAGACTTGACATGAAAAAGTTAAGAATTTGAGTTGGTATTGAAAAAAACATTTTGTGCTTGTAGTTTTTATCTGTTTTTAACCAAATAGTTCTAATGGTGCTAATAGAATATGCTTCATAGTAATAAGAAACATACATGTACATTAAGGTGTTTCATTTTGCACAATGTAGCTAGATACAATTAAATCCCTTGCAACACAATATATAGGCTATCCATCTTCTTTCAGTAATTTATGTACATTTATGTAACAATGTATTTTTTCTTCTTTAAAAAACAGGATGTAGAAATGGAAGCATCAGGATTTAATGCTACGGACCACATCCCTCAAAAACACCCAGCTGCCTATAGGAAGTATGTATAACCTTATGTTAATACAGATAATTTTTATTTTAGAAAATCTAACCTATCTGTACATTTTAAGGGTGGTGGTAGATAAGGCTGCTTTATAAAGGTGGAAAGTATGTAGTAGAGTTCAGTTTTTTAAGGCCCCAAGAAGGGGGTGGGGATATAGATTTTACCCTGTCAGGTTGTCCTGCTGTTACACTGTCAGTTTGCCCCTAGTCTGACAAATCTGTTGAATGTTTGGACATCTGTGCTGTCTGGACACATTTCTAGTTTATGTTTGGATTAGACTGGTTACTTAACCCTTTACCACATATATACGCGAAACAACGCACTTTCGACGCCCCCCCCCCCCCTTTTTAGGCCTCAAATAGTGAAAAAATGTCCTATTTGGGCCCAAAACATAAGTTTTCGTTTGAGAAATGTTGCTAAAAAAATTGAGCACTTTTTCGGCGCCGCCCCCCATCCAAAAGATACATCAGGGGGTTGCCAGAAGGGGGATGTGCCCCCTTCTGTTAGGGGGGTTTGAAGGGGGGCGGAGTCCCCCTCATCGCCAAGAAAATTTTGGACTTGTGAGAGGCTAAAAATGACCCCAGGTCAATCATAATGTAATGTTTAACCAACGCTGAAAAGCCTTTGACTCTATCTCAATCCCTTGAGCAGTTGCAGCACTTTGAAATAAATTTTGATGGAAAAAATCGAGGCAAAATAGTGATTTTTGGCAATTTTGAGATGTCCCCTCGTTGCCATGGTAACAGGAAATTTAAGACTGAGCATGTCTTTACAAAGGCAATGGTCCAGTCAACATTTGTGCCAAGTTTGATTAGTATTGAAGCATTTTTCGTAGTTTCATAGCAGTTTGAACTTGTAACAGGAGGCTTTTCAGTGAAAACGGCCATTTTTAACAATATGCTCATGGGGGAAAGGGTTAAGAGAGGTGATTGCTAAAGGATATAGTATAAAGCTTGCATGAGCAATTATCTTTACTTTCTACTTAAGGTTATTTTGTTATTAAAGATTGACAGTTTTTACTATACTATTCTTACAGTCAGTTTGGAAAAATGATAGAGGTGTCACTTGGTATTCTGACAGTAGAAACTTACTACATTATGTTTTCTATAATGATAATAATCAGCATGCCTGCATGTTTCATTTGGATTCAACTTTTTGCATATTTGACCTTGGAGAAAAGGAAATAACCTCTTTTATTACAAAGCTAATATAATAGTGTATTGTATTTTCCTGTTGTTGATTATATTACATGTACTAGTATTTCTTAGAACTGTTGATGTTATGGCTGGTTATGGAAAGTTTTAGATTTGTGCCTGTGATATACCACATATGTCTTACAGTATTTACTAATAAGAAGCATCTTGCATTATTACCTATTTAACTGCCTGTATTACAAAACTATAAAATGAATGCTATATAATAATTGAATTACATTGTTGTATAAGTATGGAATTGATAAAAAAAATAGCATAGGATAAATATATTATTACCAAATTTTTGGTTTATACATGTATAAGCTGTATGCTTATAAATATACCTGCTAAGAAAGGCCACATGTTAGCTATAAATTAGGTCGGATAATTATGTCTTTTTTAGATTTATTTGTATTTGATTGTAGAAATTATCATTTTTAGCTCGACTTTTTTTTTTTGAAAAAAAAAGTAGAGGTATTGTTATAGTCAGGTCGGCGTTGCTGTTGCCGTTGCCGTTCCCGTCCCCAAACTTGTACCTGGATCATAACTTTTTTATTTCTTGGTGTATTGTCTTCATACTTGGCCACAACAACCCTTGGGACAAGACCTTTCAGTAGACCACACTAACCTTGACCTTCATCCATAAATGACCTTGACCTTCAAGGTTAAAAGTCCAATTTTTGCTTGTTCATGCTGTTATTGGCTGTAACTTTGTTATTTTTGAATGGATTGTCTTCAAACTTGAACATAATAATTTTCAAGGATATCCCTTAAAAAAAACCCGCCAGACCTTGACCTTCACTCATAAATGACCTTGACTTTGAAGGTCAAATTATTGAAATTTTCATTTTTTTGGCTATTATTGGCTGTAACTTTGTTATTTTTGAATGGATTGTCTTGAAACTTGAACATAATAATCTTCAAAGATAACTGTTAAAAATATACCGAAAGACCTTGACCGTCACTCATTAATGACATTGTCTTTGAAGGTCAAATTATTGAAATTTTCATTGTTTTGGCGGTAACTGACTGTAACTTTGCTATTATTGAAGGGATCAACTTCATATTATAACAGAACATTCTTAAGGACCAGACCTCGTTGTTTATCAAACCCAAATTTGCTTGGGCTCTTTAATGACCTTGACCTTGAATGTTAAATTACTGAATTTTCTCAGATTTGTGCATTAAATGACCATAATTATATATTTATTGGTGTGTGTGTGTGTGTGTGTATATATATATATTTACAACAACAACAACAACAAGAAGATTGCGTCATTGTTTCTATTTATAGAATTGCGTCATTGTTTCTATTTTTAGAAATTGCGTCATTCTTGCTATTTTTAGAAATTGCGTCATTGGTGCTATTTTTAGAAATTGTGTCATTGTTTCTATTTTTAGGAATTGCGTCATTGTTGCTATTTATAGAAATTGCGTCATTGTTTCTATTTTTAGAAATTGGGTCATTGGTGCTATTTTTAGAAATTGCGTCATTGTTTCTATTTTTAGAAATTGCGTCATTGTTTCTATTTTAAGAAATTGCGTCATTGTTTCTATTTTTAGAAATTGCGTCATTGTTGCTATTTTAAGAAATTGCGTCATTGTTTCTATTTTTAGAAATTGCGTCATTATTGCTATATATAGAATTTGCGTCATTGTTGCTATTTTTAGAAATTGCGTCATTGGTGCTATTTTTAGAAATTGCGTCATTGTTTCTATTATAAGGAATTGCGTCATTGTTGCTATTTATAGAAATTGCGTCATTGTTTCTATTTTTAGAAATTGCATCATTGGTGCTATTTTTAGAAATTGCGTCATTGTTTCTATTTTTAGAAATTGCGTCATTGTTTCTATTTTTAGAAATTGCGTCATTGTTGCTATTTTTAGAAATTGCGTCATTGTTTCTACTTTTAGAAATTGCGTCATTGTTTCAATTTTTAGAACTTGCGTCATTGTTTCTATTTTTAGAAATTGCGTAATGTTTCTATTCATATATATATACAAAATATATAAACAAAACTAATGTGACAAGACAGACCAACTAAATTTATAAAAAGGAAACGTTAAGATATGTTCAAACCTTTCTATGTTTGCGTTTAGAAAAAGTAAAAAGTCGAGCGTTGCCACCGCCCGGCGGTGGCTCTTGTTTTCTTCCCTATAAGGTGTTTTTTTAGCAAATTGTTTGTGTTTTTTAAAAAAAATTTTTTGGGGGTTTTGATGATTTTGCTGTTGAAGTTGGCAAGTACTAGTACTGGTACTAAAGTACTTACTATACTTGTAATACTGATTCATGTTTAATGGTTATTTAAACATGGGAGAAAATCTCAAATTTCTAGACAAGCTTTATTGTTACAGTGTAAAGCTGATATTTATAGATGATGTATTGTTCGCCATCCCACTGTACATAGAATAAATTGCTTTAAGTACTTATAAACTGTGTAATTAAGATGTCAATAGATCATTATCTTCAGATTGGTTAATTATTTAACCCAGTACACAATACATCAGTATTTTATTGGTAAACATTTCAAATTCTCACATTACCTCCCTTTAGCTCCGGTTACATGACAAGTCTCCTGCCCTGAGGATATAATAATAGTTGTTTGTGTTCATTGATATTTTATATGATTTAATCGTACTGACAAACTGGTTATTGATGGTGAATATGATAAATTATCAATTATTTAACCGTACACTCATCCTCGAGTTATTTCATGTGTGCTTCCTGTTTCATTGATACCGTGCAATGCATTATCTTTTCACTTTTAGTTAAATGTTTGATAAGTGGTTAGGATTTATTTAATGTTTGGATATATTAAAGTTTTCACTAAGTGCTGCTGCAATAAAAGGTATATCATATATTTTACAGTTTATCCTTAACAACTTGAAATAAGTTTAATTTTATATTAGTTTACAATAATATATTTTGTAAGAGTCTTCACAAGAGGTTTTCAAATGATAACATAATGAATTATGAGTTGATGCTTAAAAGAAATTAACTAATTAAATAAATATTAATAATAAAAATAAAAAAATAAAAAAAAAACTTGTAGAGTGAATCAAGATTTTTTATAAAATTGGGTTAAAAAAGAAAGAAAGACATTTGTAAATTATATAAATCCTAAAATAATGTATGACCTTGTCAATAAAATGTTATGCAAATACCAGTATGATTTGAGTGTTGTCCTCAGACATGGGGAGTGCTGGCATAGTGGTTAAAATGCTTGCCTTTCAACGTGTGGATTGTGAATTTGAGCCCTACTGGGGTTACTTACAGAGTTACGACCATGTTTCTTGATAATTATAATACCATAATTAGTTCCACGAAAATGACTCAAATAAAATAAAATAAAATATGCTACAAGCTTTCTTCACAAACAAGCTTAAACAAATAATATTTGATCTTTACTCTTGCTGAGACCGAAAATGACTAGCATTTGTCACCAGTATAGGTCCAGGCCAGCCTGCACTTCGGTGCAGCCGGACCTTGTACAATACATTTGGCTGATAAAATCAAAATTTTCATCCTGATGTCCCTAAAAATTGATAATAGACAGTTTCAAAAATGAAAGATGGACTAGTCCATTACAAAAATTTATCGGGTTAAAGGTTGAAATTATCTTATAAATACTATAATTATACTAGTAGTCTTTTTTGGATGACTTTTTTTACACAGAAACTTATTTCTTACTAGATTTGTCATTGGTTATTTGCATAACAAATAGAAAGTGATTGTTTACAGGAAACATTGATATTATATGACCATAGTTGGAAAAATGAGTGTGAATCAAACTGAAACTTGTGGTTAGCCACAAACTTTCATTCTTTGTATTAAATTTAAAATCTTGATATTTATAAGTGCATGATGACATTATGTATTTTAATAGGGTTTTTAATTACTTTTACCTTTTGAATTTAATCATATACACATTTGTATATTATTGCATGTAATTTATTATAATGTATGAATATTGCATGTTTTGTTCAGCCCGCCTCCATATAGGCCCGATATGAGTGCCAGCATGATTGAATTCCCCGTTAATACACATGATAACATGGTACCAGTACAGCATGTGCCCCGCAGTGCTACAACAAGTCACATTGATGAGGTCGGGTACCAGCCAGGAGTTAATCCAGCTATTCATGAGTCGGAACCAGTCTCTGAGGAAGATATTCATGCAGAGAGTGTCCAGCCAGCCATGGCTTATGTTATAGGTTTGCATGCATATTTTAATGTAATATTAATTAACCCTTAACCAGCTGAATTTCTATAATAGATTTGTCCTGTTTTGAATTTGGAACAGTCCATTCAAGGTCTAAGGGAGTTAAGTATTAAAACACATAAAATTAGCTACCACAAGTATAGAGCCATGTCGGACTGGACTCACCTGCAAGCTGGTCTGGCTCTGTACTGGTCACAAAGGCTTATAAATTTTGGTTACAGCAGGGTAAGGGTGAATAATGTTTCTTGAGGAACATAAACTTTAATATGATAAAATAGAAAATTTTGTACCAGTCTGAGGTTGAATTCAGCCAATTAGATTACAGGGCCATAGACTGGTCTACAAAATTGAAATAAATGAATTTTGACATTGACATTGAATATTGCATACACTTACAATTATGATTATATTAATATGAAGGCAGGAAGTCAATTTATTATTATCCCCCGCCGAAATAGTCTCCGTCCATCCGACCTTCCGTCCGACATTTTTGTCTGGAGCATATCTCTAAAAGTATTTGAGTTATCAAATTGAAACTCCATAGGTGGATAGACCTCATTGAGGAGGAGTGCAGTGCACAAGAATGATAACTCTACCCTGCATAATTTTTTAGTTATTGCCCTTTGTTATTTTTCAAAATTGATTTTTGTCCAGAGCATAACTCCAAAAGCCTATGAGATATCAACATGAAACTTCATAGGTGCATAGATCTCACTCAGGAGGTGTGCAGTGCACAAGAATGATAACTCTACCTTTCATAATTTTTGAGTTATTGCCCTTTGTTATTTTTCATACTTAATTTTTCACCTTAGTGGAGCATAACTCAAAAAGTGTTTGAGATATCAACATGAAATGTCATAGGTGGATAGATCTTATTGAGGAGGAATGTTGTGCCCAAGAATGATAACCCTTCCCTATACAATTTTTGAGTTATTGCCCTTTGTTCTTTTTCATGCTATTTTGTCCAGAGCTTATCTCAAAAAGTATTTGAGGTATCAACTTGAAACTTCATAGGTGGATAGACCTCATTGAGGAGGAGTGCAGTGCACAAGAATGATAACTCTACCCTGCATTATTTTTGAGTTATTGCCCTTTGTTATTTTTCAAAATTAATTTTTGTCCAGAGCATAACTCAAAAAGCCTTTGAGATATCATTATGAAACTTCATAGGTGCATAGATCTAACTCAGGAGGTGTGCAGTGCACAAGAATGATAACTCTACCTTTTATAATTTTTGAGTTATTGCCCTTTGTTATTTTTCATACTTAATTTTTCAATTCAATTTTTTTCTCAAAAAGTATTTGAGGTATCAACTTGAAACTTCATAGGTGGATAGATTTTACTGAGGAGGGATGCAGCACACAAGCATGATAATCTACCCTGCATTATTTTTCAGTTATTGCCCTTTGTTATTTTCAGCCATCAGTATTCACATAGGTTTCAAATCTGTAATCACTAAAGCCATCAGTTTTCATTACCAAAAGACCTCTTAAAATGGAATTATTCTGCTCTACTACATATACATTCTTCCAATGAGCAAACACATTCGGCGGGGGATGGCCATGTTGACATGGCTCTTGTTTATAATTTATAATTTATCTTTATAAGTAAAAATAGAGAAAAATAAAGTAAAGTGAGTAAAATCTTGTCTTTTTTATAGCATTTATTCATGCAAAGTTTAGAGGAAACATTTTATTAAGTAGAATAAATTATTTGTTATTACAAATGAGTGAATCAATTGATTATGTATTTAGGTGTGTAAATATTAAAAATACCTGTATATTATACATATTACAATGAGTTGTAAGTATTTGGTTACATTTTAATATTGTATGTTGAAGGAAATATCGTTGTAGAAAGAGCATGAGATTAAAATGTTTAAAGAAGAACCATGCTCTTTTGCTGAGCATGACTTGCATCATGATGGTTATGAAGAAATTGTTCATTATATTAACATGTGAATAAAGTTTGAATTAATTTCTATGCATGGAACTTTGTATCAATACTAAATACTATATAGAGGATATTAAAGGAGTAGGTTCAATACTAAATTTATTGAACAAGTTCAATAAAAATTATATCATGCTAGCCTCTGGTGTGTCTGATATAATTTTATTCAACGAGTTCAATAAAATTAGTAATGAAGCTACACGAATATAATATTTTATTTATCACATACCCAAAATAAAGACTGTTTAAAGTGAAAAAGAATAATTTTTCATTGGCACGCCTATAGTGTAATGCTAACATTTAGTGCATCTTTACGCTATATTGTAACGCAAATTATGTCACATTAAAATATATGCACAGCCGTGCTATACCTTGTTTAGGGAGTCGCATTTTAAGCACGGGTGTGTGATAAATAGCATGAATAAATAATATATGGCTTGTGCATCAAATTCAATATAACTTCCTCTAAATAAATATAAAATTCTATGTTAGTTTATATAAGGTATCAAATTTTTACTTGGCATGGTTTTATGATAATTGAATATCTTATATTTCCTTAGTTTCATATGATTCTATGGTATAATTTAAATTATTCTTTTATTTAGACACAAGTACCCGATCCATGGATCAGACTTTGTTTCCTCATTCAGCAAACGAAACAATTAGTAGTAAGTACTTGTATTATATCAATTTAAGAATACTTTGTAATATTTTCATTGAATACTTTTAATAAACTTAGAAATTTCGTGGAAATTTCTTGACATACTTGTCATAAACTTAAAAAATATAATACTTTAGTGGTTTTGAAAGAGTGGTTTTTCCTAGTAAATATTGGATACAACACTTTCTTTTCAATTGTAAATGAAACCGTGTGATTCATTTATGGTTTGACATCTTGCTCCTTATAAATGTGGGGTTTTACCTCTCAAAATGTTGAAGGAAATAAAATAAGTTGAGAGATATATTTTTCCTGTATGTGAAACATTAATTTCAAGGAAGAACAATTTTTGTTTTCAGATACTCTTCATCAGCGCTTTACAAATGAACTACTGTCTCCCGAAGTTAGTATTTGTGAGCGGGAAGTATTTGAAGTTTCCCTCGATAAACAGCCTACAGTTGGTATAGGAATCACAATTGTAGGTGGCGACATATCAAGTAAACATGACTTTGGAATATTTGTAAAATCAGTCACAGTTGATGGACCAGCATTTAAAGATGGCCGCATTAAACCAGGTGATCGTCTAATCGCCATAAATGATCAAAGTTTAGAAGGTTTACAGCATCATGAGGCTGTGACCATGATCAAAGAATCTCCGGATACTGTAAAATTATTGATTTCTCAGATAAAACCGCCCGGATCTTTAAAAAGGCGAGAAACTGAAATCGACACAGAAAGTGACGAAGAACATAGTTCATTAGATCATAGCGCTGATGAAAGTTCCTCCCCTCGTGTAATTACCGTCCGTAATTGTACATCTGTACATAACCAAGAAAACACTGAAAAAGTAAACAATAAAAATTCTGAAAATTGTAAAAAACGTGAAAAAAATGTTGAAATAGGTAGAGAAGATGTAGATAATACTGAAAGAATGGACCAGGATAGAGCGCCTTCAGCAACAATTGATGTACATTCCACGTTTTCCCAGGTAGATTCACTGTATACAGAGATGGCGGTCTCAGAGCTACCTGCTGATCTACAGGATGGTAAGATTTCAATTATTTATACAAATAATTATAGAATTAATTCTCCTTTTCTTCCCCTCAATTTTTCATTTCTAAAAATATGATCACAGCAACAGTTTGATGAGATGTCTGAAAAGAAAACATTCTTAAAAAGTTAAAACTTTAAAAAAAATACATTTCATTAAAGTGACATTATGCTCATTTTTTCGCTGTCAAGTTTTGTTGAAAATAGTAATATATTTCAAGAGCTTGACTATTATAGTGGTGACTGACCAAAAATTGATACTGAAAAATGTTTAGGATAAAATATATAAACTACCTAACTTATAAAAAGACTGCTCCACTCTTTTTAAAAAGATACATTCCAGGCAATAAACTATGGGCCATGTGGATTATTGATTATTTTTGAAAAATAAAATTTTGACTTGCCTTAGCACTTGCCATGTACACTTGAATGGGCACAATGTCACTTTAAACAAAATACAGAACCTTAAGAATAAAATGTAATGTAGAGAAAAGGTGTACCATGTATTATTGTATTTTCTTGTTAATACCAATACAATGTACACGTATATAAATTCAAAACAAATCCATGAGTATTAATAAAGATATCATTATTGTATCAAATAAATGTTTTACATTTATTCAAATGGAGGTAACTTACAAAGTCTAGATTTATTTAGAGAAATTGTTATGGTATCCTATAAGCTTATACTGGCTGCCGGTACAGACCGGAATATCTAGCTCAAGGTAACTGTTTAAGGCAGTAACGAGGCTCTGTTGAGTTTTCTCTAAATAGTTACTCGAGAGCTAGATATTCCGGTCTGTACTGACAGCCAATGTTTGATTCTTTTCCTTGCATATTAAATGTCAATTATTTTCAGAACAGAAATTACGAAAACTGACATTTTCATTACGCACCTTTTTCTTATAGTAGCGTATAAACTTACAAACTTCATTCATAACTGTAAAATGACTTCATCCTTAGAACGCAATTCATTCATAAACAGTGGGGCAGTGACATCATTTAAAGCTTGGACTTGTCTTACATAGGGGTGGGGGGGGGGGTTAAAGACAAGATTTTCTAGCACCAGTGTAAACAGTAGATAATCCCGACTGAGATGCAAGAAATTCCCATCTGTACCAACAGCTGGTTTTTGATTCTTTATCTTGCATATCAATTATTTTTTAGAACAGAAATTACAAAAACTGATATTCTCATTATGCACTTTTTTCTTACAGCAGCGTATGAACTTACAACTTCATTCATAACAGTAAAATGATATCATCCTAAGAATGCAATTCATTAATGAAAGGCGCGCAGAAAATACGTCATTTAAAGCATGCAACTTGTCTTACATAGGGGGTGTAAGACAGGTTTTTCTAGCACCTGTGTAAACAGTAGATATGCAAGAAATTATTTATATTTTCTGATTTATAGATGATAATACAGAGGCAGTTAATGAATCTGACACAGACTCTGAGTTTGACGAGGTTATAGAAAACGTCATAGAAAATACATACAAATCACCGCAGAAAAACAAGTCACAAAGTCCTGCAAGGTATTACCATACATGCATTTATAAACCTTTAAAGGAGAAGTTAACATTTATGTTTTGGAGATGCACATGACAGCTGGTACACCCTTTCTAGATTTATATTTTTTATCTGGGCATGTCTGTGGTTATGTGGTTAAGTGGTTACGGTCTGCCACTTCAAGCCACTTGCCCCTCATTGCTCTGGGATTGACTCCTGGTGACTTTGGATCTTTCATACGAGGAAGCCATCCAGCTAGCTTTGTAGGAATTGATACTTTTGTTGTATAGATGGTTTTTTTTGCTTCATTGAGTAATTCTGCTTCATTAGGCAGATGTTACTCTGTACATATCTTTTCCAGGTATTGTCTATATTTAAGAAGCGTGATAGTAAATGAAAGTATGATAAGAAACTACTTGTCAGCTGTCTGTAAGTGATACAGGATATTAATTGCTGATACAACTGATATACTGTATACTTTACCTTGGGCAGACTTATGGTTTTATTGTAATGTTATATTTATGTTTCATAAAGGAAACTTTCTGTGTGATTATATAGTTATACTTTACTCGAGTGAACTTGTTTTCAATTCCACAAATATGTGGTTTTATGGCTTTATATTTAGTTGAATTGATGCTCATGAAAACTATTGGAAGCGATTTCGTATGTATAAAAAGTGACCTCTATAAAGCAATTCACTACAGTTAAGTAAATGAATATTGTAGTTACTAAATGCTTCAGAAATGCTACATTAACTAATATGGTAAACAGAATTTTAGTTTGTTCTTGAACTACTTACCATTATGGTAAACTTATTTGAGCCGCGTCACGACAAAACCAACATAGTGTGTTTGCGACCAGCATGGATCCAGACCAGCCTGGGCATCCATGCAGTCTGATCAGGATCCATGCTGTTCGCTTAACAGCATGGATCCTGATTAGACTGCGCGGATGTTGGTTTTGTCGTGACGCGGCTCATATTAAATATGTGTATCATACTGTGGCTGCACTATGCTCATATGAATTCAAAGTGGCTTACAACTGTGATCTTTAGGGTAAACTACAAAAACTATCAATATTAAATATGTTCATGAACTGCTGTAGTAAAGAGATTGAATATATGTATGGACAAATATGGACAGATATATTACCAACCTTACCTTCTACCACAATTTAAATTTGACATTTATACTTCCAGAGTGCAGAGAATAGGTTCAGAAGAAGAGGAATCTATAACATTTGAGGTGTTTCTTGAGAAACAACAAGGGTCATTTGGATTAAATGTAACAGTAAGTAACTACATGTATTATAATACAATATTCAAGCATTTTAATCGTAAGATGTGTACACATACATGTATTTTTGTGTCAATTTCAATTTTAAGGATATAAAGATAAAAATTTTAAACTAGAGTAGTCATCTATCAGTATAGTGCCAGGTAAGATTACATATGCAGGTTGACCTGGCTCTAAATTGGTGGCAAAGGCCAAACACTTTTCAACAGCTGTTAAAATTTTACCTTATCCTGTGTATTGTATGTTTGTGTCTGTGCTCTTTAGTTATGGTCAGACTCGGTGAACTGTAAAGATTTCACCGTATTGCTAACAAAGTACTAGTAAATAAATAAATGTTATACAAAACTATTGTTGTCATAATTTCTGCTTTGTTCTTAAATTGTATAAACAGAAACTGAAGTTTGATTATATTTTGTATGTGTATGTTTACAGGGAGGTGTAAACACATGTGTTAGACATGGTGGTATTTATGTAAAGTCTATCGTACCTGGCAGTGCTGCTGATCTTGATGAAAATATTAAAAAAGGTAAAAACAGTACCACATCATTACTGGAAGCAATAATTATTGACCTTTGACATCAGTGTAGGGTCATACCAGCTTAGTATTTAACCTGCTGAATTTGTTTATTGGATTTTGCCCTGTTTTGAAAATGGAGCAGTCCATTTTAAGTTTAGGGAGATTTGAGTATTAAAATACAAAACCTTAGTGACCAATATAGCATGATCAGGCTACACAGATACTTGCCTTAGCTCTGTACTGGAGGCAAAGGCTTATCATTTTTGGTTTAAGCAGGATTAAGGTAAACTGAATATTTGAACAGTCTTACCTGAGCCAATACTTGTTGGCTTCCTAATTTTATGAATTCTTTGTCAAACTTTCTCCCATTTCAAGTGGATTGTTATGTATTGAAAGCTTGACATAAAGAAAGAAAAAAGTTAATTGTATAGGTTTTCTTGTTTACAATATAAAGATGGCATATAACACTAAGTGCTTTCTTTCTTTATGTTTAGAGTTGTTTTTGAAGATTCATTGATTTGATAATTGATTAATTATTGATTGAAAAATATTGATTAAATTGATTGGTTTCTTTTAGGTTGATAAATTATTCCTTGTACATTATAAGCTATTTTTTTATCAATATAGGTGACAGAATTCTTGAAGTAGATGGTATGAGCTTGAATGGATTCACTCACAGGGAAGCTGTGGAATCTCTCTGTAAAGCTCCGCCATTCTGTAAGCTGCTTGTGCAGAGGTTACCAAGGTCACGGAATTCATCATCCAGCAGCAGCAATAGGTCAGCAGTCTCTAAAAATAGATTATCTGGTTCCCCAAGTGATAGTGTGGATCAGACAAATCAGAGACAGGAAACCGGTGACCAGAATGAAGATATTTATAGCCTGTTTGTGACTGAAGGTAAGACTCAATATGTTGATAATTTTCTTTGATAGTAGTAGAGAAAAAATAGATTTCTTTTCTTTTTTTTTATTCATTCTTTTTTGCATTGTTACGGTTTTTATTTGAATTTTATAATATAGTTGGAATTTTATTATATAGTTGGTGATTTCAAATAGAGAAATCTCTTTGAGAGTTTTAATATTGGTAATATATATGTTTATTATGCCCCCGCCATATAATGGCAGGGGCATATAGTGTTACCCTGTTCCGTCATTCCGTCATTCCTTCCTTCCGTCATTCTGTCATCATCAGTTTCCGTTCATTATCTTAATAACCCTTGCACATATTGAACTCAAATTTGACATATGGATATGTCATGACAAAATACAGGTCAAGTTCGAAATTGGTCATGGTTCGATGATTTTTGGCAGAGTTGTGCCCCTTTTACATTGAAAATAATATGAAATTTTCAGTTTCCGTTCATTATCTCCCAAACGGTTCAAAACATTCAATTCAAAATTGACATATTGATATGTCATGAGAAAATACAGGTCAAGTTCGAAATTGGTCATGGTTCGATGATTTTTGGCAGAGTTATGCCCCTTTTACTTTGAAAATAATATGAAATTTTCAGTTTCCGTTCATTATCTCCCCAACGGTACAACACATTCAACTCAAACTTGACATATTGATATGTCATGAGAAAATACAGGTCAAGTTCAAATTTGGTCATGGTTCGATGATTTTTGGCAGAGTTATGCCCCTTTTACTTTGAAAATAATATGAAATTTTCAGTTTCCGTTCATTAACTCCCCAATGGTACAACACATTCAACTCAAACTTGACATATGGATACGTCAAAGGAATGCGCAGGTCAAGTTTAAATTTGGTCATGGTTCAATGATTTTTTGCAGAGTTATGCCCTTCACTTTGAAAATAATATGAAATTTTCAGTTTCCGTTCATTATCTCCCCAATCGTACAACACATTTAGCTCAAACTTGACATATCAATACGTCAAAGGAATGCGCAGGTCAAGTTCAAATTTGGTCATGGTTCGATGATTTTTGGCAGAGTTATGCCCCTTTTACTTTGAAAATAATATGAAATTTTCAGTTTCTGTTTATTATCTCCCCAACGGTACAACACATTCAACTCAAATTTGACATATTAATACGTCAAAGGAATGCGCAGGTCAATTTCAAATTTGGTCATGGTTCGATGATTTTTGGCAGAGTTATGCCCCTTTCACTTTAAAAATAATATGAAATTTTCAGTTTCCGTTTTATTATCTCCCCAACAATATTACACATTCAACTCAAATTTGACATATGGATATGTTTTTGGAATGCGCAGACCAAGTTCGAATCTGGTCATGGTTCGATGATTTTTGGCAGAGTAATGCCCCTTTCACTTTGAAAATGATATGAAATTTACAGTTTCTGTTCATTATCAACCCAACAGTGTTACATATTCAACTCAAAATTGACATATGGATATGTCAAAGGAATGTGCCGGTCAAGTTGGAATTTGGTCATGGTTCGATGATTTTTTGGCAGAGTTATGTCCCTTTCACTTTGAAAATAATATAGATACATCTTAGGAATAAGCAGTTTAAGTTTGAATTTGGTCGTAGTTCAATGATTTTAGACAAACTTATCTTTCCTGAATGTTGGAAAAATTTTGAACTTTCAGTTTCAGCTCTCATACTTTTGTGGAAATGTATATAGCCATTAATATGTTGGCTACAAATATGCAATATGCTATTTTTAAAAGGTTAAGACTGAATAATTTCAGTGCCTTGAACATTGTATAAAAATGGTTTGTGTTAACATTGAAAAGTTTTAAGGGCTTTGAACTTAGAATGAAAAAAATAATTTGTGCAAACAAATTTGGAACTAAATATTATAACATTTGAAATTTTGGCTGCATGCGGGGGCATCCGTGGCATGATGACACATTTCTAGTTACTGTCAGTTTAATTTGTCTTCCAAACACCACTTGCAGTGAAATTGGTAATTACTGGTTAGTTTATAAGTTATCCAGGAAAGCAAGTTCGTAAAAAGTTTCTCATTAGTCCAATTGGAAGTATTATGTAACTTGTATTTAAAATGTAGGAAATTCTTATATTTAGAACATGTGGTTATGGGTTTTGTTTACTTACATTTTTTATTGTTCTTTAGAGAACACTTATGCAGTAGACCTGGTTAAAGGTATTTATGGACTTGGGTTTAGTACAGTAGGAGGTCATCAAGATGATCACGCTCAGCTTGAGGAACGGGTTGTTAGAATAAAACGTGTGTTCCCTATCGGTCCGGCTGCCGATAGTAAAGTTATACATTCTGGTGACGTAATTCTGGCCGTGAACGGCCAATCTGTAGCCGGTCTCAGTCATACAGTAAGTATATACTGCAAAATCATTATTATTTGCGGGGAACTTATTTTCATGGTTTTTGTTGATAAGTCAGTCCATGGATTAAAGATCCAACGCAATTTCATTTCTTCTGCTGTAAGATTATTTTGCATCAAATTGCTTACAAGCTACCTTTTGGGGAAAAAACAACACCAGTCCTTAAAGTTAAGAACACATGAAAATGTTCTTTGTGACAAAACCATGAATTTCATGCCCACAAAATTAAGTTAATTCACAGTAGTATGTATTAAAAGTTAAAACAAGTAAATACTATAATACAGGTTATCACAAAACAATATGTAGTAAATATTAAAGTTTTGTATTGCAGCCTTGAATTATTTTAATTAAACATTACATAGTTTCAATTATATAATAACTACAAATTAACCTTTTAAAAAGCCACCCGTGGGACAGTCTATCATGATTTTGTGACATAACATGACACTACTTGGCAGTTTTTTTTCTATTTACTAGTATTGTACAAAAGTAGCTAATTATTAACAATTTAGTGCTTCCTTTATTTGCTTAGCTAATATTCTTAAGTTTTGATTTATATACATGGGTACTTACATTAGAGGGAATATACAAAGAGCAGTTTTACATTGTAGGAAAAAATAACTATTTACAATTGACTGTGTAAATCTGCTTTTATACTAACAGATTTTAATATAACATAAATATAAAATTTACTTTTAATTGGGCATAATGTGTCTTTTCCCTCTTTGACTTTAAGAATAAGATGATGCTATTTTTGTAGGAGACGATGTCGAGGCTTAGAGGTGCTGGTAAAAATGTTCAACTACTTATGTGTCAACCTGACCCAGATAAGATACCCCCCTTATTCCAGCTGGTATGTGTCCACTTATATTGTATTTCTGTTTTCACAGTTTTCTCATGTATTCATACATACCATTATGTCCCGAATCTCCAGGATTGTCCCGGACTAGATATCCAGGATTGTCCCAGAAAACAGGTGACTGTCATGGAGGCATCCCAGAGATGATTTTGTCCCGGTATAAAAAAAAGAAATCTGAAATAATCTCCTTTGCAGCAAGAACCATTACAATTTTATTGCGTTCTAGAAATAACAATCAATATTCGTTTTTATCTGGATTACTGTTTATATAAAAAAAATATGAGGCAATAGTATTTCTTTTGTATAAAAACATAAAAGCAATAGCATTTCTTTTATATGATAATATGAGGCAATGGCATATTTTTATATAAAAATTTGATGCGATTGCATTTCTTTTATATAAAAATTTGAGGCGATAGCATTTCTTATATAGAAATATGATGCAATAACATTTCTTTTATATAGAAATATGAGGCAATAGCATTTCTTTTATATAAAAATATGAGACAATTGCATTTCTTTTATATAAAAATATTAGGTAATAGCATTTCTTTCATGGTGAAGCTGTCCATTTGACATGAAAAATATTTTGCTCTTTCAGGAAAGTGAATCATCTCTAGAAATTACACCAACAGGTAGCACAGCAAATGTAACTGATACTGAAAGTGATACAGATAGTGAAATTGATGTAACACCTAGACGTGAAGCTCTCATTACCCCACCCACCGGGTTTGCTTTATCACCCTATCCAAAAGATGAAGATGGAAACATAATGCCAAAGATTGCCAGTCCCCCACCTCCGCTGCCAGTCAGTCCCCCACCCACTTTGCTAAGTTCAGGAAATTATGACAATGGACAAAATGAGATCGAAGTTCAAGTGGGAGTGGCGGAGCTCATGGATAGTTGTAACCAGGAAATGGTGCTAATTCACAATGCCAAAAAAGTGAATGCTTCTCAAGCAACGCTTAATGGTAGTTTGATAGTAAGGGAAGATTCTGCAGTTACTGTGAATTCAAGGGATGTAACCCCTGTTGTGCAGTATTCATCAAGGGAGGCAACTCCATGTGTTGATGTTGCAGGAGACATTACTCCTGTTCAAGATGAAGAAACTGATATTGAACAGGTGGATTTAAATTCCTCAAGACATTTTTCAGAGGAAAGCTTCCAGTCAGGTCCAGAGACTTCTGTGCCAGATTTATTGATCGAAAAATTAGATGGAATAGATAGTTTAGAAAATACTTTACAGTCCCAAAATAGTCAACCTGAAGTTTTTTCAGAAACTGATAGTGGTTCTTTATCTAAAACAGACATATCTACCTCATTTATTGTAGAAGACAGACTGGGCACCAATTCCCTTAAGGGAGAAGGTACACAGTCTGCTCAAGTTTCACTGGAAATAGGTACCAGTCTAACTAATACTTACAATGTAGAGCAAAACAATAGAAATTTAGATGATTGTGTTAAAGATGATCCAGATGGTGCTAATGTACATACACATGACATAGTAAATGTTGTACATAGTGAGGAAAGTTTAAATTATAGTAAATTTATAGTAAATATTGATGAAAATAATGGTAAAATTGTGCATGAAAATAATGGTGATGAACACAGTGATGTTGATGAAGATGTTAGAGAATTAGAAAAGAAATATGAAGAACTTGATAATGATTATGATGAAGTTGATGATACTGATGATGATGAGGATGATTATTCTGATGATGATACAAACAATGATGATGTGAGTGATCAAGAAGTGAATGTTGAAAATAATGAAGTTAACAATGATTATGCTAATGAAAGAGATGATGAATCTGAACTGAATGAACAAGAGAATGAAATAGATCCAGAGGGAATTGAAAACAACGGTGAAGAAGAAGGTGAAGAAGAAGATGATGATGATGAGATTATTAATTTCAAGGATGAAGGTGAAGTTAAGATAGAGAGTATGAATAAAGATGATCATAATGATGTGGATGATGTAGTGGAAGATGATGTTGATAAGGAAGAGGAATCTGTTTCGGACCATTCTTCAGTGAGGGAATCTCCCTCACCGACTATTGAGTCAAAGCCCCTAAAGCCTGGGGTAGGTAACACATGCCATTTTTGATTCGTTAAATTTTGTAACATTGAATGTTATAGGGACTGCAATGAGGACTGTAAGATTTGCGTTTCTTTTGATATAGGTATAGACCAATAGCTTGTGTGCAAAATTTCAGATCATTCGCTCACTCTGTTTTTCCAGAATAATTATTCTAATTGTGAAAACTTGTTTTTCCAGTATAATTATTCTGTGAAAAAACTGAGACAACACTTTTCAGGCTTGTAGTCGAGCCGGGCTAAGAATAGCCCAAAAATATGATTTTCAATTTATTTTATTTTATTAAAATCAAATTTTTTGTTTTTAGGCTTTTGGACCTCAGTGAAGTTCCTTTAACAAAACTTGGAAAATGTTTGTTTTGTTTACTTATTGCACTCATTAGTCTTTTCATATTTTTAAAATAATGCTTCTTTTCCTCTTAGAAATGTTGGTATGTAGTCAGATTTTGGGATCTCTGGAATAGAAATATAGAATATTTTAGAATACAATACCTGAATATAAAAAATATAGAACTCACATTTTGAAAAAAAAATATTGAATTTATAGTTTATTTTTATTATATTAACAGAAAGACACAATAGTCGTAGACATTTCTTATGTGAGACATTAACTTTAACACAATTATAGAAGCTTATTTATAGAATATTTTATTTCTTACGCACTTACAATCCAACAAGAGCATAAAACTCACTGTTTATAGCACTTCCACTTCTAGTTATCTTAATGAGCTTTTTGCATGACTGAATTGTTAATCTTTCTGTTAGGAATTGGAAGTGACCTTGACCAAGCCTGAAGGTCGAGGTCTTGGATTTACTGTGGCAGGAGGTGCTAAGACCACAGGGGGTTGTTATATTAAAGCAGTGTTACAGAGCCCAGCGCTCTCTGATGGCACTTTAAAATCTGGAGATAGACTTATCATGGTTTGTTTAAACACACATTCTTTCTTTTTTGTTAATTACAATAACAAAGTTAGATACAATGAACATTGCTTGTTTATCAGTTAGTGTCTCATATACTTTCATAGTTTGTCATTCCATGATTTATGTTTGAATTTTGTTTATATTTCATGATATGAAATGTCCATCATAGCACTCTCATAAATTCTTAGAAGATGCAAATTTCACCCAGTTCTGCTTCCAAAAAAAATCTAAAAAAAATCAATTATCCTAAAATTGAAAAAAAATGGATAATCCAAGGTCATTCATATTACTGCTATTTACCAAGCATGCTGAAGCCCTTGAGGTCATTTCTGGAATGTTAAAGTCTCTGAACCTGTACACTGTCCTCCAAAAATATAAAAGGCAAACTCTTCTGTAGCAGTTGCCTATATATGTACTGACGGCATTTGATATAACATTATGAAAAGAAGAGATTATTATAAAGTTGGTACAGTGGTCCCTAGATACAGTAAAGATCATTGACTCAATAACGTTTTCACTTTTTTCTTTGTTTTACAAAATGGTTAACTGGCATATTTAAATGAAATAATCAAGCTAGCATGTAGAAAACTTCTTGGTTCTATTCTAGTGACTTTCCTATAAATAATGAAAAGTAATCCAAAACCATATCTTTCTGACAATCTCCTTATTAACATACAAAATTATCACTAAATTGGGACTTGGAATCTGAATAAAAACTGTTACTAAATGTACTAATAATTTCAAGTGTTGACTTTGACTTTGTAATAATCTATAGACAAATATTAAGTGTGTTATTAGAAGTGCCTTTAAACTAATTCATTTATTTCATTATTTTCCATTTAGCAAAGACTTGTCAGACTATTTTTTTTAGCACATAGTTGTATGGTAAATTAGATTTGATATTTTACCTATAATTGTTTAAACATTATAAAAGAACTTGTGTATTTGCTAATTGAAAGGTCAATGGTATTGATATGCGGCCGCTGAATCATTTCGAGGCTGTATCAGTGTTACGTGAGGCCGAGGATGAGGTCACGATAAGGGTGTCTCGGGAACAGTCAACTGTAGGTGACACTGGAGAAGCTAGTGTGGAAATATCTTCCTACAGTCAGGGCCTCACTGATGAAGAGAAGAGGAGTTTACAACATGTGAGTATCTTTGTCGTTTGTAGATATGAGCTGCGTCACGACAAAACCAACGTAATGCATTTGCGACCAGCATGGATCCAGACCAGCATGTGCATCCGCGCAGTCGGATCAGGATCAATGCTGTTCGCTTACAAACCCTATAACAAGTAGAGAAAGTGATAGCGAACAGCATTGATCCTGATCAGACTGCGCGGATGAGCAGGCTGGTCTGGATCCATGCTGGTCGCAAACCCATTACGTTGGTTTTGTCATGACGTGGCTCATATATGTTTTTCCACAGTTTGGTAGTGCACCAAATTTTTAATTTGCTTTGGGTTTCTGGTGCTAAAAGGTTTTAGTCCATCAGAAAAGTTGAGAACCTCACACAACTCAGTGTCATCTGTTGACCTCATGCACCTTTTGAAGGCATGTCCATAAAACTTGACTGCCAAATTAATATCCTACACAATATATTAAAATTTTCCAGTATTGATGGTGAAATGTCACTTAAATGTCAATTTTGCTATATTTGTTAGATTTCACTATGCACTAGCTTGTTTAAAGAACTTAAATACATGTATTAGTAAGAAAATCTAAGCTTACTTCAAGTCACTAAATATTTATTGCTATGGTTACATCTGTTCACTCACCTAATAATAAAAGAGATAATAATTTTTTTTTACAAATATCTGTATTTATCATATTCATTTCTTGTAATGATTGTTGCTACAAGTGTATTGTTGTATTGAATATTAAATATCTGTACTAAGCCATGTTGCTTTTATAGTTTTGATTTTTCTGAAATGAGCATTTAGTTACATTTATTATCCTTTGTTTCAGTTCGAAATTTAAGATTTTAAAATATGAAATAGCTTAATGATGTATTACAGGAAGGAACTGAAAATGTTGACAAACATACAGACCATGAGAATAGCGATTCTGATGATGATGATGTAACGGACTCTGTCACAGATGGGGATGGTTGTGGTCCCCTCCAAGACCTCATTACCTCGTTAGAGGAATCTCTGGAACAAACAAGAATTTCAGAGAATCTTAGAAATGAAGAAGGGAAGTCAAAAGAAAATTTTTGGAAAGATAAATCTCAGAAAGAGGCAGAGAGTCCAAAATTACAGAAGTCCACCAACTCAGGCGAGGTATTGATTTGTCATGTTATAGTTTGCTGTTTTGTAGTTTCATAGCTTTTTTTGTCTTAATCTGTAGATTATTTCATAACCAATGTTTTTCTTTTCTCCTGTAAGTATATAATACTGTGGTTGTCCTTTGATCCTTTGATCCCTCTGTATGTTTCTTCTATTCTCTTTCAATCTTAGTTACCTACGATTTCTCAAAAGTGCATTCCTTCATCAACTGTTATCTTAAAAAAAATTGTGGTAGTAAGAATTAATCTTTTAACAAAAAAACATTTTTTGGTTACTTTCACTTGGATGGTAACTTGCACTTTCCAATACTATCCATGAACAGGCTCAATCAAACTGAGTCTGCAACATTTTCAATTTTGTCCTTTCAGGCATTCTTTAGGGATTATGTTTTTGTCTGTTTTATGTAACCTCTTTATTGGTAAGAACTCTTCTTTGGTAAGCATTAAACCAAATATAAAACTAAAATCAGTCTATATCAACTTTTATTTCAGCTATCAGTGTATCAGATAGACTTAGAAAAGCCTGAGAGTGGAGGACTTGGTATCAGTCTGGTAACCGCGGAAACACAGAACCAGACTGGTGTATTTATACGTACCATAACACCAGGAGGTGTTGCCGAAAATGATGGCAGGTTACAAATAGGAGATAAAATCCTACAAGTAAGTATACATGTATCTACAAAATTATATTAAGATAGACAGAAATAGAATCCCATAAGAAAGTCCAAAATGGGCAAAATTGAAAATGTTGCTGGCTCGGTTTGATTGAGCCTGTTCATGGACAGTACTGGAAAGTTTCAAGCTACTGTCCATGCCCCCCTAGCACCGACTTTAGCAGTAAAACCTATCGTAGCTCTTATTTAGGTGCCTGCTTGTTCCTAAAATAATGCAAGGAGGGTCACTAGAGGTCCACCTCCACCAGTAACTGAAAAAGTCATCGTATGACCATTATCGTGTCAATGTAACTTAGAACCAAATAAAAAAGATAAGACAATTAAAACTTTCAATTTATGATTGGCAAAGATTTTATCTTCGCCAATATTGAACTAGAATCACATTGATATTTGAACAATTTTAAACAAACATAGTGTAAACTTTTCAAGTTTTAAATGTAAACTTGAAGCAGTCCATTGAAAAGATTTTTTTGAGGTTTAAATAATAAATATATGCATATATGGCTATCCTTAAAATCATGTATTTTATGTTGGGTATAATCTTCTTATTTATGCTTATAACTTACAATGAATAATGGAAAGGAATGGATAGGAATTAGTATTCTTTATAAAAATCGAAACAAAATTCCTACCAAAGTTTTACAAAAAGGCTTAATCACAAACCAACATTTGCGCAAAAACAGCCTAAGTTATTGGTACTTATTTGTTGGTGTAAAATTGTAGTTTTCATAAATAATCCAAGGTTGTCACATCAACTTGCTAGATATAGCATAACAATATTTAATAAACAAAAGTGTAAACTGAGAAAGTTACTAGAAAATGAACACAGCTGCAAATAAATTTTTACATGAAAAAAAGTAAATTCACTTAATGTGAGTTGAATGATTTAACTGAATTCAAAAAAATTTGGAGACAGAACGCATAGTTTCTGTCTGTGCATTGAATAATGTAACATAAAATCTTTAGCCACACAAACTTGTACCTAATGTGTTTACGCCGCATGTATGGTTAACATTGTCGATATTTTAATTTCAGAATATGCAGCAAGCCACTGCTTGATATCTAAACCAGAACAACTGATAACTGTTTAATAAGTCACCAGTTAAAGCTAGAAAGAAGTTGACCACTTCGGCATCACGGGGTAAATAATTTATCCGAAAACGCAATCAGTACATAGTAATTGTTATATTGATTTTCATCACAGATTAATGGTGAATCCTTGATTGGATTGAACCACAACAAAGCTGCAGCAATCTTGAGAAGTTCTCAAGGGAAACTTTCTTTAACTGTCTCCAGGTATGTAAACACATTTCCGTGTCAAGAGTCGGTCACTTGTGGAAAAAATGGTAAACTTGTGGAGAAATTGGTAATTACTGGTGGAGAAATTGGTAATTAGTAGTGGAGAAATTGGTAATTACTGGTTAGCTTTGCAGGAAATCCTGATGGGTGGATCAGCTGACAAGATATTATTCAAAAATGTGTTAAAATGGGCATAAAATATAAAACCAGAAAAAAAAATTAACCTTAATTTAACCTTTAAATTAATTTAACCCTGAACCTGCTAAATTTACATAATGGATTTGACCTGATTGGAATTTGGAACAGTCCATTGAAAGTTTAAGGGATTTTGATAACAAAATACAAAAATTGCAGTATAAAGCCTGGTCAGTCAGCATGGTTGTGCATGCTGGCTTCACTCCATACAGGTGGCAACAGATGATAAATTTCAATTGAAGCAGGTTAAGTATCTCCAAGTCAGATGCTATAGTTGAAATTTATCTAAGGTGGCCATAAATTTGATACCTGCAAAATTTTCTTAAGGTATAATCATTTTATGGTTAAGGTATTTGTTATATAACTGAGAGTGTTACAAGGAACACAACCTGATTTGACACCTGCAATAGTAAATTTAGCAGGTGATTTAATAGTAATGTAAGTGAGCTTACAGCTTTCATTATGTGAGATTGTATATGAACAATTAACTGAATTCATCAAATATCAATCTCGGAGTGAAAGGAAATCATAGTTTCCTTTAAAACACATATGCTTTGATGCAACATCAACATTTCATATAGATTTGTATTTTTGATTGTGTGCTGTATGTTAATGCCTTACATTGTGTTTGTTGAATTGCAGGAATAAGGGCAGGAAGCCAACTTGGTTGGATTCAGATAAAACCGAGAACCAACCTAGAAGTGTTAGTGGAATGTCAAGGTCAAACTCAGAACAGCAGAAAGAGTTAGAAACTTCAGAAAAGGAGGTCAAATCTGTTTTAGGAAAGGACGATGATGTTTTTGAAAGTGAAAGTGAAACATCTGACTTAAATAACACAAGTTTATCAATAACAAAACATGTTCCAAGTGATATAGTAGATGACAATGTAGATGATTTAGTGGCTCAAGCTGAACAAATATTAAGAGATGCTGATATAGACACATTTACAGAATCAGAAGTGAGTGACACGGATGGTATAGATAAAGAAACAGCTAAAGATGCTCATAAATTTCTCTCAGCAGCTGAAGTAATTGATCTTCACCACGATAAAGTTTTTATAGAATCAGAGGAGGAAAATGGTAAAGAAAATGTTCATGAAAGTGAAACTGAATCAAAATCTGAACAGTGTAACAATGAGGGAGAAAAAAGACTCTCTAATACTGGTTCCAATGTGATATGTGAAGATGACAGTGATAAATACTGGTGCAATTCATTAAGAACTTTAGACCTTACCGTGCCAGATGAAGTAACAGTTGATTGGTTATTCAACCTATCCCTTGTGACCATTCCAGAACCAATGAAATCATCCGTACCAAACATTATATCAGATATGCAAGAGAAGATAGAGATTGAAGACCCCCAGGAGGAGTTTAAACAATTAAGAAATGTGCCACTTACTGATGATTGTAATACAGCCACTCTGTCCAACAACAGACTGAAAAATAGATTTAGAAATGTTCTACCATGTAAGTTGTTAGAGAAAGGGAGTTTTATATCTGAAGTAAGATTTTAAAGTTTGGTTCAGTTACATTTGCCAAATCTACATTTCACTTGAACACAGTGGATTAAATTCATTATTTCTGATCAAATGGTATATTTTTGTCTCTTTACATGTAAAATCTAAGGTGGTGTATTTATCTAGGTCATCTTTTGTAATATGATTGTTTTTGATAGAAAACTTTTAAAATGCTTTTGTTTCTTTATTGGATGTGTACTGTGAAATATAAATCCTGATTTTCAGATGACGCTAACAGAGTTAGGCTATCAGATGATGCTGACACTGACTATATCAATGCCAGTCATGTTAGGGTTGATGTAGGAAGTGCTGATGTAGGAAGTGCTATCTGTGACTACATTGTAGGCCAGGGACCTCTGCCCGAGACCACAGATGACTTCTGGAACATGGTCTGGCAGACAGAGGTCACGGTCATTGTCATGTTGACCTTGGATATGGAAGCCATGAAGGTCAAATGTCACAGATATTGGCCCGACTCTGTAGATATACCTATTGAAGCTTGTAAAGGGTAAATATTTGCTGTGATGTGCATTTATAGTAAAATTCTGCTTTGATTTGATAAAAGTTTTAAATTATTGAAATTACTGTACATTTCTTTAAAGTTATGTTACCATTTGTTTTTCTTAGTGTAATTTTGATAAGTTTGTAGTTTACCTTTTTAAATTCATTTTTTTTGTTCCCTCCTATAACTTGTTGTGTGTTCATTAGTTTATGAATAGTAACATAACTTAATATTTTGCAATATATGCTTGAGTGAAGTATTTGATTTGAAGGCTAAAAATTATTTTAAAAAGTGCCAAACTTACTATTTAAAAAGAATTGTTTTATACATCAGGTATGTTTGATACTGCTTTATGAAGTTTAACTCATTTACACATGGTGTATGTGTGAAATTTATTTGTAAAATGTGGATAAAAAGTTAAAATAATTTTAACATGAAGGTTTTTTTTTCAAACTTAATTTCCATCTCATTTACCACCAAGCAATGCTTAACATAATATGAGCCGTGTCAAGACAAAACCAACATAGTGCGTTTGCGACCAGCATGGATCCAGACCAGCCTGTGCATCCGCGCAGTCTGATCAGGATCCATGCTGTTCGCTACCAGTTTCTCTACTTGTTATAGGGTCTGGTAAGCGAACAGCATGGATCCTGATTAGACTGCGCGGATGCATTTGTATTACTGATGCAATATTTGCCTGTTTATTTGACACTGCTTGCTGTTCCTACTTTTGTTGGTTTTTGCTTGCCAGTATTTAAACTGGAGCACACTTGATGAAAGACAGACAACTGATGACCAATGAGTGTCATATGAAGTTATTGTCTAAGGAACCAAGCTGATGTGCTCATGTAGCATTATATATATTTGCATGATGTTTGAAAAGAAATATATATTGTGAACTTCCTTATCTGTAACCTTACTTTAGATACTGAACCCTTTACTTTACCTTCATCTCTCCTGTTTTGGCGCTATATGACCTGAATTGTGTTGGTGCGACATAAAACCAAAGAAAACAAACAAGCAAAATTTTGATGCAGACTCATTTTTTCATATGTTTTAATTTTCAGACAATTACGTTTAAGTTTACTGTATCAAAACAGCTTGGACAATTTTGACATCAGGAACATCTTGATAGAAAATACGGAGACAGGAGAAAGTCGATGTTTATACCATCTTAATTATACCACCTGGCCTGACCACGGTACTCCAACTTCAGCTGTACCTTTACTACAGGTAGTTATAACTATATTATATAATCTATAAATAGCTTGAAATACCTTTTGCAGATTAACTAAGAAGTTACTTTTTGTAAAAAAATAACAGGTCAGTATCAGCTTATATACACTGCTTTTTCCTAAAAATAGATTTTCTGGAAATCTGCAAAAGGACGTGATTTTACATCATGACCGGTTTGTTGTTACTGTTTTGAAGAAACATCTGTGAAACACATAAATAAAAGCCAAAGTATTCTCTTCTAGTTGTCGTTTTTCTGTTTATGTAAGAATATTACAAATTTAGCGTTCCTGTGTGTTCTTTTAAAAGCTAGGACCCTACTATGGAAAAAGTAAAGAAGTTTTGTTCAACATGATAAAATAAATGTTTGTGCCTGAGCAGGGCTTGAACCCCCAATCCCTTGCTTGAAAAGCAGACACCTCTCTGTTTAGTGTATGTTTTATTAGATACATCACTGAAGATCGCTGACTTTTCTCAGGTAACCACTCAGGTAACCATTTGTGCTTAAAAAACATACAAGAAGTCTGCCTCCACCATTGAAGTTGGAGAGTGTTTCTGTGCCTTAAGAAACCAACAAAAAAGAAATTTTTGTGACATATATTTTCAGTGTATGAGATTGAGTCATCTATATAGAACAACTGGACCAATAGTTGTACACTGCAGTGCTGGTATAGGAAGGTCAGGGACATTTATTGCTATAGATGTGGCGTTGGCACACATAGAACGTGGACTGAAGGTAAATATCATACACAGATAGATTGGTCATTTAAGATAGACCTTATTAACCAGGTTTTCAATTTTGAAAATCCTGGTTATTAGATTGGGGTATGACGGGCGGATGGGCGGATGGGCGGATGGGCGGGCGTCAAACGAAATTGTGTCCGCTCTGTAACTCTTCAACCCTTTGAAGAATTTTGATGAAACTTCAGACAAATGTTTACCACATCAAGATGACGTGCAGAACGCATGTTCCGCATGGCTGGCTCCAAGGTCAAGGTCACAGTGACATTAACATTGAAAATCCTGTCCGCTCTGTAACTCTTCAACCCTTTGAAGAATTTTGATGAAACTTCAGACAAATGTTTACCACATCAAGATGACGTGCAGAACGCATGTTCCGCATGGCTGGCTCCAAGGTCAAGGTCACAGTGACATTAACATTGAAAATCCTGTCCGCTCTGTAACTCTTCAACCCTTTGAAGAATTTTGATGAAACTTCAGACAAATGTTTACCACATCAAGATGACGTGCAGAACGCATGTTCCGCATGGCTGGCTCCAAGGTCAAGGTCACAGTGACATTAACATTGAAAATCCTGTTTATCATACTTTAATTTTGTCCGGGCCATTTCTCTTCAACTAAAAAAGCTATGGACTTGAAACTTCATAGGATGATAGATCTCATTAAGAAGAAGTGCAGTGCACAAGAACAGGTACTCTGCACTTCCTAATTTTTGAGTTATTGCCCTTTGTTAATTTTCATACTTTATTTTTGTCCGGGCCATTTCTCCTAATGTATAAAAGCCATGGACTTGAAACTTCATAGGATGATAGGTCTCATTAAGAAGAAGTGCAGTGCACAAGAACAGGTACTCTGCATTTATTATTTTTTGAGTTACTGCCCTTTGTTTATTTTCATACTTTAATTTTGTCCTTGTCATTTCTCCTCAAGTATGAAAGCTATGGACTTGAAACATCATAGAATGATAGATCTTATTGATAAGAAGTGCAGTGCACAGAAACTGCTGCTCTGCACTTATTATTTTTTTAGTTATTGCCCTTTGTTATTTTTCATATTTCATTTTTGTCCTGGCCATTTCTCCTAAACTACATTGTTCACAAGGCGACACATCCGACTCGCGGAGTTCTAGTTTCCTTATACAGAATATAATTATAGTGAACACTTCCTCTGTGGCAATTCCTCCTACATTATTCATGTTTTACATTGCACATAGTTACATTGTTTGTTGCTTGTATTTGTATTTCAAATACAACATATTTATCTACAATGGTGATAATTGAAAACCTGGTTTCATGGCATTGCCATGTTTCTTGTATAGGTATAAAATTATATTAGGTATAATGGTATAAAGAGGTTATAAATCCAGACAGGATCTCTATGGCCATTTCTTTTTAAAAAGAAAGAATGGCATGGCCCTTACTGCTTTGGGTTTAAATCTGGTTTGGCATTTTAGATTTGTTTACCAAGATACAATATAATGTTCCCTCATACCGGGGTATATTGTATAATGAGAAACAAACTTTTAGAAAATACTAGGAGGTTCTTTGTTTTATGGTGTGTAATTAGTGTTATTATCATCATGCAGGCCCCCTTATTGATTTCTATATAGCAATTTTGTGTAGTTTAACAATAATACTTTATCTACAATGTGTAGGTACAAAGGAGTCAGATGTAAAATCTACTTTTTATCACATGTTTGAGTCTGATTCTGTTTTCTTTAATACTAATCTACTGTTCTAAGACTGGCTGTAAAATGACTTTTTATTGTGGAGCTTTGAATACTGTTGTTTGTTTACAGTTTGACCTGTTTGAGATAGTTCAAGAATTACGGAGACAGAGGCAAGGCATGATCCAAACTAGGGTAAGCTTAACAATACTGGTTGTATATCTTTGTGTATTTATTTCTCCCAGCCTGCCTGGACATGCCACTTTTATGAAGTATAGAATCATTTCATGACCCTAGCTTGAGGTTATAAAACGTTTTTGCTAAGAACTGTCTCAGATCTGGGTATTTTCATTGATCAGTGCACGTTGTATGCTGGTTCTTGATCAATCAAAATACTTGAGATCTGAGTTTGACCTTGGAAATTTTCTTTATAACACTGAACATAAAGCACGGGACAAAAATGATTTACTACACTTTCGTCTTATGTTTTATTTATAGAAGCTGGAGGTTATTTACTAGAGAACAAACAAACAAACAAATGAGCCGCGTCATGACAAAACCAACATAGAGCGTTTGCGACCAGCATGGACCCAGACCAGCCTGCGCATCGGCGCAGTCTGATCAGGATCCATGCTGTTCGCTTACAAACCCTATAACAAGTAGAGAAACTGATAATGAACAGCATGGATCCTGATCAGACTGCGCGGACCCGCAGGCTGGTTTGGATCCATGCTGGTCGCAAACGCACTATGTTGGTTTTGTCTTGACGCGGCTCAAATAGTATAAAAAGTAATGATACACTTCTTTCTCAGACTAAAATTTGATGTCAGTATTTCATATGAAGCTGATGTCCTTCATACAGATAAGAGATGAAGTTTCCTGCTTTTTGAGTGCTACAACATAAAGAATTAATTTCTTCTTTTTATTTCAGGATCAGTACTCGTTTTGTTATACTGCTTGTGTAGAGGCCCTTCTAGAGACCCCAAGCTAGTAAATAACAGTATATGATGATGTAGAGGCCCTTCCAGGCAGCCATTTTAAACAGCATAGAAATTTACAGGACACTGAGGCCCTCCTATAGATAGCAGTTAATTAGTTTAATCACTTTATCATTGCGCTTAATTTGTTTATAATTCTATAAATGATTGCTGTTAAATTTTTGAAATATATATTTTTGCAATACTCTAAAGATATTATAAGAAATTATGTACCGGTAAAACAAGCAAATGAATACTTGTATGTTCTCTATAGTCTGTTATATACATGTACCTTTCAAAACTACTTTCATTGCTACTGGATTCTGATATTGAATCTAATATACATACAGAAATACGTAATTGTTAATAAACAGAATCTAGTTTTTCCTGTTTCAGGGAAATAACTTTTTAGACTTAAAAGTCATTTTTTACATATTGAAATTTGAAAAGATATTGATAATTCAGTTAAAGATACTGTCATATGTGGGCTTATTTTCAAAAGTCCAAGCTAATAGAAATGATAAGTTGATTATTTTATGGAAATTATCGAATGACGACTAAAAATGAGTGTCATTATTTGTTTAATGTATATAAATCCATATCTAGATATGTTGTAATCACTAGGACTCCCATATAAAAGAAAAGAACAAGACAAAGTTAATATCTTAATTTGTCAGTTATATATTACCACATGTTTTAAATAACTTCCTAAGTTTAATACATGTAGGTGAAAATGTGTAATATGGTAGTAACACTAGCTGTTAAAATACTGTATAAAGTAGGAGTTATTTGTAGGATTAAAATGGATTGTTAAGAATCAAATTGTTAAAAGTGTTTTCCTTTTTTTTGTTAAGGTAGTTTTTTCATTTAGAAATATTATCCACAATTGATGCAATATTTTACTGGTAGCTGAAGTTACTAATAATGGGTGCTTTTATGAATATAAAGTTTAGATATCAAAGACATTCTAGGATCTCATGAATATTTGTAGAAAGTTTCAGTTTTCATTTACAGTTGCTTATGCTGAGGTCTTGTCCAGTTTTTATAAACGATATAAGTTTGGAAAAACTAAAATTGTCTCTTTTTTCAGAAATATTTGAACAAATTTTAATGTTTGAAGTTGAGTTGTGTCCCTTGCATTACACATATTCTTTGTGCAAAATTGATTTTATGTTATAATTGATGTGTTTTTATAATCCTCTAGTGAAGGATGTTGAAAGTCAATTATTTGCAGATTGCAGGTTACTTATGGGTAAATAGTCAGGGAACAATAAGTTAGCTAACTTCTTGCCTGGTGTATTGTTTATTTACTGTTTATTTACGATTGGAATACTGGTATTAAAATTAAAACAATCAGACTACTTTACAGAAGATAAATATACATATATTTTTGTATGTTTTATATTGTCTGTGAACAGAGGGACAATGAGTGATGATCTGAGTCAGGCTTATAAAAATTGGACAAAGATCATGTTTAGTTTACATGTACAAGTCAACCACAACATGATATTATGGTGCATAATACATTACACATGTAGATAGTTACACACATTTTTATATGTTGTACACATCTGTGTTAGAAACACGCTTTCAGCCACATTTTACATTGACCATTATATTACACATTTATACATTTTTTCACGTGTCTAATTTATAATATTTACCATTGGACCATGGTTCATTTATAAGTTTTTTTCTCTTTCTTTCTGATTATAAAGCTTTTACTGCCGGCCTTCTGCCTTGCTTTGTCAAAAACATGTCATAAAACCTGGCTGCTAAGTAAAGTTCCTCTGCTTAGCACAGGTGGTCTTTATCAAAAAAGAAAAATCCATATGATTTATTTTACTCTTACTGTAAATCCAGTGGTTTTCTATTATTGTTATAATTGGCAGTGTATTTTACTTAATTCCCTTCAGATCATTGATTAGCGCTTGTATTAATTTATTTATTGTAGTTTAGTATATATTTATTTTAAAATATTAGTCTAAACTCCGTCCCTCTGTGTACTATATGAATCTCCTCCAGTCATTGTCTCATTATATGAGCCGCGTCACGACATAACCAACATAGTGCGTTTGCGACCAGCATTGATCCAGACCAGCCTGCGCAGTCTGATCAGGATCCATGCTGTTCGCTTACCAACACTATTACAAGTTGAGAAACTGATAGCGAACAGCATGGATCCTGATCAGACTGCGCGGAAGCACAGGCTGGTCTGGATCCATGCTGGTCGCAAACCCACTATGTTGGTTTTGTCGTGACATGGCTCATATCTATTTTTAGTTTTACTGTGACTTAACTATTTTTAAGCCTTTTTGTGTCGCCTCTACGGAGTAGTGGCGACATATAGGGATCACTTCTCCGTCGTCTGTCTGTCTGTCTGTCCGTCCGTCCGTCACAAAACTTGTCCGGACTACCCCTCATAAACTACTGGTTCAATTTCATCCAAACTTTACAGGAATGATCAGTATCAAGTCTAGTTGTGCATATTGTCAGCATTTTCCGGTTCAATGATTTTTGTCAGAGTTATGGCCCTTTAATAATTTTTAATTTTAAAGTTTGTCCGGACTACTTCTCTTATACCACTAATGCAATTTCAATGAAACTTTACAGGATTGATCTGTAGCTCAAGTCCTTGCGCATATTGCACGGGTTTTCCGGTTGAATGATTTTTGGCCAAGTTATGGCCCTTTGATAAAAAGTTGTTTTTTTCTGTGTGTTGCCAGATACACAATAGCTTGTCCGGACTACTCCTCATAAACTACTGGTGCAATTTCATCCAAACTTTACATGATTGATCAGTACCAAGTCTAGTTGTGCACTGTCCGTCTGTCTGTCCGTCTGTCACAAAATTTGTCCCAACATGAAATTGGCCATTATGAGGCGACACATGTGATTACTGATCGCTCTTGTTTGTTTTTAGTATTGTATTAATTTGAGGACAGATCTCCCAATAAGCTACCTTGTTTTACTTGTTTTATATGTTACACATGATCAGTATTGGAATTTTATCTTATATTCTATTGAATAATGGACTTATCTGTTTCTAAATTTCAAACTTTTCTTTGATAATTTACTCGATCTCAATATTAAAACAATAAAATTGATCAAATTATAATAAAAAGACTTATCAGACTGTAAGGAAATGTAGACTTGCCTCGAGATGGCATACTCTTATAGCTGCCGGTGTTTAAAGAGAAAAGCTGCATTAACGTCTTTTTTTTTCCACATTTATTTATTTGTAAATTGTTATGTGAATGCAGATGGAGAAGGTTTTTATAAACCCCTCAAGTTATATATTGAGATTTACTATAGAAAGGAGCACATAGAACATGTTTAGCTGATTAGCTTTTGCCATTACTTAACTAGTTAAGTTTTATCAATGTGAAGAAAAACATCAATTTTACTGTCTTCTAGAATTTTTTTTACAAAATTGTTAAATTTAGCTATGATTAACAATTTATTGGAATCTGTCCACGATAAGAATTTTTGGAATGCTTAAATAAAAGACAATATGCTTTTATAAAAGACAATATGCTTTTATTTAATGCTTATCAAAGAAGTTTTTGGGAATAAAGATAAGTGAATAAATGGGCAGATTTTGTGATAAATATTAAAGTTAAATATTCATAGTGTAATATATTTAATAAACATATTTATTCTGTGTTTTTAATCTACTAATGCAATATACTATTATTTTATTTTACTCTTATATATCCGTGTTGTAATATTTATTATATTTTCTGTTTGTGCCAGTAATTAATTTCTATTATTTTTGTTATGTTTATCTATTGAATTCTTTTTATCTGTTAAAACACGGATTTATATTACATATAAATCCGTGGTAAAAATTTAAAACTAATAGTTATGACTTAGTAGAAAACCATGGAAAATGAATTTATGTTAACTATTCCTTTAACCCATGGGAAAAATGGCATTAACCATGGTGTTTGAGAAGATTACCAAAAAACCATGGAAATGTCCATTTAACATGGGAAAAATGTCAGTAACTATGGGGTTTGATAAGAATATCACAGACCATGGAAATGTCCATTTAAGTAGGAAACAGAGAAAAAATGTCTGTAACCATTGGTAAGATTATTACTATAGGACTGGAATTCTGGAACACAGACTGTGAGATAGAGTATTGTATTTCTATATGTGGAATCACTTAAGTTACAAAGTTTTATATATTTATTGAACAAGTTTTGTGTATTCCTTTTCCTACTATTTGATTACAACTGACAAGTTTTTTTATGCAAGTGCTTTTCTTTAATATTGTTATTATACCCTGTCAATGTCTGCCCAACGATATAAACTATATTCATATTCTTTTGTAACTGATAAATCATAATTTAATTGAAAAAGTGAAATAAAAAAATATATAAAAA
This sequence comes from Ruditapes philippinarum, assembly GCF_026571515.1. Lineage (NCBI taxonomy): Eukaryota > Metazoa > Mollusca > Bivalvia > Venerida > Veneridae > Ruditapes > Ruditapes philippinarum. Next base: position 192,576 of record NW_026856555.1, on the reverse strand, counting down.
ATAAATATATATTGATATTTCAAATGTATTGTTTAAGATGCATAATTTTACTTTTTTGTATTATCAGTGTAAGTATGAAATCATTGTAACACAATAGAACACATTCCTAGATGATATGTCTATTTGTAATAACAGTTACACTCAGTGTTTGTATCAAATCTAACGAATAATAAACAAATTAACAAGAACATGTGTAAGCATCTTGTTTTTTCCCCAATATAACTACACAATATGAGCCGTGCCAGGACAAAACCAACATAATGGGTTTGCGACCAGCATGGATCCAGACCAGCCTGCGCATCCACACAGTCTGATAAGGATCCATGCTGTTCGCTTACAAACTCAATTACAAGTAGAGAAACTGATAGCGAACAGCATGGATCCTGATCAGACTGCGCGGATGGGCAGGCTGGTCTGGATCCATGCTGGTCGCAAACCTATTCTGTTGGTTTTGTCGTGATGCGGCTCATATTCTAGGCTTAATGAGGGTCCATCCGCCCTTCCGAGTGCGGACCCCGGACATGTCACCATTTATGTCCCTGAAGTTTATAATCTGCTGAAGGGTGACTATTAATTTTGAATTCAGTAATTCACTGAATGATACTTAATATATACACAAGCCGATTTTTGTGATGTTTACTATATTGAGGCGCGGGGGCCAATGAGACTAAACATGGTCAAAGTTGTCAATGTGAAGTTCCCAATATATGTGGCTGCATCCTTCTTGATGGACAGACTCGTCTAAACCGCATGATTGTAATTAATATGAATCTTGTTAAGTTTTTGTCATAGGAGTCAAGCGATTATTAAATATTTGCCGTGACTCAAATATTTAAGGATCATGAAACGGTGATGCAATATTCTCGAGCGTGACGAGACAATGATTATTATGACAATTGCATATTTCTATCTTCAGATCAATATCACAATGTCGGATCAAACGCACTTTCGACAATTTCTTGTTAACCAATTCGTTTATTGTAGACATGGGCCAATAATAGTCTAAGCTATAGAGTTTTTTCTTGTTACACTACTTCTTGGAGTGTTGTTCATGATCCTCGTTTCCCTTTTGTCTGATCTGGCAGACTGGCGACTAGTGATGGTTGCAGAATCTAGTCTTTTCGGATTTGCTGCACGTGATGAAGATCTTTGCGTTGTTCTCTCGTTAAGACTCTCACGGGATGCTGATTTATTTCTAGAACCTGCTAGGCTCCCTTTGGGTAAAGTGTTGTTAGTTTTTTCAGTAGTTGTACTTGCTGATTCTTTTGCTGAAATATCCCTGCTACGTCTCCTAGACAACGCACTATTTCGTCTGGTCACACTGTTTGTGGACTTTTCAAGAGCAGATTCTTTGATATCCGGCAAAGTTAGCTTGTTTGCATTATCGTTATGTTCAACAACATCTTCGTTTTCAGATGTGTTCATATTGACAACAGGCTGAACATTTATAATTTTATTACTTGCATTAGACTTCGGCTGTTTTTCAACAACTTTAAACTTTACTTCAGTTCCTTCGGCTACGTCCTTTAAAGAAGTTTTTGTTAATTGAAAAACTGTGATAAATTTTGACTTCTGAGATGTCAAGACAATCCTCATGCTGTTTGGGTCGAAAGAAATTGAGTGAGGTCGCTTTACACCATCTTTATTTGAAAGTATAGTGGCGACCCTGTTTAGTCCATATATTTGTATGATATTACTTCCCTTTCCGTTGCATATCAGGGCATTGTCATTTCTGTCTATGCATAATCCACACGGCCAAGCAAATTCTTTGTAAGAAATGACAGACACAACGTCATTATTTGACGTCAATGTCACTATTCCGCGGTTTCCGTCAGTTACATAGATTAATTTTCCGTTTGAAACTACCTGAATAGCTATTGGACAAGCGAAAATGTTTTGTCCAGTATTATTCTTTTCAATCGTTTTAACATGTTCACCCAAAACAGTATACACAGCAATTTTCCCACAACCTTCATCTTTGAACCCGCCGCAGACGACATAAATGGTACCGTCATGGTATGTTATACCGCGACATGGTTCATCCGTGTAGATCATTCTCGAAAGTTTCATTTTAGGAACAAGACTGATAAACTGAATAGTTTTTTCCATGGTCAAAGTGACAGCTGCTTCCTCTGGGTTGATAGAGCAAACATCATCTGGATTACTTAATAGAACGATCTGGTCTATTAAGGTGAACGATTTATCAAGGAGTTTTACCTTTTTATTATCCCAGTCAGTTAGAATGAACCTTCCATCTTTAAGAAACGTAGATCCGAACATGTCACACTTTTTATATTCGTCTGCTACACTAACATCATGCCTTTCTAAATATTGCCCTGTATATATTTCCTGTTGATAAGAAAACGTACCTAGTACCTGTAAACTTTTTAACCAGTCATAAATTCTTTCATCTGCCACATACATGATTGGTTCTGCAACGTAGGTATGTTGAACAAAATTCAAAATTCTTTCGCCTTTCATGATCCTTTCTTGAGCTCGTTTTGTTCCAACGAAAACTTCAGTGTCCCTTTCAACGCCTCCTTTTGAACCTTTTTGGGGAGTTAGTATTTCGGCGATTGAGTCAAGGCTAGATATCATTTCACTATACATTTGGGAGTACTCTTGCATTTGGTCTCTCCCGCGGCTACACGCATTTTCCAACTCAGATATTGTTGCATTTTCCAAGTTGTCTAGAATTTTGTCAATTCTTTTTCTGTTTTCCCTTATTCTGTTTGTCAACGTGTTCTGTTGTCGATCAATTTTAGTAATATCTTTCTCTGTTTGCCTTTTTAATGACACGAGCTTTTTCTTCATTTCTCGGGCATTATTCTTCGCTTCTTTACTTTCATCCTTCTTAGCAGCACCTTTTGAAGCAGATTCAATCAGTACAACATTGAGGCAGGTCCTTTTTAAAAAAATATAAAGCACAGATTAGATTGCTATGACAATAAGAAACATTAAAAGAATTGTAAAAAATATCTACATGTGATTAAGTATCTAAAAATGTAAATAGACGAAAATAAAGATGATGTTTTATAATAACTTTACGACACATAGAAGATAATTTATATAACGTTTGCTGGTCAAATAATGTTACAAGAAAGGTACCTGTGATTGATTGCGATGCAGGCCCCACACCATACCTCGTTATGGTCTGCGCAAAACATATCCACTCTCTTTCCAGGATGTTCAGAACATTCTAGTGGGTTATTCCTCGGTTTAGCTCCATCATCGTCTTTTCGCCGCCTATCATCTTTGCCGAGGATCTTATGGTCTATCATGGACTGGAACTTGACATGTTGCTTTACGCAATCAGCACATAAATTTTCACCACAGTCGTCGCAGTAATTTGTAGCTTCTACATTATTGCTCTCTCGCATGCACGGGTTGCACGGGTATTCGAGTTCTGTTTTTGCTGTGGTCTTCGAACCTCTTGTCCCAACTGTTTTGTTTGTTCGTCCTGTCCTGGAACTTGCAACAGTAGTATTCGACCTTCCACTTGCAGCTGACCGAATACGACTCATTTTTCTCTGTTCTTTACGAAAAAAACTCAGCTCCAAAAAAAATTAAGATATTAAGTTTAATTGTCCTGTCTTAATTGCTTTCTGACTACAGGTATTACTAAAATATGTAACCCAATAGCTGTGTAAAAGTTGAAATAAGCGACATATTGTTTAAAAAATTGTTATAGATTTATTTTTGTTAAACTTTATTAATAGTTTCAATACATACACCTAACACTTTAAAGATAAGTCAAGCTTTCACTTAAATATAGATATTCAGTTACAGAACTGATACTCTTCTCGATTTTTATAAATACATAACCGTTGAACCGTTTGATTTTTAACCTAATTGTTTTAATCCATTTAAGAGATATCAATTTCATTTTAAGATATTAATTCACGCATAGTACATGTGGATCCGTTAAATGTACGTTGAGCAACATATCTAACAAAGTCAGTTCAGAAAAAAATGTATTTTAAAAAAAACAAATATTATGGTTTGAGGCATGTGTTATACATGTATTATCACAAACATGTACTTTTGTTGTCCAATGTTATACCCATGTGTAGACTGGCTTAACTTCAGATCTTCTCACTGGTTACATTACCAACTCAAGCGGTATTTATGCCCTGATTTTAAAGACTGTACCCATCAGCGGTGCTCTGGAGGTTCAGGTAACTGCCTCTTAACCCCAGAGATTTGGTTTCGAGCCTTATTTAAGTCACGACCATATTTTTGCATATGACACCAAGACCTGGTCTGGTCACAGGAGTCGGACTCGAGTGTTGTAAAAAAAGTTAAAACTTTCAACACAGTCAAGTGTATTAATTAAAAGAAAATATGTTTAAAGTAATAGTCATGCTTTTATAGTGGTGTAAAACGGGAATTACAATAGAGGGGATATAAGAAATAATAAACGGAACCTCGCAAAATACCAGTGTACAAAACAACTTGCGTAACGTAGAAAAAAAAAAAGATTGTAGAAAAATAAATAATTTATTTCCATTTTCTTTAAAAAAAACAACAACAAGAAAGCATTCATATAGTGATATAACATGTATATAGATAGAAACTAATTAAATATAAATTAATGTTCAAATGTACATTCAATTTACAAGACGATTTTATTTTTTCAGTTTCACCCAATTATCAATTGACTTTTCACATTTGCTGTTCTACTCGGCAGTGTAGTTTACATTGGTGTGAACACTTTTATAAAGTTCGACTTATTTGTGGTGACAATAAGTCGGGAACCAACCGGGAAAAAGCATATTGACATAGGGTCTTTGAGCCCGTCCTCAGCTCTTAATGCCACGCCTATCTTAGCGTTTTCTCGCACCTGCACAACGTTATTAGAACTGCTACCGCAGATAAATAGCTGGTCGTTATTGTCCACGCAAATCCCCCATGGCCATTTCATTTCCGGGTCTGAAAATGGCGGTGTTACTTCCCCTGATTTTTTCAGTGTGATGAGGCCTTTCTCTCCATCCGTTACATAAATCTTGCTGCCATCGTTGGAAATAGCGATGCGCATAGGTATTGAGAAGATTCCGTCTTGTAGATGGTCGTGTTCGATGGCGCGAATGAGTTTTCCTTGTGTTGTATATATACGCAAGTGTCCTTTGACCTCATGTTCTAACCCTCCGCAGATGATAAATAATTCGCCGGCCCAATACTCCATACCTCTTCCTTCTACTCCAATATCTAATTTCTTTCCAAGTGTGAGTTTTGGATCTACTTTTACAACAAGTAATGATTTCTCGTCTGGAAGGCTGACCATTGCCTCATTGGTTGAAATGTGGCAAACGTCATTCGGTGCCGATGGGAGTTGGATATTATCCACGACGGAGAAAAATTTATCAAGCAATTTGAGTTTCTTGTTCCCCCAGTCGGTCATGAGAATTCGTTCGTCTGCTACGACAGATGCGCCATTAATAACACATGTTTCCTTGTCGTCTTCAACACCAATGTGAATCTCATTCAGGCGATACTTGAAGATAAAATGACCAAGCAGGCCATTTCGCATGTTGTATAGCCATTCTTCGATGCTTGGCTCGACAACAAACTTTATTCTTTCTCCTAGCGTACCCCTCTTTATGGCGGCGAAATATTGCTTTCCGTCAATGAGTTTACGCTTGGCACGGTGCGTGTATATGAAAATATCTGGCTCCATGTTAGTCGGGCTTAACGGTTTGTCCAGCTCCCGTTCTAATTGACGCATTGATTTCAAGACAGCCTCGCATCGGAGAATATCTTCGTTAATCTGTACAGAATTCCTGGTGTATATCTCTCTCATCTGAAGGATAGTTTTGCGTTCCATTTCGTCAAGAAGTTCATTGACCCGCAAACGAATGTCTTTCATTGTTGCCAACACGCGATCATTCTGCTGTGCTAAATTAACGAGACTGTTCTCAACAACTGTCTTGAGTTGTTCGAAATCTTTCTTCATCTTTTTGACATTTACTTTGTTATCTTTATAATCTTTGCCTTTCAGAATATTCTTCGAAGCTTCTGATATGAAAGTGACGTCAGAGCAAGTCCTAGATGAAACAGAACAAGCACAAAAATCTTAACCTTGTTTACAAAATAATTATACTGTTCGAGAAATACTGACTTAATAATGAGTTTTCAGTTTAACCATACTCTTTACAATTAGATTTTTAAATAACAAGTGTAATGTAATTTTTCTAAATAACAATTTTGCGTATAAAACCATTCTTGTGAAAATGCGGCAATCGTAAATAATAATTTGAAGGGTTCATAACGAGGATGAAAAATTTATTTTCCTGTATCGAAATCAAGTACTGTAATAACAAATTAACTTGCACACAACCTCGCGCATGGATTGGATAATATTTTGTTTGACTTACTTGTGGTACACGGCCATACAACCACCACAGGACACTTCGTCGTGTTCTCGACAGTACATGTCCACCATTTTTCCAGGATGGTTATGACATTCCAACAGATTCTCTTCCTCTTCCACGTCTTTATTGATATGCCGACGAGCGGACTTTCCTAGAATTTTATGACCTCGCATCGTCGGAAACTTCTTATGTTGACCAACACACATTAGACAGAGGTTCGCCTCACATTCCATACAGTAGTTGCTGGCCTCATTCTGTACACCATCACGCTCGCATGTTGTACACAGAAACTCCAGATCGTAGGCCGTGTTTAACGCCGGAACATTTTTTCCATTCGTCGGCTGAGAATTCGCCGAAACCTCTTTTTTCCCCATTCTTACAAATATACAAGTATCTATATTTCGCCTATTTCATTTCACTGTATTACGGCACAATTCTTCTACTAAGGGTATTTAATTTTTAAAGGGAGAATTATCAAAGAAACTTAATGCGTACTTATATCAATGCTTCTTTTGTTTAAAAGGCATGTGTTATAAAGTGGAACGAACCTGTAACTTTAGAATAATTGAGCTCTATATGATTTTGTTATGAACATTGAATATAGATTTGCCATTGTTCTTTGCACATAAATAGATCAGGCTATTGTCAAGGGATCACCTTTACCGACTTCATTTGCGGCAAATAAGAACCATGTAATTTTGACACATGTTTCAATGAGAGAAAACTGTAAGTGCATATACATGTATATCCGATATCAGAAGTACCTGTTAAAGACCCATTATGCCTCTGAAATGCTATTATTTTCCCCCCAAAAAAACGCTTTATTTTTGATACCTTGTTACCGTTTCGAAAAAACATTTGCAACATATATTAACTATCTTTGCTCCTTTTGCTCTGTTGGCAATTGGTTTAATTATAGTGAATAAATATTTTGTATGGAAGTCAAAGTACTACAAATGTTTGTTTACATTTTGCTACCTTTACTACACATTTCTGAACATTCATTACTAATTTTTTAAGTTAATAAAAATCTATCAGGCTCTAATTCCATTTTCAAAACATTATTTAACACATGTTTGACATTTTTAAAGATTTAGATAGATATGGCTTTCTGAATCATAGTGTTCCTTTAAACATATATTCTTTACACTAGCATAAACGTTTCAAAACTATCATTTGAATTCGTTATGAGGAATTAAATACAATTAAGTACCGTTATGTACAAATCCTGTATCGTTATGTAGAATCTTATTTGCGGTCAAATATCTGTATGTAGAATTCCTATATGCAGTCAAGTAAAGTTATGTAGAATGCATATATGCAGTAAAGTACCGTTATGTAGAAATATACAGTCAAGTATCGTTATGTAAAAGTCCTATATATGCAGTCAAGTACTGTTATGTAGAATTAAATACAGTCAAGTATCGTTATGTAGAATTAAATACAATCAAGTATCGTTATGTAGAATTCCTAAATGCAGCCAAGTACCGTTATGTAGAAATGAATAAGTCAAGTATCGTTATGTAGAATTAAATACAGTCAAGTACTGTTATGTAGAATTAAATACAATTAAATATCGTTATGTAGAATTCCTATATGCAGTCAAGTATCGATATGTAGAAGTCCTATATAAGCAGTCAAGTACCGTTATGTAGAATTCTTTATATGAAGTCTAGTATCGTCAAATTCCCATGTATGCATTCAAGTAGTCCTGGATATGCAGTCAATTATCGTTAGGTAAAATTCCTTTATGCAGCAGTTTAGAGGGATGATAAAAAAATACGAGGACTTTTAGTACCGTTGTGTATTATGCCTATATACAGGCTTTAATTGTTGATGCTATTTCTATATTAATTGAATCAATTTCTGTAGAAGAGTTACCATTTTGTATAAAAGAACCTCGCACATCATATAATATGGAAATATTTTGATTAAAATATAGCATAAAATTAAAAAGAAAAATGGACAAATGTGTTTCTTCTTTGTATGTTAAAAAGAAAAAATAACGAATACGGGCAAATATTGATACAGTTTATCGTTGTCCATACATTATATCGTTGTTTATTCAGTATATCATTGTTTATTTAATATATCATTGTTCATACAGTATATAATTGTGCATACTGTTTACCATTGTTGATGCAGTATATCATTGTCTATACAGTATATCATTGTTCATACAGTACATCATTGTTCATACAGTATATCATTGTTCATGCAGTATATCATTGTCTATACAGTATATCATTGTTAATACAGTATATAATTTTCATGAAGTATTTCGTTGTTTATACAGTATATCATTGTTCATACAGTACATCATTGTTGATGCAGTATATCATTGTTCATACAATATATCATTGTTCATGCAGTATATCATTGTTCATACAGTATATCATTGTTCATACAGTATATCGTTGTTTATATAGTATATCATTGTTTATACAATATATCATTGTTCATGCAGTATATCATTGTTTAAATACAGTATGTCGTTGTTTATACAATATATAATTGTTCATGCAGTATATCGTTGCTTATTCAGTATATCATAATTTATATATTATATCATTATTTATACAGTATATCACTGTTCATGAAGTATATTTTTGTTAATACAGTATATCATTGTTTATACAGTATATCATTTTTCATGTAGTATATCGTTGTTTATTTAGCATATCATAGTTTAATCAATAAATTATTGTTCATGCAGTACATCATTGTTTATACAGTTTATCATTTTTCTTGTAGTATATCGCTGTTTATACAGTATATAATTGTTTAAACAGTATATCATTGTTTATACAGTATATCATTGTTCATACAGTATATCATTTTTCATACAGTATATCGTTGTTTATACAGTATATCATTGTTTATACAGTATATCATTGTTCATACAGTATATCATTGTTTATACAGTATATCATTGTTCATACAGTATATCATTGTTTATACAGTATATCATTGTTTATACAGTATATCATTGTTTATACAGTATATCATTGTTCATGCAGTATATCATTGTTCATAAATTATAGTACATTGTATATCATTTTTATACAGTATATCATTTTTATACAGTATATCATTGTTCATACAGTATATCATTGTTCATATAATATATTATACAGTATATAATTTTTTTATACAGTATATCGTTGTTTATAAGGTATATCAATGTTCATAAAGTATATCATTGTTCATACAGTATATCATTGTTTATACAGTATATAATTTTTATACAGTATATCATTGTTCATACAGTATATCATTGTTCATATAGTATATCATTTTTTATACAGTATATAATTTTTTATACAGTATATCGTTGTTTATACAGTATTTCGTTGTTCATACAGTATATCATTGTTCATACAGTATATCATTGTTTATACAGTATATCATTTTAACATATATAACCCTATCATAATTGTCTGCAAAGTTAAACATAGTACCAAGTATTACATGTATGAATAAAAGCATTTTTACAACAAACGTTGCTCCTCTTTCACAATAAAAATATTTTGAATATTTGTAACATAAAAAGCACCGATTCCATTACAGACTCCGATCATTTTTCAATGAAAACAAAAGTCAATTTACAAACTTTACTACTCTGACTTTTTTCTATTAGAAGGACTTTTTAAACCCATAAGTTTTAACAGTACGTCACTGATAAGACAACTGTCATATAAGCTGACTTTCATTTTATATCAGACTTACACGTCAACAAAATGTGTTTTGTTTTTTATATATCTTTTTTTCTTATTTCGGCCAGCGAAATATTTTGTAGGGATAGAAATAATCGACTTTTACTTCACGATGACGCTTCTCTTGTACAGGCATATCAGACATTAGCTGCAGAGGTAAGATTTTTTGTTAGAGAAAATCATTATTTAATTTTAAGATAACTCACATTTTTGCAGATTTGTTTGCGCAACTTTTGCTTTGTATTTAAAACTAGTTCTTTTAATCATTGGCCCATAATTTTTGAATTTCTGTAATGGCTAATGTACCATATTCATATCCATAAAAACAACGTGTTGGCTTATTGTCGTCTTCGCATCTGGCTATTAAAGCATCATTTCACCTAATCTACAATTGGCCATCATATTAACGTTCACTGCATTTGACGTATTGATGCCGTTCTGTTAGGCGGAAAGAAAATCAGAAATCAGTTAATTTGAATGTGAACGGATGAGTGGTCAGCAAGTGGTGGTGGTGGTGATGGTGTTGGTAGATAACCCTCCGGATTGCAGCAGTAAGCCAGAGCATAGTTCATCCAGACGGTTTATCATTTCTAGTTGGATTCACTTTCGCAAGGAACTGATATAATTCTGTAAAATACGAATGACCGTAGAAAGGATTTCATGATCAATCACAACTAAAGTGACCTGTACCGTCTTGGAATCGCACTGGAATCGCCCGATTCGACAAGTTACACTGCCCGACTACAGATCAGATGGTTGCCAGCTACTCACAAAATTTACTAATACTCTTTTTAATAACTCTCTTAATAATTGGCATGTTGTCTACAAAACCTGATTATCCATTGTTGAAAAAATGTTATTCTTTTATGAAATTAGGTTAATGCAATGAAGTCTGAAATAACAACTTTGAAGTCCACTGTCGCAACACTGCAAAGTTACACAGGTAAACAAGATCATATCATATTGTCATATTATGACAAGGTTTATTAATAATTATCGTCTTTGACACATAGCATGGCTAAGTTTTAAAGTCCCGGGAATGGCAAATTCAATTAAGCCACATATGTATACATTGATTTGTACTTTAATTGGCTGAGGTATACGCTCTTAAAGGGACTCAACTGAATTCTGTGTTTACATGATGGAACGGAAAATAATTTTTCAAGATTAATATTCCACTACACTAATACAAATTTCAGATTATTCGCTCTCTCTCTGTTTTTCCAGATTTATTATTTTGATTCTAAAAATGACCAAAAATTGAAGAGCATTTCAATGCTTTTCGCTCAAATCGAATTAAGAATCGCAGAAAAATACGATTTCAATTTATTTCTGAGTTTATTTCTAAATTATCCTTTAAATATCATTTTGTTTGAACAGGCCAGTTGACCTATGTAAGAAATTCAAATTTTATGATTTTAGGCTTTTGGACCTCAGTGGAGTTCCTTTTAAAGGGAACATAAACTGATCCAAAGTGCCACTGAAAACAGTGTCTGAATGACTGTACAATACTTGAATATTGTGGTGTCCTACATCAAGTATTAATTATTATTGTAGGAACAGGAGGACACAGCCTTTATGTCAGATGGGGCAGAACATCATGTCCTGCAAATGGCACACATCTCGTCTATTCAGGTAAAACGTTTTAGTTTATAAGATAATAAAAAAGTAACTATTAAATAATTACTATAATTTGATTCACATACCCTTTACTACAATTCGCTGGAAAAAAATGGATTTCAAAGTATTTTGTTATACATATCATTATACATGTATCTGAAAATTAGCTAATACATGGTGCCTTACCTATCAGTAAAGAGTCAAAGTAGGTCGGGCGTACATAAATATGTTTTCTGAAGCAACATGTAATATTTTCATACGATTCATATACATGTTGACATTTTGTAGGTTTCTCAGCAGGATTCTATTACGGCAAATCAGGCGGCGCTACAAATCACCTCTGTTTACCGACAGACCCGCAATGGGCTCATTATGATGACTCGGTAACCTCTGGTAGCAAAATATACGGTGTGGAATATCAGTTTGGAGACACTTTTTCGGATCAAGGATCTGCTTTTTTTGGCGGGGAACATATCTATGAAGAGGACGCTCCATGCGCGGTTTGCCAGTCAACTAGACCGATCATGATGATGTTACCAGGTCGTCTTGATTGTTATCCAGGATGGACCAAAGAATACAATGGATATCTTGTGTCTGAAGCAGATGGGCATGCTTCTGCATCAGAATACATCTGCCTCGATTCAAGACCGGAAGTTGTCATGGGTGGGCATGCCAACAATAATGGTCGCCTGTTTTATTTAGTAGAAGGCGTATGTGGCTCATTGAAATGTCCGCCCTATGTAGAAGGTCGTGAGCTCACGTGTGTTGTTTGTACAAAATAGACAACTAGGAAAAATACTTCTGATCCCCCATTTTAAACTTGTTATGAAAAGCATCCTTTAATTTAAGTATTTTTATAACAAATTTTCCAATTCCCTGGTTTTCTCAAAATGCATGTCAGACATAAGCCTGGGATTCATCAGGCATTGGCACTCAGTAAATGACCATAATTTTTGTATAATCAAATATACAAAAAAAAACATAAAGGCATAAATGCATAATAGATATTATCAGAGACATAGATAGATGTTATCTATGTCTCTGATATTATTGTCTCTAAAGCGGAATTTTCTATATGTATCCATTTATCCACATTTCTTGCCATTCTGCATAATAATATCACGGATATATTACTATATAATATCAATATAAATCCGTGATAATATATAACTTAAGAGGCAATTCCTCATGTTCAAGATTGAAAGAGAATATTAATTCATTGATTTTAAAACATTTTATACACTGTGATATTATGTTTTTCAACCATAAAATGCTTGCATACTTTTTAAAGATATACATAATTAAATTTTTTCCATAAAATAAATAAAATTGATAACTTTATTAAAGATTTCTACATTAAAAATGTAATGTATAAAGGGAATGTTTTTATACAAGAGGAAAGTCTCGAGTCATGCTGTGTATTGGTATTTTTTTTATGCATTACACTGGTCTCCTGCTGATAAGAGGGTCTCAGGGTAAATAACAAAAATGCAAATGTATGCAATATTTATTGAAAATTTCCTTTTTTTCCCCCAAAATACATGTAAGTCCTCGATAAATGACTATACTTTTTGTATAATCAAATGTAAAAAATAATCTTAATGTCATAAACGCACGTTAGATATTATTGTCATTTATTGTCTTTGAAGTGGAATTTTCTAATCTTATTATAAAAAACTGGTTTAAAACCAATATCAGTGTTAACTATTCTACAAAGACTTTGTATCAATATTTTTTCACATTTTTTGCAATTCTGCATTAAAATTTTTTTTCTATTATAGATTTGACAAATTTGCCTTGTCAGTTTTCACGCACTTAGAAGATAATATATTTTAAAGAAAATATTATTTAAATACATGATTATTTTTGCAACTTCCTTTTCAATGCATCTGTTTTTTGTTTTGTTTTTTTTTTTTTTTAATTTAATATCATACATGAGCAGAAAACAGTTACAGGAGATTAAAGTGTCAAAAGTCATGCTGTGTATTGGTGTTTTGATATAGTACCCTGCTGATAAGAGAGCCCCTCAGGGTAAATAACAATGTCGTCTCAAAAAATGGAATTGACAGATTTTCTAATCTTTTTGTTAATATCCATGTCAGTTTAAGTATACTAGTATCCCACAGGTACATATCAATACTTAATCCACACATATCAATACATACCACCATTATATATAAATATTTATTTTCAGAATAATATATATCATTTATATTAATCTTAAGTAAATCTCAGTTTGAGAATTAAGGTAAGAGAGATTATAAATGAAATAAAATTGACAAAATTTAGGCAAATTATAAACATATTAATTCTTTAATGTATTAAAGGCTATTAATGCTTAAAATCATTACCTTTAACTAAAACAACCATAAGTTCAGATCAAAAATAACTAATACTACGGTATAATTCCCCCTCCCCCCCAATTAATTTTGTTTGATTAGCATTTCAATGTTTCATATTTCATTACCAGATTATAATAAAATAGAATCATATTAAATATCAATTAAGTTTGTTTATTTATGCACTTATCAACATTAAAGTTATAATTATTTATATTTAAATTACTTATTCTAACAATTAATTTTAAAGTACAAAATCAGTAAAATTAATGACTTTGAAATTTATTGTTCTTATATTTTACGCCATATTTTACAAAATCCAATAATCACAATTTCAAATTTTTATTGAAAAACTATTAAACAGATATCTATATTTTCTATCTTTTTTGTAAAAGTCAAATTGCTATTCAGTGAAATAAAAGGTAACTGCTTAATACATATAATAGGTCTGGTGCACTACAAAGTGCACTTATGAAGTGCACTAGTAGTGCACTTTGTAGTGCACTAGTAGTGCACATCTAGTGCACTCCTAGTGCACTTTGTGTAACCTTTAGTGTGAACTCAACTGTAGGTATATTATCACTTTTGTCTTAAACATTGATCCTGAGAAAATTAAAATTAACATATTTTCTTAGATGTTATTGTGATATCTTTACGAGTATTCCCTAGATAAAAATGTCGATTATTGAATACGTAGATATACGATATAAAGATCAAAATATACATATTTAACCACTCATTATTCACATATATTATATCAGAATAATACTGGCATGTTACTTTTCTTTCGTTGGCTACAAAGTTAAACACAATCAAAGATTTAATCTCAACAAACAAATGGACACAAATAAAAGCCATACTTATATTTCTCAAAAGCTATTTATTTTTTGGTACCCTGTTTCTACACGTTTACTCAGCCCAATATATTTTGCTTTTGTTCCTTTTTTGCAATAAGTATAGTTATAGTAATTTAGTTTTTTTGTATGGAAGTCAAAATACTACTATGCTTTTATCACAAATAATTCAACATTCAGCGCTAAACAATATACTTTTAATGAGTTATAAGCATCTAGCTCTCCCTAAAAGTGTTACTTTTATTTATAAAACTCATGTTTATACTCATGTTTGCCTTTTCTAAAGAAGAAAAGAGTATCTGTTTATTCTGGAATTCAGGCTTTAAAATTTTTTTGTGTGTGTGCATTACTAACCTAAAAGAGTGACCTTCAATGAAAACATAATGTTTTTCCAATATTAACTGCAATAACTTTATCTCAAATAAAATTATATTTCCAAAACAAACTATGATCCTATTTCCAAATATTTTAAAACACGAAAAACCATTTTTTTCAAATCCTCAAAAATGAAAATATTAAAAAAAGAAAATGTTTTTTCCAATAGAAGAACCTCAATTTGCTCCCATTTCCTTTTCTATATATTATGGCCTGTCTCCTCTTTTAAAAGTTGGTTACTGATAAGACAGCCGACATGGACAGATTGTTGCATTTATATCTGACAAACACATCACCAAAATGTTTAAAATGTCTCTAGTGTTCTATATAACTGTATTTCTTATTTCGTCCAGCGAAATAGTTTGTAGGGATAGAAATAATCGACTCTTACTTCACGATGACGCTTCTCTCGACAGGCATATCAAACAGCTGCAGCTGTGAGATTTTAATCTACTTTAGTAGATTCTGCTGGAACCGAGGGTAAATAAGCCCTTGCCAACACTATACAGCCTGTTCACCCGCGTAGTATGACCAGGCTTAAAAACAGCACCAAATTTATCCGAATTTAACGTAACATTCGTTTTTAATACCTAAGGCTTTTCACTTGCTACGAGTACCTGTGGAAGAAAAGAAAAAGAAGTGAAAAAACGGGTATTATGAAATAAGTAACAAGTGAAAAACGGCGGGTATTAGGAAATTCGTAACAAGTGAAAAATGGCAGGTATTATGAGTTAAAAATCGGTAAATTTGGCAGCTACTGATTGGTGAAGAGAGTCTCCGACTTAAAACCAAGTGTCTATGGTTAAATGTAGCTAGCATATTGTTCTGCCTTCGTTTATACGTGTTCTACTTTCGCTTATTGGGGCAGAATCTTTCACAATGGGGAATATCTAGATATAAAAATATAAGAAAGTTTAATCCACTTTTCCAGCTTTTATTTAATTTTTTAACACATACAGTTTAATCAGGCAGAATGATCTAATATAAACAGAATATTAAATTCTAACATATTAATGAAAGTAAGTTTTACATTCATTTACTTGAACAAATAGATAATATTCAAATATTAAGTAACATCTTGTTACCTGAAGTTTTTAACAAAGTTATTAACATAATTATATTTTCAAGTATTCAAAATAAGAACAGCTTAGTGTTCTTAACTAAATTTTAGTTGTTTAACATCAAACATTTACAACATGTACATAGAATAAAAATACAACTTACCTAGATATAAAAATATAAGAAAGTTTAATCCACTTTTCCAGCTTTTATTTAATTTTTTAACACATACAGTTTAATCAGGCAGAATGATACTGCCAGCTGGAAAAGGGATCTTTTAAGGGGTTCTCTCACTGTCCATTGGTTTAACTTAGTTGACCAATAATTAAACATTATTTCTAGAGAGGCGGAACTACAAGATCTGGCTTAAGTCTGAAAATACTTGAGAAATAACTTACATATTTTCTAATCACTATTAGTAAATTTAATTGTCTATGTTTTTAAAAGAATAAAGTTTATCACAGATGTTAATATAACAAGCATTTTACAATTCTTTGTCTAGTGTAAAAGGTTTTTAGCACATTGGCTTCTCTGTAACAACATGTCACCTGTTTGAGACATTCCAATTGACCACCTAAATGTACTTGAGATTTAACAAAGAAAAAGGGTATAATCTAGTTTTATCATTTATAAATTTATGCTTAATTTTGAAATCAGAAAATACAAAATAAAATTTAAAATGAAATTCAATACAAATATTTCACATCACTTATTTAATATACATAATGTAAAATATAAAAAGAAAATAGCTAATTTTTCATAGCATGACACGACCTCCCCCCTGAAATTACTTTATTCCTATAAAGTGTAAAAGTTTGTTTGTGGGACAGTGAGAGTTCTAGGTAAGTAACGGAAAAATATACAAATATAGACATGCTTGCAAAAACACCAAAATTGTGAAACATACTAATAACGTATACAATAATGTTGTAATATAAGATATAAAGATTAAAACCAAAATAATTCCATATTGGAAATAAGTAATATCTTTTTCCCTGTTATCAACATCATGTAATACAAAGTTAGTGAAAAATATATATGTACATGTATCATACAGACTTTATAAATCAGTATTACAATAAAACTCTTCAAACAAAATATACAATAAAACTTTTCTATTTTGCAGAATATTTAGGTGCTGTATCTTTAGTTCATATCAGGCAAATGGTTTGACAAAGGTATAAGGAGTTGACCATGTTGAAAATAAAAGTAAAAATATTATTTAATCTGAAAATCACCAAGGATACAATTTAGAGTTGTTATTAATGTAAGAACTTAGTAAAATTTGCACACAATTTAAAATGACTACATTATAATTTAGTCGTTGCAACTCAGCAGACAGATTTCCAGATACCATAGTAGAACAGAGTGCCATAAGTATCAACATAAGCATCATGCTTGCCCGTTTCACTTTAACAAAACAACATGGATGCAAGTCAGTCATTGTTGCAAAAATTGACGTCTCAGTTTTGCAATCTAGCACTTTGATCAGGAAACAGGAATGATAGAGAAGAATAGTTTAAGAGGACAGAACAACATTCATATACTCACATACAAGATCATACACTCATCATTTATAATAATCAAACCTGAACCTTAAAATTTGACTTTCTTACATTAAATGTCTGTTTGGCATATATCAATAAGTTAGGACAATGCCAAAATAAAGCAATATAATACTTAGTGATCTTATTAAAATATTTAAGCAATTATAAGCAACAATGTCTACCTGCCTTATAATAAATTAATGCACAATGCATAGAATATTATATTATGACAAAAAGTATCTGTGAGTTTATAACAACAAACTAAATTAATTAAACGTGTATCTATAAATCATTTTTATTTTGCTATTTCTTAATAGCATATATATTTCAGTTACTTTACTTTCACTACACATTTGTATGTTATAATAGTTCATTAAAATCATAATGTGTACAAATATTTTTTTTTTTAAATGTTTATGCTGTATCAAAATTCTTATATTTTGTCTGTCTTTTCCTAGTTTATCCAGTTAACTTATGTTTGAAATTATCTGAACTGATTTTTGTATTTGTCTATCAATTAATTATGCCTATAAATTGTCCAGATTTGTTTGTGGTATCTGTAGATTATCCAACCATATCCTAGAATAACCGTCATGATGCCATGCGAGTGTGGCCATGGCTTTTTCATCTTTCTGCCCAGTACTTTAACAAAATTGGTCAAACCTTTTTAAATATGATACAATGTCTTGGTGTCCATTGCCATAAAATTGGTCCAGCTTAAACACTCCAGCCATTGTTGATGAATGAAAAATTTGTTGTTGTTGGTCTTCAATTTGTTCAGTTTGTAGCTGGCCTACGTTTTCTTCAATTGCCTGTAGATTTTCGCTTGGCTGCTGGATTTGGTCTGGCACTGACCGTAAATTGTAGTTTGACGGTCTAGAAGTCAGTACCATTCCTTTTCTCGCTTGGATAATGTGAGAGGTGGAATCTTTCCGCTACCCGGATTCTCCACCACGTGTTCTGCTTTCGTTTACGTGTTCTGCCTTCGCTTATTGGGGCAGAATCTTTCACAATGGGGAATATCTAGATATAAAAATATAAGAAAGTTTAATCCACTTTTCCAGCTTTTATTTAATTTGTTAACACATATATTTTAATCAGGCAGAATAATCTAATATAAACAGAATATTAAATTCTTACATATTAATGAAAGTAAGTTTTACATTCATTTACTTGAACAAATAGATGATATTCAAATATTAAGTAACATCTTGTTACCTGAAGTTTTTAACAAAGTTATTAACATAATTATATTTTCAAGTATTCAAAATAAGAACAGCTTAGTGTTCTTAACTAAATTTTAGTTGTTTAACATCAAACATTTACAAAATGTACATAGAATAAAATACAACTTACCTAGATATAAAAATATAAGAAAGTTTAATCCACTTTTCCAGCTTTTATTTAATTTTTTAACACATACAGTTTAATCAGGCAGAATGATACTGCCAGCTGGAAAAGGGATCTTTTAAGGGGTTCTCTCACTGTCCATTGGTTTAACTTAGTTGACCAATAATTAAACATTATTTCTAGAGAGGCGGAACTACAAGATCTGGCTTAAGTCTGAAAATACTTGAGAAATAACTTACATATTTTCTAATCACTATTAGTAAATTTAATTGTCTATGTTTTTAAAAGAATAAAGTTTATCACAGATGTTAATATAACAAGCATTTTACAATTCTTTGTCTAGTGTAAAAGGTTTTTAGCACATTGGCTTCTCTGTAACAACATGTCACCTGTTTGAGACATTCCAATTGACCACCTAAATGTACTTGAGATTTAACAAAGAAAAAGGGTATAATCTAGTTTTATCATTTATAAATTTATGCTTAATTTTGAAATCAGAAAATACAAAATAAAATTTAAAATGAAATTCAATACAAATATTTCACATCACTTATTTAATATACATAATGTAAAATATAAAAAGAAAATAGCTAATTTTTCATAGCATGACAATATTATTAAGTTTACAAGGTCATTGAGTGGAGATAACGTGGAGTAGAAACCATCTGTTTGAAACAATAAACAAACTGTATCTAAATTTCTTATCTGGTTTACTTTTCATGTATATTTATATAAGGACATGAGTATTCACAGTCAACCATTTTTTGGCAACCATCATAATTAATAATGTCAGATTTATTCATTGTAGAAGATAGTCATCAATGTAAATTCATGATTCATGGTTTATTGATGCTCCCATAACAAAAACAGAGAAAGCAAAATCTATATTTAAGTTAGCATGTAACACATAAATGTTAATATGTTAGATACTTGACGTAAACAAAAGTAGTCCTTCTTTAATTGCCTTTAAAAAAGTGTAAGAAATACGTTTAGTTTTGCAGGTTAAAGTTTTAAAGGCAACCGTTCCTAATCTACAAAGTGGTTCAGGTTAGACTTCATTGTAATTATTTAAAAGCTGCATGCCAGATGAGCCAAAATACTTCGAGAAAAATAAACTTTAGAAAAATGTATAAGATAAAAATGCAGTTTAACAGACCAAATGATGCCAGATGAAACAGAGAAATTGAATATTTATGATAACACCTCTCAAGTTCTATCCGACACTTTGTTTAAGTCACAGGAACCCACGTGCACCTTAATCCATTGACTTCATTTCTCAGCTACAGACAGTCGTCTCGCACACACATGACTTGAACTCTCAGACACTCCTCAACACCATGATTTAACCACTTAGTCCGCCTTACCAGTTCCAATGGACCATTTTCCTTGATCAGCATCATTAAAAGACTTAACAGAAAAAAGTTCGGGCAAGTGCACTACAGGTTACCAGGGCCATCCAGTTGTGTTATTTCAGATATTATGAATGATTTTATTTGAGTAAGCGTATGTCTATTAATGTATAAAATGTAAAATAAAAATATAGAAGTTACAGTTATATTGTAGTATACGTGAAGATACCAGAATATAATAACTTAAGTTTCAAGTTGCTTTTTTTGCTTTTTAGTTGACTTGATCATGAAAAACTGATGGTGAGTTTTTAGGCTCGCCTGATGTCCATCGTAGGTTATACGTCTTCTGTAAACATTTTATGCAAAAGAATTTCCTAAACCACTAGGCCAAATTGTATAACACTTTACAGGAATGATCCTTGGATGACAATATGTCAATATTGCTAACATTGTTCCTCTCTACTAATTAAATTACCATTATTTTATCTGCATAAATGTTGTTTAAACTTCTGAAAACCATGTCTTCACTATCACGATACAGCTGTGCATTATAAACAATTATGCATTGGCATACAGCATTTGACTTGTGCGAATGTATGTGACCGTCCGCCTGTACTAAATAATATATAGTTAACTTTAAATATCTTCTCAAAAGGAATCTGTTCAATTTCAGCCAGACTGTTTGTGGAATGATGTTTGTCATAGCACCGGTCTTCTTTTCCAGAACCCCAAGACCAAGAACTTTAATATTCTTTTGCATAAGGCATATCTTAGTAGATATTTACCCGTATTTGTTTAAATCACGAAGTCCTGTGTTAAAATGTCCATACCCTACACATAGTTTTATGTTGAGATATACAGTGAAAACTTAAAAAAAAAATCTCCATCTCCAAACCTGAAAGGCAAAGAACTTTGATGTATTACATAAAGCAAACCTCGTACACTTTTTCCAATTCCTCTTCAAAACTTCATGACCTACAGCTTTGATATTTGTATGAGAGATGACATAGTGAACATCTACCAAACTTGTTCAACTTTAAACCTCTGGCATTTAATAAGCTCCACCCTAGGGGCTTATTTTAGTTCAGTTCAGAATTTTCAGTTCCATAATCTGCGGACAATTATTATCTGTTTCAAGCTGTCTAGATAGAATTTCACGACAACAGCGGTATCGTTATAACTAAATGCTACTTCAAGCCACGTGACTGCGACTATAGCCGTAGATGCATCCATGAATACAGTATCCGAACGGTTTTAATATGTCATAGCCGTTCACATACCACACATAGTTAGGCCCTTTAAGTGCATATATCCTTCGTTGTAATCCATGCGCTTTTTGTTATTCGGTTTCACTTGGATCAAGGTATTTCATAATTTGCATCACTTTGCTGCTTTTCAGCTCGCCTATGATCCTTTACAAGACTTTTTCACATGGTTCTATAGCCTACACACTTCTCATTTGTAACACGTGTCGTAATGACGATCTAGACGTACAACCTCGTTAACAATGGCGTCTCGATTGAAAAAGTGTTTATAAGGCTTCTTTTGCTCTGCTGGCAATTGGTATAATTATAGTGAATAAGTATTTTGTATGGAAGTCAAAGTACTACTTTGTATACATTTTGCTACCTTTACTACACATTTCTGCACATTCATTACTAATTTATTATGCTCTTAACATTATTTAATACATGTGTGAAATTTTTAAAGATTTTAATAGACATAGATCTCTGAGGCATAGGGTGCATTTAAACATATATATATTTTTAACATAAACATAAACTTTTCAAAAACTATATTTTAATTCGTTCAAATTAAACACAATCAAGTACTGTTATGTACAAATCCTGTATCGTTATGTAGAATCATATATGCAGTTAATCATCTGTATGTAGAATTCCTACATGCAATCAAGTATCATTATGTAGAAGTCCTATATATGCAATAAAGTACCGTTATGTAGAAATATACAATCAAGTACCATTATGTAGAAGTCCTATATATGCAATAAAGTACCGTTATGTAGAAATATACAGTCAAGTACCATTATGTATAAGTCCTATATATGCAATAAAGTACCGTTATGTAGAAATATACAGTCAAGTACCATTATGTAGAAGTCCTATATATGCAGTAAAGTACCGTTATGTAGAAATATACATTCAAATACCGTTATCGTTATATAGAAATCTCTATATGAAGTGTAGAATCGTTATGTAGAAGTCCTAGATATGCAGTCAATTATCGAATTATCGTTAGGTAAAATTCCATTTTGCAGTTGCGAGGGATGATCCAAAATGTTATGCCTATATACATTCGAGTAATTTCGAGTTTTAATTGTTGATGCTATTTCTATATTTATGTATCAATTTCTATAGAAGAGTTACTATTTTGTACAAAAAAGAACCTCGCACATCTTATAAATATGGAAATATTTTGAGTCAAACATGGCATAATATTTGAATAAAAACTGAACCTATGTGTTTTTCTTAATACATCATAAGGAAAAACTAGCAAATACGGGCAAACATTCATTAAGTTTATCATTGTCCATACAGTATATCGTTGTTTATACAGTATATCGTTGCTTATACAGTATATCATTGTTTATAAAGTATATCATTGTTCATATAGAATAACATTGTTCATATATTATTATTTCATTGTAACACATGTTTATCATTGTTCATACAGTAAGTATATCATTGTTCACTCAGTATACCATTGTTCATATATTATATCATTGTTCATACAGTTTATCATTGTAACACTAGTCTCTCATTGTTCATACAATTAATTATTGTTCATACAGTATATCACTGTTCATTCAGTATATCATTGTAACACTAGTCTCTCATTGTACATACATTATTATGTTTGTTCATACATTATATCGTTATTCAAACAGTTTATCATTGTTCATACAGAATGTCATTATAACACTAGTATATTATTTTTCATGCAGTACTAGTATATCATTGTTCCTACAGTATATCATTGTAACGTTAGTATATCATTTTTCATACAGTATATCATTGTAACGTTAGTATATCATTGCTCATACAGCCTTTCATTGTAACATTAGTATATCATTGTTCATACAGAATATCGTTGTAACATTAGTATATCAATGTTCATACAGAATATCATTGTTCATACAGTATATCGTTGTTCATACAGTATATCATTGTTCATACAATACTAGTATATCGTTGTTCATACAGTATATCATTGTTCATACATTATTTTATTGTTCATACATTATATCATTGTTCAAGCAGTATATATCACTGTAATAATGATTGTCTACAAAGAGTATTTCTACATGTATGAATCTACAACACACGTTGCTCCTTTTCCCTAATAAAAGGACCTCAAATATTTGTAACATATAAAGCATCGATTCTATTACAGACTCCGATTTTTGTCAAGCAATAGGACCACTAAAATGAAAACTTGAAAACAAGTGTTAATTTACAAAGTCTTATCCCTGTTCAAGTAGAAGGACTTTTGAAACCCTGGAGTTTTAACAGTACGTCACTGATAAGACAACTGTCATAAACTGACCTCCATTTTATATCAGACTTACACGTCAACAAAATGTGTCTTGTTTTTTATATAACCGTATTTCTTTTTTCCGCCAGCGAAATAGTTTGTAGGGATAGAAATAATCGACTTTTGCTTCACGATGACGCTTCCCTTGTACAGGCATATCAGACGTTAGCTGCAGAGATAATACTTTAATCTTGATTCTGCTGGAACCGACAGGAAATATTCTCTTGCCAATACTATAGAGCCTGTTCATCCGTGCAGTGTGACCAGGTTTTATAGTGTTGGTTCAGTAACATTATGTAAAGTCAATTGGTTTCGGGACGAAGACCCTAAGCAGTATCTTCCAAATTTATCCGAAATTAACGTAATATTCTTTTTTAATACCTTCCGCTTTTCACGTGTTACGAGTACCTGAGAAAAAAACACGGGTGTTAAAAATAAGTAACAAGTGAAAAAACGGCGGGGATTATAAAAACAAACTTAATATTAAATCAAAATTTAATCTGAAATTGTTTGGGTCTCAGAATGTTAGAAAGGTGAAGGTTGTGAGATTATGAACCAATTTGTTTTTGTATAGTGCCCTCAATGCTGTTTCCAGTGTTATAACTGCTTTCTTATCGAGCATGTAACCCCTCGACCACGGGGAAGTTATATGATAACTGCCTGAAGAAAACCACATTATTCTAAACCTTATAAATTTCGAGATATTTTGTTCACGGTAAACCTGTTGTTTAACACTGATGTAAATAATCATGAAGCTTAATATAAGCAAGTATATCTGTAAAGAATTACACAATATTAGAAATCTTCGACCAATCGGGAACTTTTTTTTCTTTCCCGAGAATGCTTGAAAATTAATGCGCCTCTCATTTGACAATCTTTACGCAGTGATCTCCCCTTAATTTTTCGGCGTTAGTGTACTTATAAAGGGAAGTAACCGCTTCGAGGATCGGATTTGCAGGATCTGAAATTTCGCTACCATTATTTGTTTAGTCTTGCGACCCAAACAAATATAGATCGTTACATTGCGATAGATTTGGCAGCTAGTAATTAGTTAAAATGGTCTTCGTCTCGAAACCAAGAGCCTATGGTTGAATGTAGCTAGCATATTATTAAGTTTACAAGGTCATTGAGTGGAGTAAACGTGGAGTAGAAACCATCTGTTTGAAACAATAATCTAACAGTGTCTACATTTCTTATCTGGTTTAATTTCATGTATAGCTGTAAGGACACGAGTATTTACAGTCAAACTATTTGTCAACCATCTTAATTAATAATACGTATGTTTTATACACTGTAGAAGATAGTCATCATTCATGATGATAATCCCATAACAAAAAGAGAGACAGTAAACATTTTGTTTAACTTCATTTTTCTTGTTAACATGTAACACACAAATGTTAATAATGAGTAAGAAAAACATTTTGTTTTGTTTTGCAGGTCAAAACTTTAAAGGCAACCGTTGCTAATCTACAAAGTGGTTCAGGTTAGACTTTATTGTAACTATTTAAAAAGCTGCATGCCTGTTGAGAATAAACTTTAGGAAAATGTATTTTGATTTTGAGCAAAGGTAAAATAATTCGAGAAATTCATTACATATTACGTGTGATTATGGGGTAGGGGACCTATTTAAATTTATCAATAACACAGAATGGTGTTTTGAAGGTACTGAAAACTATTGATTGTTTTCTGTCATTGTAATTCTTTCTTGTTTGTGTGTAGGAAATGAGCAATATGTTTGGGTTTTTACCCGAAACTAACATTTTGGTAGCTTTGCGTGTATTTGTTAGTGAAAAAGTTAAAAATCAAGCATTGACAGTTCAGTTGGCACCAAACAAGTTAGAAATTTTAGATAGATTTTGTGAAAAATCTAAACGTATAACAGACAGTTCATTGGACATTTTTGATTGCAATGTGTGTATTAGTGATATTTTTAAAGGAATATGGCGACAATTAAAGTAAGTCGTAACCTGATAATTGTGGACATTTAAGCTTCATGAATTTATGATTGCGATTACACGAATTCACGATATCAACTTTATTAATTCAAGATTGCAACTTTACGAATTCACGTTTTCAACTTCATGAATTTACAAATTCAACTTCACAAACTGAAATAAAAAAAAATGAAGTTGAAATCGTAAAGTTGGAATTGAGAATCCATTAAGTTGAATGTCTGAATTCATAAAGTTGAAGTTAAAAATGTTTATTTCTGAATACATGAAGATGAAATTTAGAATTCGTGATGTTGAAATCCTGAATAATGTCAATTCATAAAGTTCAAACCGTTAATTCATGAAACATAAAGACAGTAAAGATCCCGAATTCGTGAAGTTTCTTCTTGATAAACTTATGAAGTTAAAATGTCTCAGCTACAGGTGTTTCGTATATATTACTTCATATCTTTAACTCATGGTAAGAAAATTAGGACCAAGAACGAAATGTTTTTGTGATTTAAGCAAAATGTAAATCGACCAAGACATGTTGATTAAAGCCTCATTATGTCCCAGAACTGCTTTTAATTTTATTTCTCAAGAGTTTATTTTTTCATTTTGCTGTTCAGTTAAATTTTCTAAAAGTTATTCACTGGCCAATTACCTGAACCATCTTTTGCATTTTGGCAATATACAATAATAGTGATTAGGAAATATATATCAATTCTGAGTGCATTGTTGTAGAATATATGAATCTTACACCGGCTGCCGGTACAGACCGGAGTATCTAGCTCGAGGTTGACTGTTTACAGCGGTAACGAGGCTCTGCCGAGTTTCCGCTAAACAGTTACCCAAGAGTTAGATATTCCCGTCTGCACCGACAGCCGGTGTTTGATTTCTTTTCTTGCATATTACATATCATTTATTTTCAGAACAGAAACTACGAAAATTGATATTCTAAATATACACTTTTTTTCATAACGGTTAAGTGACGTCATCCTAAGAACGCAATTCACTCATTAAATGTGCGCGGCAATGACGTCATTTAAAGCACGCGACTTGTCTTACATGGGGGTGTAAGACTAATAATATATATAATATATATATGTTGCGGTTCGGACCGGAATATCCGTCCCAAGGGGACCCGCCCATTGGACGGTAACGAGGCTTCCCGAGTTACCGCCCATGGGCGGATTCCCGACGGACGGATATTCCTGTCCGAACCGCAAACATATGTCAGATATTTTTTCTTGCATATTCTGCCATACTATTTCATATTTAAAATGGTTTACCTCAATATGATATATGTTCATGGAAATTAAAATAATTTCATCCATAACTATTTTCTTACAATAGCGTATGAACATACAACTTAAATAACAACGGCGAAATGGCGTCATCCTAAGCACACATTTCCCTTCTAAAACGACGTCAGTTTAACGCGGTTCATTTCACAAAGTGCGCTAAAATGACGTTGTTGTTTGGCACGCGACTCATCTGCCCCCCCCCCCCCATGCCAGATGAAATTTCCGGCATGGGTAAAACTCACGGAAACGCCAGTCTGCTATGCAAGAAATAGAGGATATTGAATGAGTGTAAGTTCAATACTGAATTTATTGCACGAGTTCAATAAAATTATTATATATTGTAAAAATGAATGAATATATTGATAATTTGGTTTCATATAAGGACACCTGGTTCCATATATGGCTTCTTTGGTACCATATATTGAATTAATGGTATCATATATTGTAATAACCAACTCATATATTGCTACTTTGGTTCCATACATTGATAAAATGGTTTCATATATTGTAAAAATGAATTAATATATTGATAATTTGGTTTCATATAAGGACACCTGGTTCCATACATTGTTACTTTAGTTCCATATATTGAATAATTGGTATCATATATATTGTAATAACCAACTCATATATTGCTACTTTGGTTCCATACATTGATAAAATGATTTCATATATTGTAAAAATGAATAAATATATTGATAATTTGGTTTCATATAAGGACACCTGGTTCCATACATTGTTACTTTGGTTCCATATATTGAACTATTTGTATCATATATTGTAATAACCAACTCATATATTGCTACTTTGGTTCCATACATTGATAAAATGGTTTCATATATTGTAAAAATGAATTAATATATTGATAATTTGGTTTCATATAAGGACACCTGGTTCCATATATTGCTACTTTGGTTCCATATACATGTATTGAATAATTGGTATAACCAACTCATATATTGCTACTTTGGTTCCATACATTGATAAAATGGTTTCATATATTGTAAAGATGAATGAATATATTGATAATTTGGTTTCATATAAGGACACCTGGTTCCATATATGGCTTCTTTGGTACCATATATTGAATTAGTGGTATCATATATTGTAATAACCAACTCATATATTGCTACTTTGGTTCCATACATTGATAAAATGGTTTCATATATTGTAAAAATGAATAAATATATTGATAATTTGGTTTCATATAAGGACACCTGGTTCCATACATTGTTACTTTGGTTCCATATATTGAACAACTGGTATCATATATTGTAATAACCAACTCATATATTGCTACTTTGGTTCCATACATTGATAAAATGGTTTCATATATTGTAAAAATGAATAAATATATTGATAATTTGGTTTCATATAAGGACACCTGGTTCCATACATTGTTACTTTGGTTCCATATATTGAATAACTGGTATCATATATTGTAATAACCAACTCATATATTGCTACTTTGGTTCCATACATTGATAAAATGGTTTCATATATTGTAAAAATGAATAAATATATTGATAATTTGGTTTCATATAAGGACACTTGGTTCCATATATTGCTACTTTGGTTCCATATACATGTATTGAATAATTGGTATAACCAACTCATATATTGCTACTTTGGTTCCATACATTGATAAAATGGTTTCATATATTGTAAAAATGAATAAATATATTGATAATTCGGTTTCATATAAGGATATCTGGTTCCATACATGGCCACTTTGGTACCATATATTGAATAATTGGAATCATATTTTGAGAAAATCAACTTATATATTGCTAACTCGGTTTCATACACTGACAGTACGGTTTCATATATTGTAACTGTGGATTAATATAATGGATTCCGGTTAAATAAGGAGGTGTTTTCAATTCATATATAGTCGAAGTGAACTCATATATTATCCAAATGGTTACATAAATTGAAAAAGAACAATATCAGACAGCCATGGCAATTATTTTATCACACACCCGTGCCCATTTTGCGACTCCGTAAATATGGTATTGCACGGCCGTGCATATATTTTGACGTGACGTCATTAGCGTTATACAAACATAGTGTAAAGACCCGCTAAATGTTGGCGTTATACTATAGGCGCGTCAATGAAAAATGACTATTATTTCACTTTAAACGGTCTTTATTTTGGGTATGTGATAAATAGAATATTAAATTCGTGTAAGGTCATAACTGAATTTATTGCACTCGTTGACTAAAATATATGTTATTTTGGTTTTGGAGTGATATATGTGGATATATTACCTGTTAAGATTTTATATCACCCGAGCCGTTAGGCGAGGGTGATATTTTATCTTAGCAGGTAATATATCCACATATATCACTCCAAAACCAAAATAATAATTTTATTACCCTTCCTCTGCCGAGTTTAGACGATTTGTTAAATAATCATTACTGTTTCAAATGAAACGTCGAAATAAGATTCCCTTTAGGATACCTCTTCGTCACAACATGACGTCACATAAATACATGACGTATTTTTCCCGTACCTTACGAAAGTAAACAAGAGAAAAGGAGTAGTCTATTGAACGCACTTTTTTGTAATTAATATCAAGCCTTCACAAGGTCATATTTGTTTCCGATACTGATGGTTATATGTATCATAACTCTACTTTGGTAAATATTTATCATTTGACAGTTAAAAAGTGCTTTTAAATCGGAATTTACACCGCGTAAGATCGAACCGTACGCGCATCATCTCCGCGCATGTTGTTTACAACGTTGGGTACCAAACGGGGAAATTTAGTGTGTATATTACCCGTCTGGCTCGGTTATATCAATTTCTTTCGGGTGATCAATATCCAATCAAAAAGGCGGAAAAAAATCTGGAAGGGTAATAATATATGTTATTTTGGTTTTAGAGTGATATATGTGGATATATTACCTGTTAAGATTTTATATCACCCGAGCCGTTAGGCGAGGGTGATATTTTATCTTGGCAGGTAATATATCCACATATATCACTCCAAAACCAAAATAATAATTTTATTACCCTTCCCCTGCCGAGTTTAGACGATTTTTTAAATAATCATTGCTGTTTCAAATGAAACGTCGAAATAAGATTCCCTTTAGGATACCTCTTCGTCACAACATGACGTCACATAAATACATGACGTATTTTTCCCGTACCTTACGAAAGTAAACAAGAGAAAAGGAGTAGTCTATTGAACGCACTTTTTTGTAATTAATATCAAGCTTTCACAAGGTCATATTTGTTTTCGATACTGATGGTTATATGTATCATATCTCTACTTTGGTAAATATTTATCATTTGACAGTTAAAAAGTGCTTTTAAATCGGAATTTACACCGCGTAAAATCGAACCGTACGCGCATCATCTCCGCGCATGTTGTTTACAACGTTGGGTACCAAACGGGGAAATTTAGTGTGTATATTACCCGTCTGGCTCGGTTATATCAGTTTCTTTCGGGTGATCAATATCCAATCAAAAAGGCGGAAAAAATCTGGAAGGGTAATAAAATTTTATTCAACTCGTGCAATAAATTCAGTATTGAACTTACACTCATTCAATATCCTCTATTTATCACATACCCGTGCCGATTTTGCGACTCCGTAAATATGGTATTGCACGGCCGTGTATATATTTTGACGTGACGTCATTAACGTTATACAGACGCGCTAAATGTTAGCGTTGTACTATAGGCGCGTCAATGAAAAATGACTCTTATTTCTCTTTAAACGGTCTTTATTTTGGGTATGTGATAAATAGAATATTAAATTCGTGTAATTTCATTACTGAAATTATTGCACTCGTTGAATAAAATAATATTATGCTCGCCAGAGGCTCGCATAATATAATTTTATTGAACTCGTGCAATAAATTCAGTTTCAGTTTCAGTTTTTATTAAACCAAGGCATATAATATGCAACTGGTTATAACAACAAACAAACAGTAAAATAACAGTCAAAAATCACTAATATCACAATATAAAAATACAAATATGACTAGCTTAATAAACAAAAAGGAGATCATATTGTTCATTTCAAGTTCTGGATTCAATACAACATGTATTTTATATTGTAACAAATGAGAACGGAGAATGAGAAGTATTACTTATCTAAATTTTAACATAATGTTTTTACAAAATAAAGATAATTTTAGAAGAATATTTTTATCACAACTGTTCATTAATGTGTCAAGTTTAAAAATATTGGGATGAGTGTAAAACCTGGGAAGAAGAGATTTACGTCTTATGTCATTAAAGTACGAACATTCAAATAAGTAGTGAAATTCATCACCAATAGCTTGATACGGACATAACGAACAGACCCTATTATTATGATCAATTGCCAAATGTCATATGTTATTCATTGTTCTAAATGTACATAAATATTTGCCTATGTCAAATGGAAGTACATCTATATATATTTTCCAAAACAATGAGTATTTTTATATGTACGATACACTCAACACTTAGAGGATGTATCAATAGTACTATGCCAATCTTGTAAAAATTGATCTTGTAGTCTAAGCTTCACAACATTTTTAAAGTGATTAATATTATCTACCTTCTGTAAATGAAAATATTCTGACATGCCAAGATTACTAAGTGTTTCTTTCACAAAATTTATCCATTTAGAATTAACAATATTCCTAGAGGACAAAGACAACATTGTTTTATAAAGAAGTTTACACATCTTATTTTCCTTAGCATTTATAATTTTACTCCAGAAACACAAAACTCTTGCTTTCACTTGTAAGGCTAATGGGAATATGCCTAACTCACCATAAACCATACAATTAGGTGTAGAAGCTTTTAAATTCAAAATAAATTTACAAAAAATACAACTGAAATTTCTCTAGAATTTGAACTTGTTCGAATCCCCAAACTTCACTTCCATAAAGAAGAATAGGTACAACCATAGAGTTAAATAAATGTAGTTGCAAAGAAATTGGTAAACACAATTTACGTGACTTTTGGATCACAGAAAACATTGCTCTTCTAGCATTATCAACAAGAATTTTCTTTGATTTCAAAAATTTACCATTATAATTAAAAAAGTACTCCAAGGTAAGTAAAGTTATCTACCAAATCAAGCTTTTTACCATTGTACATGAAATCAAAGTCATCCTTAGGTTTTGACTTACTAAAAACCACTACTTTAGTCTTAGCTTCATTTACAACAAGATTCCATATATTACAGTACTCACTCATAGCATTTAAGGCATCTTGCAAATCAGTTTTGCTTTCTACTAAAAGCACTGTATCATCAGCATATAACAGAAGAAACAAATTAACATAAACATCAATGACATCGTCACTAAGACATTCCCGAGTTGCGTTAGAGATATTTACAAGTCCTGTATATTTATTAGATACAAATTCTGACAAATCGTTCAAAAAGATATTGAACTTACACTCATTCAATATCCTATATATTCTAGCACCGTAGTAAACGGAAGATAATCCTGTCTGATATGCAAGAATAATGCACGGTTTGAGTTCAAATGCGTAGTAATATAATCACGAAGGCCGATGGTCTGGATCCATGCTGGTCGCAAAAGCATTATGTTGGTTTTGTCACCTTTACCACCCACTAACTATTTGACGTAAAGTGGAGAATGGACAAAATGTTCTTTTTCTTTAACAGGTAATGGAGCGGGAAGTATATATGTCCGATGGGGAAAATTTTCTTGTCCAGGAAAAACGCACAACCTCTATCTAATACAGGTAATCCATTAAGATGGTAAAAAATACTAAGTATATGAAGTAATTCGTAGATAAAACAAACAACAAACAAGATATCGTAAACAATAGCACTATACAAGTATGATTATCGCTGTCAATAATTCAAGACTTGCATTCATATATTAAACATTATATGTTTTTCTTCATCGCCCTATTCACACCGTAGGGAACGTGTTACAGTATCGCGCTTTCTGGTAACAGTATAGAATTTTTCAAGATGGTTTGATTTTTATTCCGGTCCATACTACAAGTAGTTCAGTTTCTAAAGGATGTGCTTGTGCTTTGCTTGTAAGGAACTGGATCCGGTATCTAGTCATATATTCTTCAGACCCTACACCGCAGATTTGTCTTTATATTTCCTCATAAATATGCAGATTTCGCAGTTTGAAAATTTGAGTCGAGAGACCAACGCACTTTTTTCCAATTCCGACATTATTTAAGCATGTCTACAAAAATAATCCTACAAAACGTTAGTCTTTTGTGTTTAGAAACGTTTATAAAAGTAAATGACCAGTTGAACGTTAAATGCGTTTGAAAATAAACAATGTTACAGTATACAGCGAGGTGAGTTTTGCAAGGTTACAGTATAGACCGAGCGACTTTGATTTGATTTTGTTACAGTATATACCCATATTTCGGTTACAGTTTAGATACTTGCCAAATTTCAAATAAAGTTTGTGAATCCATTATTTTTATAAAATAACCCATACCTTTCTATTTAATTAATATATTCTTGAAAGTTATGTTATTGCCATTTTTCTTCAGCAGAAAAGTTACAGTTTGAAATGCATATTTAATTTAGTTTTAAAATAGAGAAAAGGAAAGTACAACACAGCAAAATTGAAAATGTTGCAGACTCGATTTGTTTGAGCCTGTCCATAACTGCAAGCTACCGTCCACGCCTCCTACTACCAGCTAAAGCAGAATTTAACATGAACTGGTAAACTTAAGAATTATTTTAACATCTTTAGATGTGTTAATATGGGGCCTATCATGGAACCTTGATTTGGACACATTAGTGCCATTTCATGAAAAGCGGCATATTATCCCAAAGATTGAAAATTGCGTGTGCCCTAAATGAAAACACAATATAATTTTTGAAAGGGGATCTGAGGTTATGAAGCCTGCATACCACAGATAAGCTGTCAAAAGACACAATTAAAAAGCAGGAAACATACCCTAACTTAAGGGTGATTAAACAGTAATCAAGTGAGAAATACTGCAACCTTAAGTCATTTTAAGTATTTAAAAAGGGTGGTTACTTTTTTTTCACCGATATTAAGGTCATGTGAAAACATTCCTGCTTTACTGTATATTAATCCTTTGGGAAACATTTCAGACAAAAGCGGGCACCTGACTATAGCCACCGACCTTCCGTAAACTAGCATACAAGGAATCCAACGTCATCCACAGCAGTAAAAGAAAGATGATTTGAAGTTGGCGACCTTAACCCGACTCTGCCACTATTTTGTACCTCCATCAGGCTCTATGGAAAATATATTGTAATTGTCTGACCTTTTTTGCTCGATATCTTTCAATATTATTTTCCATTTCAGAAACATGAAAACTTCCATACAGAATGTCTGAAATAAAAAAATGACTTTTAATTCAACAATGACAAAATAATTCCCATTTCAACAAGGAAGCATTCGAAATCACGCCAGGGTCATGATTTGATCTTTCTTTGCAAAATGCTTCACAGCGAATGCTTTTGGTTCGGAAGAAGAATGATTTATATTGCCTTTTTTAAAAACCTATATTTTTGGTTTTCGTACCCAAGATTGCAACCGAAACCATATGAACAACTTTGGTAGAAATGCATGTGCATTTCATCAAATCTGGCCAAGTAGTTACTGAGCGGATGTCATTGAACACACATGTGTACGGCAGACGGACGAATAGTCATCGGGCCAATAAGCTTAGATTAAAAAGTCTATAATATCATTTATACATTTTACCTAGTATATATAGAAAAAATACCGAGGTCTAAACTGTAACCGAAATCTGCCATGGGTATCGCTAGGTCTGCACAATTCACCCCGCTCTATACTGTAACATTGTTTATTTTGACGAACAAGAAAACAGGTTCAACTGGTCATTTAATTTTATAAACGTTTCTAAACACAGAGGTCTAACGTTTTGTAGGATTACTTTTTGTAGACATGCTTAAATAATGTCGGAATTGGAGAAAAATGCGTTGGTATCTCGATTCAAATTTTCAATCTGTCAAATCAGCGCATTTATGAGACAATATAGAGATAAAACTGCGGTGCAGGGTCTGAAGAAATATATGACTAGATACCTGATCCAGTTCCTTAAATTACAAAAACATCTTTTAGAAACAAAACTACTTGTAGTATGGACCAGTATAAAATCACCTACCTGTCTTACCCACAAAAAATCCTCCATCTTGAAAATTATATACAGTAACCGGAAAGCGCGATACTGTAACCTTCCCTATGGGGGTTTTAAAAGGGAAAAAGGAGCATTCATTTAAAAAATATTTACGCTTTATATTTAAGGGTATTCTGCTGGTTCAATTACGTCTCTCGGCGGGGCTTCAAAATTTAATCTTTTTTCCATTTAGACCCCCGTGGGCGCACTATGATATGGAACGTCACAGGGGGTAAAAATTATGGGTGGAATACATTTGACAGCAGCCTCACGAGGTTAGCTTTTTTAGGGGGTGAACATTTTTTTGATAGGGCCTTTTCCCTTTCCGTCTTCGTTCCCAAACCGGAAATCCGATATTTCCCGGGGCGCCTTGACTGTTACCAGGGTGGACAAAGGGAAAAGCGGGATCTAGGTCCCAAAAGCTGGGCATGCGCTAATTTTGATAGGGTTTTAATTTTAGACCAGATGCATCATTGGGGGTCATGACAACAAAAATGGTCGCCTGTTTTATTTTGTAGAAGGCGTCTGCGGATCTCTGAAGTGTCCGCCTTACGTGGAAGGGCGTGAACTTACATGTGTTGTGTGCACGCGATAAATCTAAATAAAACGAATTAAGGAAATGAATATTATACTTTTTAATTATGTACCGATATTTGATAATTTATTATTTACAAAGGTATTTGAAGACAATACCGAAAATACAAATAAATCAAATGCTATTATCTAATAATCATAAATCATGGATGAAAACTCTTATATAACAGACATTTGTAAGCTGCCTCACACACAGGGGTGGGGTGGGTCAGGGGTTGGGCATAAGAGATGGGAGGATGGTGAGAGCAATATGACATATAAACATGTATATCTACAGTATAGTG
The DNA here is from genome assembly GCF_026571515.1 of Ruditapes philippinarum. Lineage (NCBI taxonomy): Eukaryota > Metazoa > Mollusca > Bivalvia > Venerida > Veneridae > Ruditapes > Ruditapes philippinarum. The sequence continues at coordinate 156,193 of NW_026856555.1, read as the reverse complement.
ATGAAATCACCTCGAAGTTTGCAGCGCTGAGATACAACGATTGCACATTTTGTATTACATAGCGGAAATTATTTCGAGAGAAATCATTGCAGACGATTGAGTGCAAATGGTAAGGAACACATAATTTGACAGCATTTCTATATAAATGAAAGGGTTAATTTAATTTCCTGTGAAATTGCATTTATTTTATTTCATTTTAAAGCTCCTCGATAAAAGTATCTTGTTCATAAATTTTGCAATGCTCCCAATATTATGATATCATTTTGTGTCACACGATAACATTTTCCAATACGGACTTTAAATAAACTAAGAAACTAACAAGGCTGACTCAATATGGTTGTTTTGATAAGAACTGGCATGACTCAATATTATAAAACATTTTGCAAACAAAAGCATTGATTGTAAGTATACTAATTTTGTCACAGTAATTTATAAATGCTTCATTATTTGACTTGTAAAGAATATCATGAACTTTTTGTTTAAAGAATACATGTAGTTTTTTAGCTCGACTTTTCTATGAAAAGGGGAGCTATCCTACTCGCCCCGGCGTCGGCGTCGGCGTCGGCGTTAGCGTTGGCGTCACACCTTGGTTAAGTTTTTCGTACCACCCCACTTTATTTCAGAAGTATTACAAGTATGGCTTTGAAACTTACCATACTTGTTCACCATCATAACCTCCATCTACAGACAAGAGTACATAACTCTGTCAAGGTTTTTGACAGAATTATGGCCCCTTTTTTGACTTAGAAAGTGTATTGAGCTTGGTTAAGTTTTTGTACCACCTCACTTTATTTCAAAACCATTGGAGGTATTGCTTTGAAACTGACCATACTTGTTTACCATCACGACCTTCATCAACAGACAAGAGGACATAACTCTGTCAAGGTTTTTTGACAGAATTATGCCCCTTTTTGACTTAGAAAATACATTGAATATGGGTAAAATCCACTTATTGCCTTAACCCTTTGAGATATTGCTTTGAAACTTTTAATGCTATTTCACATCATTACCCCCATCTGTACGCAAGAGAAGGTAACTCTGTCAGGGATTTGTTTTAAAAATTAAGGCCTTTTATCGACTTAGAATCTTGGTTAAGTTTTTTGTACCAGTCAACTTTTTGACTGAACTGGTTGAGATATTAAATTGAAAGTTGGAATACTTGTTTACCATCATGGTCCCAAACATGGGCAGGAGAAGGTAATTCTGTTAAGGATTTTATTTGAATTATGGCCCTTTTTGACTTAGAAACTCAGTTAAAATTTTCATTCTTGTCCACTTGTTGACCTAACCATTTGAGATATTACTTTGGAAGTTGGAGTTCTTATGTGCCATCATGAGACCTATCTGTAAGCAAGAGAAGATAACTCTGTGAAAATGTTTCTTGATTTGTACTTAGAAATTCCTAGTTAAAGTCTTGTGTGCCCTTAACTGTCAAAGTTTTGTTTTATAGGCAAGCACTAAAAAAGTCGAGCGCGCTGTCCTTCTGACAGCTCTTGTTTTATTACGTATCAATGAAAGCCGCCAGTGTTATCTACAGATTAGACAATGATCCTCTAAAATGAACAAGGCGGCGACCCTTAAGAACTGCCTTGAATGCTTCTCTGAAACTTCTGTTGGCAAGCCCGTATATTATCCAGTTTGTTGCAGAATTAATGATCCCAAGACATATACACCACTGTCTACTACATCTTATAGCGGGTTTATTTTCAAATGACAGGATCAACGACACTATCAAATATGGCGTCCAACTTAATGCAAACACGCCAAAAATTATCAAGGTCATTTTAGTTCTTTTGAAATTTCCAAGAATCCTTTGATTTTTGAAAGAATCGGATGAATTGTATCGAACTATTTTTCCTTTTTCCACAATTATTTTCATCATGTATCCGCACAGTAATCCATTTACAATAACAACTATTAAAAGTCCGGCAAAGAGTATAATGTCATACTCCCTTGTCCAGACTAAATCGGTGTCACATACTAAAACATCATCGTGGAAATTATTCCAGCCCAGTAGGGGCAACGACGCAAAAAGGGAATGGTAACTCCAACAAACAATAATCAAAATGTAGCTAGTGCGTCTTGTAAACATAATTCTATGTTTTAAAGGAAATTTCACCGCCAGGAATCTTTCTATAGATATTGTCAGCATATTGTAAGACGATGTTCCTAATGAAATCACAAATACTGCATTCTGTCCCAGACAAAAATATTTATTTGTTACTAACTCTTCCCGGAAGTTTCCAACAACCTGCAAGATTATTGACACAGCAATAATTAGGTCTGAGACTGCTAAATTTCCTATCAAAATGTGCATATTGGAGCGGAGATGCCGAAACTTACAAATGCTCACAATAATGAGTATATTTCCAAATATGGTCGGGAAGAAAATCACCGAAAATAAAACGTACGAAAATATAATAAATGCATTCTCGTCTGCACAGTTTTTCCATTCGAATGTTGTCCCGTTATCCATGTGTAATTGCTTTAATATCGTATGCCTGTCACTGCAGAAACAGCTTCCAAAAATCTTTAATATATTTATTTATTTATTCTAACATCTATTTTCACAATTGAATTCCATGCGCACAGTTAGATATCCTCCAGAAATATACTTTATTTCTCCTTGGGTAACCGACAAAGTTATTTTACGAGGAAATCTTTAAGGAAGTTTTTTTTATAAACCATATCATTTAGCGCTCATTTTTTATACATGATATTCTGAAACTATTACCCTCTAGTCTCTTCATTGTTAACAGAAAATATGTCTGTTTATGTTACAAATGTTCGTATGAATATTCCATTTATTTATCAGTTGCAGACGATGTCTTCCTTCACATGTATATAAATCGCTATCCGTCTTAACGCAAAACTCGCGACATCTCTCAAGCAAGAGACTTTGACGAAAGCTGTTATAAAATCAAATTACACAACAAAGAATGTAATGATGAAGTTGTAAATGTATTGTCACTTTACCCTGTAAATAACGGCAAATGTTCAGTCGTAAATATTTGTATTACCGAAATCACCAGATTCCTTTGATGAGAACACTCGGTTATTATCCTTGCCATACTAGAAGTGTTAAATTAACAGTACAGACGCACGTGCGCTCGTGAGCAGCTTATTTATAAACAGAATAAAATATTGATTATTCTCGAAGCAGTCTGGAAATAAATGAAAAGAGGAGCAAAAGTATGTTAAAAACTAAAGTGGGAATACAAGTACATCCGCCATGATATCGGTTAATTTATTATTAGAAATATTTTAAAAACTTGTTCATATTTGTTCAATTATGAAATATTTACAAACTTTATAATGGGCTCTTAGATTTCAAGAAGAGTGTTGATTGAAGCCAAATACAACGTAACTAGTGAAGACAATTAGAAAAAATATTGGAGACATTAGATTTAACCAGATATATAAATAATAAATCCTAATGATTTCAGTTAAAGTCTTCGATCATTGTTTGGTTTTCTTTTAAAATACAATATAGATTTTCAAAATCCAAGCGTAAATTATTTGTTTGTTTGTTTTTTGGGTTTTACGTCGCACCGACACAGTATAGGTCATTTGGCGACGTTCCAGCTTTACTGGTGGAGGAAGACCTCAGGTGCCCTTCCTTGCATTATTTCAGGCATGAACGGGCACCTGAGTAGAACCACCGACGTTCCGTAAGCTAGCTGGATAGCTTCCTCACATGAAAGAATCCAAAGTCCCTGTCGGGATTCGAACCCACAGCGGTGAGGGGTAAGTGGTTTAAAGTCAACGACCTTAACCACTCGGCCACGGACGCCCCTTAGCGTAAATTAAATAGTCAGTACAGGAATATAGAACATTGAGTTTACATATAACGCTTTAGATTTTTGTACCTGTTTATTGTCTCTATTTGAGATATTTCACATAACGCTAAAAAAACCATTTGCTGAATAAATTAGCTTATATTTACTCAAAGTTCTAAACAAATGACCAGCCGTAATATGTATGAAGCCTAAAGAAAATAAACGCTTTAGAGTGGAAAGGCAAGCTTATAGATTTTTGACTCTCCGGCAGAAACTCGTCGAGGTCAGTTTAAGTTTAACTTACAGAGTTAACGATATAGCTGTGATTCAAAAACGTTTCATCTGCACAAAGCTGCGTTTATACTCTTCAAATTGGATTGTTTGTTATCATCATTGTCAATAAAGATAATTGACTCGTTCCCGTATTTGAAGAGGGTGATTGAAAGACAAGTATGTAATTTAGTACTAAAAGTGACAAAGTTATTATACATCAATAAAAGACGTTGTCAATAGACTGACTTACATCGCAAATCTACCTAAGGTCATTTACCAAATTTGCGAAAATAAATAAATGTAACGTTACAAATGAAAATTGAAAAGCCGACAAAAATATGACGTCATACGCAATCAAAGGAAATATATATATGATAAATATTTCATTGCTGCGAGAATTTTTTTTGGAAATAAGTTCTTTTAAAATTAAATACGGGAACGAGTCAATAATCAATTATCCCATCACATAAGATAAATTTTGTGTATTTTTGTCTACTTTTTACTATACATATATAATTGCAATGCCATGTTTCAGAACGTTAAATTTCTTGTTTTTTTTTCCAGATAGATACTATGCATATACAAAATGTAGAACAATAACCTTATGGTATTTGATAAACAGATAAAAGAAAGCAATTTAAAAAGTGTGGAGTCCATGTTGATTTTTTTTTATTAATTTGCAATTTTGTTCCTTCATTAAGTGAACATGATTTCTATTTATTTATTTGTTTTTTATTTTTATTTATTTATTTATTATTTTTTTTTATGGGGGGGGGGGGGGGTATTCAAATTCTATATTCAGAATCTGGGACATCATATTAAGTCCCAGTCGGAATAAATATTATATTATAGAAACATTGAGTAACATCGAGTGCTGAAGTGTAGTTTTTTTAGTTGTGCGAAATCAAATATAAAAGAGACACAAGCCATTTGCTCCGAATATTACTTATACTTTAAGAATTTCAAAGCATTTTGTACTTGGTTGAAGTCCTCATAAGTCCTATCATGTGCTTTATTGCTTACATTTCTTTAAAGTTTTATGAAAAATGTTTCGTTATATATAAATAACCGTTGAGAGTTAGATCTAAATTATCAGTACAATTAGCCTGTGTTCCAGTCTGTTGACTTTTTATGTGCTTCTGTTCGGCAAATCGATACTATCAAAACCAGAAATGTTGTGCGTTATCTATGACGATCGAGTATGAAATAGCGCGTATGCTATAAATAAGCAAAAAATATCAACGCCTGAATCCCAGGCTACAGTACAATAACAATCTCTTATTTAATTTTACCCATGAAATATGGTGCTATATCAGTCATATATATTTCATATTTTTTAAAAATAAATATGAAATATAAATATGAAAGTAGGCGGAGTCAAAACTCATATTTATTTTGGGGGACTTCTTTCGCCAATTTTGTTTGAAAAATCTGATAAATACAAAACAACGTTTTGTTGAATTTTGTTTTGAAAACGGTCTAGAATGATAGAAAATGGTCTAACTAAGAAAATTAATCCGAACACCAATATCTTTTATTCAGTCATAAACGCTTTACAGACGTTTGAAGAGTTGTTTACGTGACGTCACAATCTAGCGCTAAATATCGCGTGCAAAAACAAGACAATAATTATATTTTTACGCGCTGTACAATTGCCGTTGCATAGCAAGCAATGGGGTTCGTAACTTTTTTTCTTTGATAATAAAATTAAATAAAAAGGTTATTTTTTCATTTTTCGTGAAATATGGTATATATTTTCACTTAACATGATAAAATGCCAAATATTTTCACTCGCCGTCCCGGCTCGTGAAAATATGTGGCATTTTATCATGTTTCGTGAAAATATATCCTATATTTCACTCAAACGAAAAAATATCCTCTTAGTAATTGCCTACATTTAGTGATCAATAAGGGTAAAATCACTCTCACACAAAATTGAATAATAAAAGATAAATATACACATGTCTAGCGACTTTTATATAATGCTCAATGACATGTCAGTGTTTATTGCAATTCAGAATGTTTTGGAACTCATTTCACTCAAATAATGCACGAGTAACGAGTTTTTGTAGAAATAGTGGTTTATGACCTTATGCATGAATGACATGAAATTAAGTTTTAATGCACCGTGTAAACAACAACAACAACAACTACTGAAAAAATCTGAAATCTTGACCTAGTCCTACAATAATTTCTTTTAAGAATGGCAAGTGGATTTGATTTGGTAGATATCAAAAAGGCTTTATTTACGTCTCCATGTGTTAATGCGAACGAAACAACAGGTATTTATAATTAAAGTTTTTAGTTTACTTTAATAGTAATCGGATAATGGAATATTTCGGATATATGACGTTGGAGATTCTGTAAATTAAACCAACATGATGAATGAATTAATAACTTTATTATATGGAAACATTTGTGCTCCCGTATTTTTCTTATTTTAATTTACGTTTTAACAATTGTTTAAAACAGAAACTTATGTTTAAAAGGGTGGTACATTTACCAGCTGTTTATCAGTATTAAAGAAAAGTTTCAACTTACAGTTAACTGTGCAGTGATACTGATAAATAATATGAAATTAGGCAAAGCCTATAAACGGGGAAGTCGTTAAAAAATTCCTTTCATTCTTTCCGTTTTAAAATTGTCATTCGGTATTACATGCACCGCTTCCGTTTTCACTCGGAACACTCGACATTTATTATTGATCCGAAAAGTTGAGATTTGTTCCGTTATCGGAATACCCCGCCTTTTATCATTGAGTTACATTGTAAATGGCGGCGCCCGACTAGAACTGACACTGAAAATTTCATTGATAGGTATAGAATTCTATATATTTTTTAATTGTTTTTTATTTGATTTTCTTTAAAATATACACGTGTAGTCTATAGCCGGGCAAGCCAAAGCCCGGACCCGCTTCGCGGGCCCGGTCTTTGACTTCCCCTTATAACAGTAGAACTCATTATACATAAGGGGACCATATACCAGGATAGTTCTGAACTGTATGTTGAGAAAAGGCAGACTGTGAAGGCGATGTAGACCTGTCACCATTAGAATATATCATATTTATAAGTGATTATCAGAAGTTGTAGATGGAAAACCAAATGTGTACTTTTCCATTCTTAAAAATGCAAATTATGCTAAATTTAGACTGGAGATTCCAAAAGTCATACTTTTGAGCCATTCGTGATTTTCTTGAGGCAATTTAATTATTTTGGAGCCAATGTGATCATTGGCTCCTGCCGGCGCGAGCCCTGTGATAAAGTCTTTCTTCAGCTATGTACTGGTCATTCCTTATACTTTTATAGGTTGTTTCTTGTTTGTTTGCATTGTCTGTACTTGTGTCTAACACAAGAAAAAATATTCCAGACATATGGATGCCTAGTGGCTTGTCTTCTAAGATAATGAAGCTGATAGCAGCTTGTAGTTCAGCAACACTTTTATTTATTTTGCAGCAGTTTTGCCCACTTGGTCAGAAGTGTACCATAGTCTGCTCCTACTGCGCTAACAAATTCTAAATGGTGCCTTAAAGCACCTCTTAAATTTACACAATTATATTCAACTCGATCTCAATGAGTTTTTTGTTCAATAATAAGACTTAGGTCATCCTTAAAAAAATGTTTGTTTGCAGTAACCCGACCCAGAATTTTCAAGGTGGGTAGGTAGGTCGATTTTTTTTTTTTTTTTTTTTTTTATTGAACTATACTCCCAAATAAACATGGAATTTCAAAATGCTGGACAATATATGCTTTGATAATCTGGTAATTATAAATTGATAACTGAATTCTAATTTAATAAGAACTACATTTTATTTCTTATATTAACCTTTAAAAGAAGGAAAACAAAACACAAGGCATAATTTTCTGATTCAAAAAAAATAATTTTTTATCCAGACCATGTAAAAAAATTTGAGTAGGGGCAAATTTTGTGAGTCGGTCGCGTTACTGCAAACGAACATTTTTTTAAGGATGGCCTTAGTGTCCAACTTTATTTGTCACCCAATGAAAACGCTGTATTTCTTAAAAATTCTGTGCGTTAATTTTCATAGAAGAACAAAAGTCGATACTATATCGAATTCCGTTCATAGTCGCCTTCTATTTTTCATAGTACTTCATAGAACCGCGTAGTGACGTAATAAAGTGGATAATAATGAGGCCAAATAAAGTTTGACACTAAGTATGTTAGTATTCATCCGTAGCTGTTCTACAGAAATTAGAAACATTCTCCTGTTGCTATCGCTCCCGTCGAAGTTTCTAATTTCTGTAGAACAGCACGGATGAACACTAACATATACTTAGAAAGACTATATTATAGTAATATGACATAAGTTTAAACTTCTGTTAATATTGATTTTTAATGAATTCTAGACTATATAAAATTGAGGTATAGAAATATAAAATTTATAGTAGGCTTTGTCCTAAGTCCATGTCTGCCCTGTGCCAAAAGATGGTCTATCATCTATGGTCAACCGTGGTAATTGGTCTGCCTTGTCACACTGTCCACCTTGACCTATCAGGGGGTTGAGAAGGGGATGGAGGCTCTTGGTTAAAATTTTCAATAGACTGTTGTATAATATTAATGCAAAAATTGAAAATTTAGAGTAGTCAGTACATATAATATTTATTGTAAATATGTGATTACACCAAATCTGACCAGTGCATTATATCATATGCTATATTTTATTTTTCAGATATGAATGCTACCACATTTAACAATCGACTTCAGATTGAACATGAAACAGATGACCAGTATAAAAAGTCCCAGAAAGGTTAATTGAATTATTGGATTATGTTGTTTTATTTTATATTATGTTACATAAACTGAATTTCTAAAGTTTATTATTTATTGTAATTTTTAGGCGCACATATCAGTGATAGACTTTGAATTAAATTGAAAATCGTATTTTTATGCTTTTTTAGCCGGATTTGAGTGAAAAGCATTTAAACGCTTTTCATTTTGAGTCATTTTTTTACAATTTGAATAATTATTCTGGAAAAACAAAGTGCACGAAAGATCTGAAATTTTGCACATAGATTAGTGGTCTTAACCTACATCAAAATTAATGGTACATTTATCTGGAAAATATATTTCCAGTCCCATCATTTCAAAAAAACCTCAGTGGAGTCCCTTTAAATGACTTAATTCATATTAACATTTTTTCTGGCACAACTGTATGTGCACAAGGGAGGCCATCATTGAATAAATTGGTTGAAAGATTGAAGCAGTTACTTGCCCTTGTATGATATTGAAAATTTCAGTGTTGTCACATGACCTGACATTGGTTGACTGTTACTTTAGCTAGATTGAGTATCAGAAAAATGTTGAAAATGTTTTTTGATAAATGTAAGACTAATGATATATTTTCATTGAGGTGTAAAGGTTCAATACTGAATTTATTAAACAAGTCCAATGAATTTAGTAATGAACCTACTCAATTCAAATATAATGTTCTATTTATCACATACAAAGAACTGTTTACAGTCAAAATAAGCCGCTTTTTATTGATCATATGGTGTCTCTTTAAACCATCTTTGTATAATGCAAATGCAAATGATGTCACATCAAAATTATTATATATGCACGGCCGTGCAATACTGTTTTTACATAGTAATAAAACTGGCACTGGTATGTGATAAACTATGATAAAATTTTTATTTAGAAAAAAAAGAAGAATTAGTCAGTATATGTTCTTGATAAGAAGGAAAATCTTGTCTGTTTTCAGATGCTCATGAGAAAAGGATGAAAAAGTTCAGGAAAATGGCTAAACAATTAGAGGAAGATGATTGGTTATATCCACCTGTAGAGAAGCTGATAGGTTTAAAGTGATATACTCTGACATAACTCGTATAATGTCACGATTTACCAGAATAAAGACTGGTAAAAAATGGTGATCTATTAGCTGAAATGCAAATGTTGGATAGACAGTGACTCAGAATCACAGCAGGGGAAGTGCTACAACAAGCAATTGATAAAATTTAATCAGGATTCAGTTGGTTGTTATTCATTTGAATAAACTGTATATATTATGTCGTTAATAACATATTTTAGGCATTTCCTGTTTTGGGTATTTAAATGTTAACCTCAGAAGGGATGCTGACAACAAGAACAACAGCAACAACAACAACAACACTTAAACCTAATCAATATTGTGACTTTGAGACTAGCTACTTAGCAAACAAATCTATCATTAGCTGGTTTCGGGAGAACAAAAATCAAGTGAAGACTGGGGAATTTGAAATAAATATTATTAACATACAACAGAAGTTATTAGTTTAAAACATGTGCTATTTCTTATCAACATACAACATGTTATTAGTTTAAAACATGTGCTATTTCTTATCAACATACAACATGTTAATAGTTTAAAACATGTGCTATTTCTTATCAACATACAACACGTTATTAGTTTAAAACATGTGCTATTTCTTATCAACATACAACATAAGTTATTAGTTCAAAACATGTGCTATTTCTTATCAACATACAACAAAGGTAATTAGTTTAAAACATGTGAAAGTGAAGCTTTCATTTTTGTGCGATTAATAGATCTAAGTAACTATTTAAGTGGGTGGATTAATGGCCACCTAAATATTCTTATAAAAGCTATGACCGGACAAAATTATTTCAAATTTTAATGTTTTGACCTGTGTACATTTTGTTTCAGAATAATTATTGATTATTGCTACCATGTTTACAATTCAAATACTAGTGTATATATAAATGATATGAAAATCCAAAACATTATAATTGCATTGTTCAAATAAGCTGACAAATGCTTTTAATTCATTTAATGAAGAAATACTCAAGTCATTTGACCCATTGCGATAATAATAATAAAACACTGGCTATGATCCCAGACTGGAATATCTAGCACTCCGGTAACTGTGTAGCAAAAAATCAGAGCAGAGCTTCGTTACCGATGTAAACAGTTACCCTCGAGCTAGATATTCCGGTCTGTACCGGCAGCCGGTGTAAGATCCTTATATACATTGTACTCAAATGTTTTAGCCGAAATGTAGTTAAGTTCAAAGCAGAGCTGACATTACTCACATTCAGCACAGTACTGTAATGGTTGTCAAACTGTCAGAATTCTTTTTAAAAAACGAAAAGAAAAAAAATCTTGTTACTCCATATATATAAGAATCTTACAATGGCTGCCAGGGCCTGGCTTACAAGGGGGTGTAAGACAAGTTTTTCATGCACTGGGGAAAATGAGAGAATTCTTTTCAGAATATCATTAATTTGTAATATGCAAGAAAAAGAATCAAATTGGGCAGAGCCTAGTTACCACGGTAAACAGTTACCCTGGAGCTAGATATTCCAGTCTGTACCGGCAGCCGGTATAAGATTCTTATAAACCTAGCTTTGGCATGTCAAAATATTTTGACTACTTCCCCTCTCTGAAGCTGTGGTCATATTGAAGACAATCACCTCTTTTTTCTTGTTTGCCTGCACTACATACAGAGAAGTAATACACTTTTTCATACAGTAACGCCAAAATGCTGCATCGAATCTCTTTTTAAATGGAGATATCATCGCCTTAGTGCCATAATGGAATAAGTACTAAATTTAATAGCAGTTAATCAATTATTGCACTAAGGGGACGATATGTCAAAAGATAATCTATCTAACATTGCGATATTAATACTGCCATATTCGATGCAATATTTAATTTATTAATAGCAATGGGGGGTTTTAATAGATATATTTCTTTACTATTGAACTTTTAACAATATTCTTCTTCTGACTTACCAAAGCTATGTCTCCTCTTTGATCTATTATTGTTTGTCTGGTATTCAGTAAGTTTTTCTTTTTTAGATTTATTTCTTGTCTGCTGGCTTTAGCTAATTTCTGTATTTTTGTTTAATTTGCTTTTAAACTGCCAGTAACACATATTAAAATGAATTCATTATTTCTTTTTCTTTATATTCAACTGATATTTGTCTTTTTATCAGTGCATTTGTACTTACTTCTAAATTGCTTTTATTTAAATGTTTACCTTTATACAATATTGCTTTTCTTTATAATTGAAATAAGAACAAAACCCCAAACTATTCTGCCATATATGTATGTGTAAATACTATTTGTTATACATGAAGAGGAACTATATATGTTCTCTATTTCTTATCCCTTTCAGTTATATGTGATAATTGTTTGAATGTATAAAATGTAAAAATTGATGAAATATTGAAATAAATATGTATTAATAACCAAAACAATTTTGCATGAATATGTTGCTTTCATTTTTTTTCATTGGCCTTATTTATTTCAATATTTATGTTATAAATGATAGATTATATTAAGTCATAAAGTTTCTTGAGACAATTTTATGTATTTTATTCATCTCCAGTTTTATTTTGATAAAAGTCTTAAAAATAAGATATGTCAAATTCTTTATTTGATTTACCAATAAGAAGATACATTTTAGATAAAAGAATGACTGAAGCTCTGGTCTTAATATTTTCCACTTTTAATAAATTGTCTAATAAATGTTAATCATTTGCCAAGTCACCTCCTGTGAATTGTTAATGTAAATCATTTGACCAGTCACTGCCTGTGACTAGTTAATGTAAATCAATTGTACAGTCATTGCCTGTGGTTAGTTAATGTAAAATTCCCCCTGTCACTGTGACTAGTTAATGTAGTTGACTAGTTGACCAGTCACTGCCTGTGACTAGTTAATGTAAATCATTCATACAGTCACGGCCTGTGGCTAGTTAATGTCAATCATTCCCCCAGTCACTGCATGTGGCTTGTTAATGTAAATTATTCACCCAGTCACTGCCTGTTGCTAGTTAAATGTAAATCATTCGTATAGTCACTGTCCTTGGCTAGATGATGTAAGTCATTCGTACAGTCAGTGCCTCTGACTTGTAAAAGTAAATCATTCACCCAGTCACTGCCTGTGACTAGTTGAGGTAAATCATTCACCATGTCACTGCCTGTGACTAGTTGATGTAAATCATTCACCATGTCACTGCCTGTGGCTAGTTAATGTAAATCATTCGCCCAGTTACTGCCTTTGACTAGTTAATGTAAGTCATTTGTACAGTCAGTGCCTGTGGCTAGTTAATGTAAATTACTCAGCCCAGTCACCTCCTGTGAATTGTTAATGTAAATCATTCATACAGTCACTGCCCGTGGCTAGTTAATGTAAATCATTCCCTCAGTCACTGCATGTGGCTTGTTAATGTAAATTATTCACCCAGTCACTGCCTGTGGCTTGTTAATGTAAATCATTCACCCAGTCACTGCCTGTGGCTAGATGATGTAAATCATTCACCCAGTCACTGCATGTGGCTTGTTTATGTAAAGTATTCACCAAGTCACTGCCTGTGACAAGTTAATGTAAGTCATTCGTACAGTCACTGCCTGTGGCTAGTTGATGTAAATCATTCACCCATTCAGTGCATGGGGCTTGTTAATGTAAATTATTCACCCAGTCACTGCATGTGACAAGTTAATGTAAATCATTCATACAGTCACTGCCTGTGGCTAGTTGATGTAAATCATTCACCATGTCACTGCCTGTGGCTAGTTAATGTAAATCATTCGCCCAATCACTGCCTGTGACTAGTTAATGTAAGTCATTCGTACGGTCAGTGCCTGTGGCTAGTTAATGTAAATTATTCACCAAGTCACTCCCTGTGTCCAGTTAGTGTTAATCGCCCAGTCACTGCCCGTTGTAAGTTAATGTTAATCGTTTAATATGTTCACAATAATCTTTAGTGAATGTTTTGTCATTGTCACATTATCCAGAAACGTTTAGTTCATATATCAATTAAACTAACTTTTAACGTAACTTGCTGAAAACTTAATAAAGGCATTCGGCGTTGAAATTATAACAATAGTAGCCAAGCCAAAAGTAATTATTTTATTAAGCTTTGTCATTCTATTCACATATGTTATTTTTTACAGTATAATGAAGCATTGCTGTCTTACAGTAAACATGGTAAAAGACTGAGAGGTACAACAAACAAATCTCAAATATGTAATATACGGTTGCAATGTTGTCTGTTTGAAGCAATAAAAATCGTTTACTTAGACTAACGAAATACTTTGTCAGCCCGCGTAGCTTTTAAAGGAATTTAGTTATCCAGGGAAGCCAGTTAGATCGATCGATTGTCATTAACCAAAATATGCAAAAAATAAAACCAACAGATCAAACAATTTATGCTTTAAACCTGTACTTTTCATACCTGAATCTTAGACCTAGTTATTCAAATGTCTATCTGTACCAAGTATGAACTTCATTGTATAACTAATTTAACCGCATAGCTTTTTTAAGTATTACAGTATTTTATATGGATAAACACTGAAAGTCATACAAATATGGGAAAGATGATATCCTTCAATAATTTAAATACAAAATAAATACGAGAAAATCGCAGACTATGTTTCAATGGTTCAGAGAAAATGGGTAGTGCAGTACCGGGTTCAGCAGTCATCAAGTCTGCATTCAAAACATACTAAAGTAATTCTAGAGTGGATGTTGGTTTGTATCTGTTTTTGTGCAATTCTCTATATCCTTTACCGAACATAAGTCCGGATTCTACCTCAACTTTTGGTAAAACTGGTTTCTTTGATCGCATTTTTGAAATGTCTTCCAAAGTTTTTGTTGATTTCCGTTCGAATTTTCGTCTTTCCTTGGGTTGTGTCAGTTGTATTTTCCTTGCTAAAGGAATGCCAACACTTCCATCAAGTGCATGCTTACTTTTTCTTAATTCTTCAATTGGCTTCAATGCATGTTTCTTTTTTTCTTTGTTTTCGTTAGACTTGATTTCTCCTCTTTTCTTGGCTACTAATCTGGGAGAACGCTTATCTGGCGTTTCAATATATGTTGCCCGCTGTATCGCCTTTTGGTCGTTTGGGTTATCCTCAACTTTGATATGCAGTTTCTTAAACCTCTTTTCCAGTGATTCGACTTTGAAGCTTGTACCATCCAGATCTCCTCTTATTCTTTTATTCTCTTCAACAAGTCGACGATTATTCATTTGCAAATCTGTATATTTCTCTTTCAGAATCTCCCACTGTCGCTTTTCTTGTATGTGAACCATTTTCTCTTTTTCAAATTCCCGTTGACGTTTTCTTAATTCTTTTATTTCATCCTTCTCTTCATCAATTTTAGCTTGTTTTGGTGGAAGCTTTCTAAGTCGATCAGACATTCGTAATCTATTCATTAATCGCCTTATCTCAGAATCCATGGTAGTGATTCGATGCTCATAGTCTTTTAACTTTTTTACTTCATCTCTCAGCCGCATTGTTTCTTGCCGCATTTGCTCTGTTTCTTCTTTTCTTTCGTCTCTGGCTGTTTGCATTTCGTTTTTCAAAGTATTAAAGTTACCGGCCTTTTCCTTTCTAAGATCGTCTAGCTCACGTTGTACAATATGTAGTTGTAATCTAGCTTCTCTAAGCTCTTCCTGGTTTTCCTTTTCAGTTTTTTTCATCTCCTGATATTTTTCACTTTTATCCTCAAGTATATTTTGAACTTGCTCAAGTTGAGCTTTCATATTTCTGAGCTCTATTGCCTGTGCTTCACTGACTTTTTGTAGCGTGTCATTTTCATTCTGTAATTTATTACTTTCACCTTCCGATTTCATTTTTACTTTTTCTGTCTCATTCAATTTATCTTTTGTTTTTTCTAAATCTTTGTTAAGTTCCATCATTTTTAACTTTGATATTTTTTTCTCCTGAATGAGCTCATTTTCTAATGCCTGCTTCATTGCGGTAATGTCCTTTATTTTATCCTGTAAAACTAAATAATCTTCATTGAGACTTTGTCCTCCTTGAGCTAGAACAGATAAATCTTCCACTTCCGCTCTTTTCGTCTTTAGCTCTTCTTGAATCTCGTTTAAGTTTAATTCCAAATTAGCAACCTTGCTTTCCAAATCAGCTGATTCTGTCTTTAACCGGTCATTGTCTTTGAGTAAGTTTATAGCTCTCTGGCGACTTTCTACAAGCTCGGCTTCAACCTCAGTGTACCTTACCAACTTCTGTCTTTCGTTTTCTTCTTCTTCCTCGTCAACTATAACACTTGATGCTCTATCTGTCATTTCAACTTTGACTCGTTTTTGTTTACTTAGTACTCGTATTTCATCCTTAAGCTTGTGGATTTCTTTGCTTGCATCTGTATTGCTGACTTGAAGCGCAACAACTTGTGCCTGTAAAGATAGAAATTGTTGTTCCTCTTTTGCTTTAACGTCTGGATCTGGAACCTTTTCTTCCAAGTCATTGACTTTCTCCTTTAACTTTTCTCTATCGGCTTGTAGAACATCACATCTAATATGCAATTCGTGTTTTTCTTCAGCGAGAAAATCATACTTGTTTTGCAATTCATTCCTTTCTTTGTCCATCTCAGAAATTCTATATTCATATTGTTCTCTTTCTTTTAAAAACATTTTAAGTCTTTTTGATATTTCTTCATGTTCTTTTTCCATTTCATTGATCTTCTCATCTCGGGTTTTCGTAGCAAATTCTGTTTCAAGTTGAGCTTTTTGCGTGACAAGTTGGTGGTTCTGGTAGAGTTGGTTATAGGACTTCTGTGCCTCCGCAGCGTCATCTTCAAGCTGATGAATTCGTCGTTTAAAAGCTCGATTTGCTTCCCTTAGATGTTCCCTGTCCTTATACACCGAGTTGTATGATTCAACACTATCCGCACCCACTCCATCAGGTGTGTCCAGTTTAGATCGAAGTATTTTGTTCTCATTGTATAAGATGTCAAAACTCTTTAGGGTATCACTATTTTCTTTTTCCAACTGCTCTATCCGCCTTTTATACCCTAATTCAGCTTCTAGTAAATCATCTCTTTCAGCAACTAAAAGTTGATATTCCACATTGATTACTTTCTGTGTTTCAACAAGGGTAACGTTTCCACTTCTGTCCTTTTTCCCCATGTTTATTTACCCTTTATATGCTTTTACCTTACAGACATCTGAAATGCATCAACTAACTGCATGGGCTTTTTTACAAGATAAATGACACGTAATTTTGATTTAAAAAATGTACTCTATATCTATGAGATGTCGTTTTAGTTAAAGAAGATATTTATGATATTTTACCGTGAAAAAATAAAATAGTCAGAAGATAAATTTTAAATGTATTATTGGAAAAAGAAAGATCATGGTCAACGTGGCTGACGGATATTATTCATATTAAGAATATTCATAGCAAATATGATATAATATTTACCTTACATATTCCCCTTATAAAACACACAAACTATTTTAAAATAGTCGCGTACGCTTTTCGGCCAGTTTAGATAAAAACATATGTTTATATTTGGGTAAATCTTATGCGTATCAGTTTCGCTCGTTTAAGCCAAAACATAAGTAGTATGTACTTACTAACTTATTGTTTTTTCTCGTCGTTAAGGAACAATGGCTGAGCGATTACTCTATTGTTTTACGTCTATCAGAAAATAAAGGTGTTTTAAAGGACACTTTGACATTGTGTAAATCAACTTTCTCTGGAGAATAGATATGTACCATCAATTAAAAAACATACAGTTACAAAATGGCTTTAATTCAAGATATAATGTTCAAATTTTATATTAAAAAAAACCCTCATAATTACTTAAAATGTAAATAAACATCTTTTGAATAAACACAGAAAAATATGGTACGTTTTAAACTCTACACACTTCAGATAATCACAATGTGATTACATAGTGTCATAAAAACAACAACAAAAACTGGCAGTTTTTATGAGAATAAGCAAAATTATTTTGTCAAGTAATAAGGAATGCATCTTCCATAATATAGTTTATACATTCACTTTTTCAAATGAAACATATTCAAGAAGAGTTTACAAGATATCAATACAATTATGCAATAAAAGTATTTTACCCAAAGATGAGAATAGTATATCTTAAATTTAACGTGTGGTTCCATAGAATTCAATATTTGAAAATGTAATTTAATCGTCTTGCCATTATCGGATGAGATGCTTCTAAAATGTGCATGCTAGTGCTACTAAACATGCTTTATAAAACGTTACTCTGATAATAACCAACATGTAAATGCTAAAAGCGCATGCTAGTGCTACTTAACATGCTTTATAAAACGTTACTTGTATAAACTTGAAATGATAAAAACTGCTTCTTTTTAACTTTTTACTACGGTATCTACAGTGTGACCGTTTAAATATATTATATATAAGATATGAATTGAATGTTAGTTTTATCTCTATATGTCGGTGCTCTGTATACATGTAAATCATTGTCTGCACGTGTAATTCGATGATGATGATGATGATAGTAATGATAATAACCAGCATGTAAATGCTAATAAAATACATTGGTATGGTATCATACAAAAAAAAAAAAAAAAAAAAAAAAAAAAAAAGAAAAGAAAATATGAAACCCCATAGTATCGACTTTTTCATCAGTTCTTATCAAATTTGCACTAAAATGTTTTCAGAATTTTGATATCGTTGTATTAGAGGCTAATCAGACAGTTGCAGCTTAAAGCACATGATTACTTGTTATACGAATATCCGCCAATTCCAGCTCATCCAAATAAAATAAACGGCATTTCCCAAGAGCATTTCGTTTAAAAGCGAATTTTATGATTTTCGTGCCTAATAAACGACTCCCTTCTTATGTCTTTATTTGTTGTGCTTATGAAATGTTCACGAGTCTGTTTAATGACATTTTGAATGTCATTTATACACTTCTCTTAAATGATGCCGCATTATATTTGAAGTGACACATCATTTGACAATATGACATAACGCACGCATAACATTGTGATATAGAATATAGTAAATTAAGAAGAAAAAATAGCGCGCATTTTTGTACTATCGTGTGGACATTTACATTGGCAAGTCAATATCAAGTTTTGAGTTTAATTGTCATACATGTTTGCCATGTCACATTTTCATGGGTCGAGTCTTATTGGCCTACAGGATGCCATGACACGTTTTTACGAGTTAATGTCATGCGTCTATTTTAAAAGGCGACACATGTCATTTGACAATTTGATATTATATCGACCAAATGTGCAATTGTCAAGCATCGTGTTTTATTTTTATTTAATGTCACGACTAAATATAGGTCACATGAGAATGCGACACATCATAATTATTAATGTGATACGATAATTGATAATGATTATGTCGTTGTTAATGGAAGGACAAAAACCCGCAATATTTTGATATTGTATTGTTATGCCAAGTATTATGCTTTACATTTGTTTGATCATATGTGTCGCTTTAAATATCATGCGTCGATCTCCAAAAGATACAAAATCAAAAATGCAAATTGAAAATTACGCTAATCGAATTATGTACCTTTGCTATTTATGCATCTGACATATAAATCTTCTTATGGAGTAAACTCTTTCGTACTACAACCATTCAATCAGGATATTAATAGATAACTTGAAAATTAAATTAACTCTTTTTTTTTGAAAACAAGATGAACAATACATATACAAACAACAACTATTTTACAACAAAATGTTTCACATAGTTCAGGTTTAAGTGCATCATATGAATTAAAAATGTAAGAACTGACACGTGCATTGTATAATGCCCGGATGCTTGAGATGTAAAAGTCTACAAAGTGTTAATATTTTTGTTCTTTTTTTGGCACATATAGTTTGAAATTCAAGAATGATTTTATAACCTTGATCATGTGATCCATGGCGGTAATTTTACAGAAGCAATAACAATCTCCTTCACATTCATTAACTTTAAAATTCATTTTTCATGTTTGAGGTGTGTTATAAATGTTTATAGCAACTTTGTTATTAATCAAGTGGCAACCTCTTCTAGCATCATCAATTTATTATCATCAGTCTCGTTGGAATTCTTCTTGATTGCTTCTTTCTTTTTCATCTTACCCCCTTTTTGCAGCGTTGCCCATCTTTTAGTTTTAGCGTCTTTAAATCCCTCAATCATTGAACCGGTAACTTCAGGATCTGTAAATCTACTTCCGGTATCATTCACGTGGGTTTCATCTAATGCCGCACGTAATCGGCCACATTCTTCGTGTAGTCGTCTGTTTTCAGCAATTGCAAGTTTTAGTTTCTCTTCAGTGGTTTTGCTTTCATTGTCAACATAAAATGCTTTATTGTATCCTGGCGCGCCTCGCTCACTGAGTTGTAAGTCTCTGACATTAATTTCCTCTCGCAGTCTCTGATTTTCTTGAACAAGACGCTTGTTCTGTTCTTGAAGTTGTGAAGTCCTATTCATACTGTCTTCTGCTGACTTTATTGCAAGTTCTTTTCTCATTCTCACGATATCTGATTTAAGACCGTCTCGTTCATTAACCAGACGTTGAAAATCGGGTTCTCGTGTGCTAAGTTCTTCCTTTGCAGCTCTGATTTCTTTGTCCTGATTTTGCAGTTTTGCCTTCAGCGCTTCTATCTCTTTGTTTTGGGCAATGATTAACGCTTCTCCTTTCAATCCTTTGGTTTCTGGAATAAGGTATAAACGTCTCTTAAGATGTAGTAAGTTTCAAATAAATGCTCTTTTCAAAATAATCAATAAAATGCCCTATCTTAGAAAAGTGTAAGGTTTGGAGTTCAGACGCGATATTTTTATCACGAAATCAAGATCGTAGCAGAGAGAACCAAAATCAACGTATCATTTAAACACCTAATTGAAAATATTTTAATAAAATACATATGTGATTTTAAGATTAAGATTAAGGGCTCACTTTGCTTTGCAGGAAATAAAATATCTATATGCATCAAACAAAATTCTTGTAAAACTGTTATACATACTTTGATGCATCTCTGAGTAGTTCAGTCCCGTCAGTAGCCCTGTTCCTTCCCTCTTCGTAATGTCTGGAAGCTTAGTTAATCTCTTAATCTTCAGATTTGAACTCGTTCTTGTGTCTTCATCATATGTCGGCGTAGTTCCAATCCCTCTTTCGTCAATGGTATCTGTTCTATCTTTAGAAAATCTAGTGTTTTTATCAGCAGAGTTTTTATTCTTGTTTGAGTCAACGTATACAGCAGCGGTTGGTCCTGATGCATCTGAAAACCTATTTGCCGAAAGTGTTTTAGCGTTTTGAAAATTACTTTTCCAGCCACCAGAATTATTTTCTAAAAGATTTCTCAGTCGCTGGTTCTCTTCATACAAGCGCAATGCATTTATAGAAGCATCTTTTAGTTTTCCTTCCGCTGTTTCAAGTGCCCTTAGTTTTATTATCAAATCATCCTTTTTCTTAATGCTTTCTTTTAGTTTTGCAACTTCCTCGGTAAGTCGTTTGTTCCGAGCTTGAATTTTATTGGCTCTTTCTTTATGAAGTTCTAGTTCGCGTTTAAATTCGGTTTCCTTTATATTTAGGGTGTTCTTTAAAAGTGTATTTTCTTCTTGGTACTTCACTGATGATGCTGCTGTTGCTTTTTCCTGGTCCCTGGCTTTCGCAAACTCTGTCTTGTAGTCTTTTGATTTTTCGATACTTTCCCTCAGCCGCTTATTTTCTTCATATAGTCTTTGATTATTTGCAGCAGAATCTATGTATTTTGCTTTTGTGGTCTCAAGTTCTTTGAGACTACTTATTATGTTATCTTTTTTCAACATATCATCTCTTAAGCGTTGGTTCTCCGTAACAAGTCTTCTATTCTCATGCTGGACTCGTGTAATTCTATCAACTTTCAAACCAATTCTTTTCAATTCATTCTCTTTTTCTTCCATAGCTTGTTTAAGATTTGCATTTTCTACAGTAAATTCTTGATATTTTGATTCTATCAGTTTCAGTTTTTCATTTTTGGCCTGTAAGTCTTTTCGCAAATGTTCAGTTTGACCACCTTCAGCTACAGCAAGAAGTCGAGTGTTTTCATCTTGTAATCGTTTGTTTTGTGCTAAGATCTCATTCATTTTATTTTTCTTCTTTGTCCATTCATCTTGTGCTTCTTCTGCGGCACGTTTATCTTCAAGCAAACTGAGTAATCTACCGTTTTCTTCTTTCAGTTTTCGTATTTCAGTAATCGCATCCTGCTTTATTTCTAATTCCATCTTATGCTTTTCAAGCTCGTTTTGTTCCCTCTCAGCTGCTCGTATACGGTTAGCCAGGTTTTCACTTTTCATTTCTTTTACTACCTGCTGTAAACTAAACAGTTTTTGGTTTGTGACATCCTTATTTCTTTCTTCTGATTCTCTCAGCTTTTGTACAAGTTCTTTTAAATTATGTTCCATATTTTGAATTCTTTCTTCAAATACTTTGAGACGAGCTACCTCTGAGCGTAAAGATTCGCTTTGAGTTTTTAGCTGTTGTGTCTCAATTTCTCGTTCTGATTTTAATTTATCCATTTGCGATAAAAGTTTGCTGACTTGATTCTCTCTTTCATTTTTAGCAATTTCTATTTCTTGTTTAGCTTGAATGAGTCCAGTTTCTGCTTCCTTTAATTGTTTTTTTGTTGTCTCTAATTCCTGTTTCAACGACGCTGTTTGTGAAGAGCCTTCTCCTGAAACTTTATCTATATCACTTTTTAAATCTGATATAGTTTTAGCTTGTCTTTCGTTAGCCTTAACTAATTTTACATTTTCAGTTTTATAGTCATTTTTCTCTTGTTGCAGCATATCCAGTCTTACTTTGTGCTCTGATAATGCAGTATTCATAAATTCTTGATTTTTCAAGAGTTCTTCCAAATCAGCCTCTAGTTTCAGCCTCTCTGTTTTAAATTTATCTTCCAGTCCGTCTAATTCTCTTTGTAAGGTCGCATTTTCTCTTTGGGCCTTTGACAGTTCATTGTAAACGTCTTTATTATTTCTTAGAGATTCCTTTAGTTTTTCGAGTTCTTGACCCTTTTCCTCATATTTTCCATTCAGAGATTTGTGTTCAGACTTAAGCTCCTCATGTAGCTTTTGAATGTCTTCGTATTTAGGTTTAAGTAATTTAAGATCTACTTGTAAAGAATTCAACTCATCTTGTAGGTCCTGTATTTTTCCTGAAGTAGTTGTAGTTGATTGGTCAATATTATTTTGAAGTGTTTCTTTTTCTTGTAATAATGCGTCTTTTTCTTTCTTTATGCTTTCTAGTTGATCTTGAAGCTTTTCTTCAATATTGTTAGAATCTGATTTAAGTTTGAGATTTTCTTCAGTTAAAATCTTAATTTCGTTATTTTGTGCAATAATTTTGTCATTTAGGTCTTTCATTTGAATATCCATCTGGTTTGCCTGACCTGAAGCAAGAGCTTTTGATGTTTGCTTTTGTGCTTTTGCCTCTACTTCCATTCTTTTTGTTTCTTCTTTCAAATCAGTGTTTTCGACCTCTAGACGCTTGATCTTGTCTTTGAAGTTTTCAATATGCATATTTAAATCTCTTATTTCTCTTTCTGTTTCCATTTTCCTACGGATAGATGATGCTGTCTCACGTTTGCTTGTTGAAGCTTCTTCTAGTCTTTGTTCAAAAGACTCCTTTTCTTTTTCCATTATCTGTGTTTTTGTTTTCAGTTCAACATTTTCATCTTTGAGCTCTTCAATTCTTCTCGCCATTTCTTCAATCTTTTTATCCTTTATATTAGATATTTCTTCATTTTTCCTCTTTACTCCAGACGGTGTTCTTCGTCCAGTCTCCCTTGCTAACTCAAACATACGTTTTTCAAATTCTGCTTTGTCATTTTCAAGCATATCGTTTTTAGTTTTCATTTCAACGTTTACCTTCTCTAGTTTATGCAGTTCTTTGTTTAATATGATTATTTCCTTTTTAAATTTAGCATGTTCTTCTCGCATAATTCTTTCTTCTTCCTCTTGCCGTCTCGTCTTTTGTTTCAATTCATCTTTCCATGAATCATCAACATTCTTTCCAATGGCCATGAACCCTCTTTTTAAGCCTTCAGTTTCTTTTTCAAGCAAGTTATTTCTTTTCCTTAGCTCCACAATTTCTTCTTTTTGTCTATATTTTTCATTGTCAAGCTCGTGATTTATACGTACCAGTTCTTCTCTTTCATATCCCATTGTCCTTACATTCTTTTCCAATGCTTTACACTTCTTTTCCATTTCATTCAATTTCTTGATTTCATCAAGTCTGTCTACAGAATTTAACCTTTCTTCCAATTTCTTTGCTTTATCCCTTAATACTTTGTTTTCACCGTATAAAGTTTCGAAGTTAGTAAGCATTTCTTTCGCATCTTGCTCAAGCTGGGTGATTCTTCGTTTATAAGCAGTCTCGGCTTCTCTAAGTATCTGCCTGTCTGCAAATACTCTTTGGTACGACTCAACATGGTTATCATCTCCTTTATCTAGTTTGTCTCTCAATATATTATTTTCTTTAAATTCTTGTAAATCTAAAAAAAAATTTGTGCTTTTCTTCCTCTACTGTTTGATTTTTTCCCCTATACCGACAGATTCTAGAAGAGGTCGCTTTCTGCATAAAGCTTTTCATATATTTATTTGAATTACAACCCCCTCCCCAAGATTTTGTAGTGAAAATTTTCGTCCGGTTTTTTCATTCGATGTGTTGTGAAACGTACACCTGGTCTTTTATTGTCATTTCCTACAGTCTTTTTAAGAATTCCTGGCTTTTCATTTTTCTTCTTAAATGTGTTTAAAGTCCTGCCCGTGAATATTGTACCTCCAGGTCGTGTCGGGTCATATTTAAGCGGTTGGGCTTGAAAAAGGTCAGGACTATTTTCACGCATGTCTCCATCTTCGTTTTTAAGTCCTGGCTGAGTGACATAATTGGGCGGTTTTGAAGAAACCCATGACCGCCCGGGCATAGTTGTACCGGCGCTACTCATATTCTGTGGTTTATACCTATTGCCATATGCCCTAAATACTCCCTAAAATGACAAAGGAGCAAATGAATAAATGTAAATTATCATTATATCTGCTCATTTTTAGCTCGACTATTCGAAGAATATGGAGAGCTATTGTAGTCGCCCCGGCGTCGGCGTCCGCGTCGGTGTCTGCGTTGGTTAAAGTCTTTTGTAAAGTCAAATATCGCAATTATTGCTTGAGATATTCAATTGAAATTTACAATACTTTTTATAGTCACAATGTACATCAGTTTGCAAAGTTGCATAACTCTGCCTACAATATTTATAGAATTATGCCCCTTTTTAACTTAGAAATTTTGGTTAAAGTTTTTTGTTAAGTCAAATATCTCAATTATTGCTTGAGATATTCAATTGAAACTTACAATACTTATTTATAGTAACAGTGTACATCAGATTGACAAGTTGGATAACTCTGCCTACAATATTTACAGAATTATGCTCTTTTTAACTTAGAAATTTTGGTTAAAGTTTTTTGTAAAGTCAAATATCTCAATTATTGCTTGAGATATTAAATTGAAACTTACAATACTTATTTATAGCAACAATGTACATCAGATTGACAAGTTATATAACTCTGCCTACAATATTTACAGAATTATGCCCCTTATTAACTTAGAAATTTTGGTTAAAGTTTTTTGTAAAGTCAAATATCTCAATTATTGCTTGAGATTTTCAATTGAAATTTACAATACTTTTTTACACCTTTGCAAGTAACAATGTACATCAGTTTGCAAAGTTGCATAACTCTGCCTGCAATATTTGCAGAATTATTTGCCCCTTTGAAACTTAGAAATTTTGGGTAAAGGTTAAAGGTCTTCAAAGATATTTACTTGAAGGTCACATCAAGATTCATTACTCTGCCATGTATTTTGACTGAATTATGCTCCCTTTTGTATTAAAAAATCTCCTTTTCTTGGTTAAGTTTAACATGCAAGTTTTGCATATCTCTGAAACTATTAAAGATACAAATGAAACTTCATATGTATATTTGTGGTCAGAAATAATGATCTCTGAACAGCACTCATAACTGTGTCATGTATTAAGGCTGATTTATCTCCCCCTTTTTTATTTAGTCTCTTGGTTAATGTTTACATGTAAGTTTTACATATCTCAATATAACTATCAGACATTTTGATTTAAAACTTCACATATGCATGAAGGGTCATAATTGTATGTCACTGAACAAGTTCCATAACTCTATCTTGCATTTAGGCTGATTTATCTCCCCTTTTCTACTTAGTCTCTTGGTTACATGCAAGTTTTACATATCTCAATAACTATTAAAGATATTTATTTAAAACTTCACATATGCATTTAGGGTCATAATTGTAGATCACTGACAAAGATCCATAATTCTATCTTGCATTTAGGCTGATTTTTCTCCCCTTTTTCAACTTAGAAATTCATGGTAAAGTTTTGCTTGTAAGCTGTTATCTCCATAACTGCTAAAGGGTTTGTGCCATTTTTGGATAATTTTATGCATTCATAATAAAAAAGCAGTGATTTACTTGATAAAACATCTTAATAACAAGCCTTTGTACATTTTCTGTCAATTTTATGTATTCATAGGTAAGCATTATTATACTCAATAAAACACCCTTGTGACAACTTTTTCGAATAGTCGAGCCTTCTGTCCTAATATTTAAATAAATCTATCACTTTAAAGGTGAATGGAAATATTGAATGAATATAAGATAATACAAATTTAAGTAATTTAAATGTAAATGTATTATTTACACTTACCTTTTACATCATAACTTTTACATCATAACTCACTACATCCGAAAGTTAAAACCCCCAACTATAACAAAAAATATAACTAAGTTGTATTTTTTAAAGCAATTATTTAATCGATATCTCAACAAATATTAAACATGGTCACGGTAATTTTTTTGTAATACAATATCCGATCTGATAGGAAATTTAAAAACAGAAGTGCCCCATTGTCTTAATGCAAGGCGCTTGAGTTGTTAGACAAATTTTAATTGTTTTTGAAATTCGGTAATCCTTCATACGACTTGTAGTTAGCTTTTCTTACTTTAAATAAAATAGATACAAGCATATGTATTAAAGGGACTCCACTGAGGATTTTAAACATGAAGGGACTGGAGATGTTTTTTTTCAAAACTTTACTATTTAATTAGATATCGAATAATAACGTGCACGCACAATTTCAGATCATTTCTTTAACTCCGTCTGCCCAGAATATTTACTTTCGCTGTGCAAATTTTTTTTAAAGCGTTGCAACGCTTACAACTCAAACATGGCTACAAATAGTTTTTAAATTAAATCTGAGGTAATTCCTGTTATTATGTTTTGCAGATTTTTCCATTTTAAGTGCACCACTCGATTTAAGCAATAATTTCAAATTGTATCTTTTTAGGCTTTTTGACCTCAGTGGAGCTCCTTTAATAAACAGCTAAACAATAATAAAACATTCTGTTTGCAAGTAATTCTGCATGGAATCAACCGTTAATAAAGCTTGTCCGGTTGGTAATTATTTAGTTAAGATGTACTTTAGTTTATTCTATGCATTAAAGTAACCGACCACATATTTTTGGATCATGATAGGTTGAATTTTTAAACATCACAGATACATTTTCTTGCTAAGCATTATAAGTTATAAACCGCTTAGCTTTAATTATATCATTCAGGTTTGCCGGCTATTAGATTTAAGTAAAACCTAAATTTGAATGCTACATCTTAAAATAACTTAAGAGGTTATTAACAGCTGTGTGCAGTTGTGTAAGTGAACATATTTTATAAAAACCAAAAAGAAGACGAACTTTCGAGCAAAATTTATTAAATGTAGTTTATATTTTTCACGGTGCACATTATAAATGATTTTTACTGGCTATATACATGTAGTGCACTGTAACACCGCACTTTGGGGGTCAAACGCACTTTGGGGTCCGACCCCAAAGTGCGTTACGTACTTTGGGGTCCGACCCATAGTGCGTTTACGCACTTTGGGGTCCAATTTCGACCCAAAGTGCGTTAAACAGGTACATATGCATTTTTTTTAACATCAGGCAACGACCGCACTTTGGGGTTCATAGAAAATTAAAGTTCATTATGTTTAAAAATAAGCCAATGGTAAACAAAAAATCAAGGCATTGAATAGACACAAACATGTGCCCTGAATTATAGTAGAATCAATAGGGATTTAAATGATCTTGATTAGTAAAGTGAAGAACTTTCACCAAATAAATCACTAAATAAAGAATTTGTATCAATTATTAAGCCTAAAATATTTTTTTAAATCAAAATTTCCATTTATTTTAAAAGAATGTACACCTTTTCATTAACTCCATTGTTTTTAGCTAAATGCATTATTTTCCCGATTTTTATTTACACATTTTTAAGAAATATGATAGTCTTAGCATAGACAAAGGTATAAATTCTGGGAAATCTAGGTAAGACATTTCAGTAAAAATGTGCCTGATAATATGGCTTTGAAATAGCCATTTAATTTAGCTAAATGTGAACATATAAGAAAACTTGGTGTAGATGCGGCTTTAAGTAGTAAGTCCGTACAGGCAGTACTAAAAATAAACTATTTAAGTAGTCGGCACATTAAGAGCGGAGCTTCAGAATAATGTAAAAAATTCCTCTTTGGGGGGTATAAGGGGATTGTGGGGTATTGATCCCCCGAGGGTTAAAAATAACGTTTTAAAGGCACATTATGCTTTTATTTGTTTTCTTAAAAGCTTTTTTATTATGATGTTTCTTCTAAATTATCTCAAAAAATACACATTGGCCAATTACCTGAACCATCTTTTTCATATGTTGCTTTTTGGCAATGATGAGTACAGTTATAGTGAATTAGTATTTTATATGGAAGTCAAATACTACAGTGTTCGTTTCTTTTATGACGAATAATATCACAGTTATCGCTACTTTATTCAGATAACAAGCATCTTACATTTCTCAGATACCATTATTTAAACATTATAAAATTCATGTTTGCTCTTTCTTAAGAAGCATGTAAGATTTCCCATAAAAAAGTCCCTGGCGAACGGTTGTTAACGGAGCTTACAAAAACCCTTACGTTTGTTGATAAGCTTAATAATGTTTTTGTAAAAATCACTATTTTTAGTCCGATCGAAAAAAAATTTCACCAGAACATTGCAATAGAGTATATTTATAGTTCTTTGGAAAAAGACATTAACTGCATTTTTTTTTCATTCCAAACATTTTTAAAATAGGGCTCAATATGGCCACCAAAAGTTATCAAGTAAAATGACCGACAGAACGGGAATACTTTTTTCGCGAGCATCTTTTTAATTCTAGGGAATACACAATTTCTGTACTAGAGTATTTTGAACGGTGGCAAAAAGTGACATTTGTATTTTTTATACTTTTTTTGTTTTTCGTACATATTTTTGTTTGTTTGTCGTAGATATTTTTTTACATGTAGTTTTGAATACATACTTTTTTTAGTTTTGCATACATATTCTTTTTTTAGTTTGCATACATATTTTTATTTTAGTTTTGCATATCATATTCTTTTTTAGTTTGCATACATATATTAAGTTTTTTGTACATATTTTATTTTTGTTTTTTCGCTACATATTTTTACATGACGCCATTTGCAAAGTAGAGGTTTTGATATTAACACCATTTGTTAAACACCATTTTCAAACATTTCGCCATTCTGTAAATTTACAGTACCCTCGCCATTTGCAAATGCCATTTGCAAATACCAACATTTTCATTTTTTAGTAGATCCGCGGTAACCCAAAGAAAGTTCTGCATATGGTCTCGTTGTGGTTAACATTTGTCACAAAGGTGCCTTAAAATCCTTCATGGGGGTTTCGGAGATAAGGAGCGGACATGAAAACCAAGTCTTTTATCCTTTGACCTGTAGCTTGTGACCCCGAGCTTTGGCTGGGCCGGCACACCTGGCATAAAGTTTCTGCACATTTATCTGGATTGTGCTAAGGAGATTGACCTAAGTTTCAAAATTCTCAATTTCTCAGGGGTGGGGTTGAGTGGTGCATATTCATGGAATAATAACTGATCACCAATCAACAGCCCTTTCCAATTAGACACTAATATAACAGTATATAATAATAAAAACAATAATTAAATAAAAACATATAATATAAAAAATGGGCCGAAAAGGGTCGGCCGAAACCAGACTTGCCCTGTCGAAAACGACTGGGCCGATTCCAAAAATGGGCCGAAATGTGACCTAACCACTCTGCTAGTTTTATACTCAACTATGGGCTGTTATGAGATTTGAAGGCTGTTTTGATTGGCTAAAATATGTATGAAAAACAAAAATAACATATGTACGAAAAACAAAAATAAAATATGAATGCAAAACTGAAAAAAAAAATATGTATACAAAACTAAAAACAAAAAAATGTAAATGTTACTTTTATGCCACCGTAATTTTGTTATATGAACACAATTTTTAGATATTACAAGTGGTAACATTAATGAAACTTTTATCACTTAAGCATCATAAAGTATTGACCGCCATCTTGGACTCCAATTCAAATATTCCAATGTCGCAGATAGAAAATAAGTCAGTACTCAGTATTTAAGCAGAACTCAGATGACACCTCTGAACCCAAAGTGCGTTGATATGTAGCATATTAACGCACTTTGGGGTCAATTTCTCGATTTTGATCCCAAAGTGCGTTTGACCCCAAAGTGCGGTGCGAAGTTTGACGCACTTTGGGGTCGGACCCCAAAGTGCGTTTGACCCCAAAGTGCGGTGTTACAGTGCACGATTGATAATCTGTAGTTTATACATGTATCTGATCTGAGCTTAGCTGCACAAACCCAAACGTCCGATTCACTGATATTAAAATTGTACATTGTAATTTAAAGTTACTCCTTTATAATTGTGTGATACTTTTTTTTTGTTTTAATAAAGTAAATTGTGAAGGGTTATTAGAGCTATCTCGTTGATACGTATATCAACCTACTTGATTATTCGGACATTTTCATTGCTTTTCCTTTCGCAGCTAAAAAGCTGTACCTAATAAAATTATAGTTATAAAAGGTTCTACAGATCTATATAAGTAAACGTTTATGAAAAAATAAAGGAAGGTGTTTATGTTTATACATATGTAGTTTAATTGTATTGACACTGCTAAACAAAATAAATAGCAAATAAACCGTAGAAACAGTAAAAACTTTTAGACAATGATTTATTTTTGCAACATGTAAGTAAATCTGTAATATTTGTAGGTTTGCGCTGCGAATGCAAATTAGCAGTGTTTCGGATAACCGAGTTATCCGCGAGAATTCGATGAAGTTATAAGTTGTTTCACTTTTTGTAATGTAACATTACATTCATATAACATTTATACAACATTCATCTTATTTTTTTCATATAAAATAATTTCCCAATAGATCGAAGTGTATATTTATAGAATAATTGCAGTCCGTGTTATGTATTGTTGTGATGGACACAGGCACAGTAATTTACAGTTTCACGAGCATAATGGCAGTTTAAACCCCAAAAACGCAGTCATATAAAGTTATAAATACTGCAAACACCTACTTGTGGTTTTGTCACTCTTCATATCATTTGTATCATAGTTTGGTTACTTTCTGTTGAAAATGAGTCAGGATTAAATCGTATGCATATACATGCACAGTGCGTTAACTGGAGTGCAGGTTTTAATTACCCGCACTCCAGAGTATGCCCATGGTTTGGCTCTTTTTTGCTGGGGTTTACTTATTTTGACGGCAGAGCAAGGGAAAGCGATAGAAATATCATATTCAGATGCTCGTTCATTGGTTACTTTTTTCTGGGGTTTAGTATTGTGACAACGGGGAACGTGTTTTTATGTTTGACTATGATACAAAAGAGAAAGAACATCAAAACACTCGGCAATCTGAATGATACTCGGGGGCTATGCCCCCTAGTACAAATCAGATAGCCTTGTGTTTCGATGCTCTTTCTATTACTTAACCTACTGCTGAACATTTTTCATAGATTTACCTTCACTGGTTGCATTTTTGACTTAATCAGGTTAAGGGTTATCGTTGTTATGCATAGAATTTGTAGTTTATAATTTACAAATGAAGAAAAGGAATTTTGACTATTTATTTTATGTGTGTTTTATTTTTCTTAAAGTTATGATGCAAATACACATTGATATGTCAAACATCTTACACCGATGATCTTTTTCGTTGTAAGATTAAGAAGAGTTCACAACTTTGAAAGCAGTCAAAGAAGTTTTTGATCTTTTACATGTCTATAACGGTTCTTTTAAAATATCTTATTTATCCATACTCTTGAGTTACTGTTATCAAACTGCATGTACCTTTTTAATTACTAACACACATATGCAAATAATTTTTGCGATATACAACATTTTGACACTAATTCTTGATATACAAAAAAGACAGGGTAGTTCAAATATAAGCATGTTTTAATTTTATGTAGATTTTGACTATACATATAAAACAAATAGATCCACTAATATAATATCAACACATGAGACGAATTTGTATCTAACAAAAATAACAAATATGACTGTATTTAACATGGAATGTTGTAACAGAATGAAGATAACAAAACAATTTACATGTCTTATGTACGAGTATAACTTGTTAAGAGTGGAGTGAGTATCTTTCACTATAACGACTATATAAATTTGATAACTTTTGAAGGATGTGTTGTTTAACTAATAAGTAAGTTCTAAAATTAAACTAAAAACATTCCATGTTATGAATGTTCAATACGACATTTATAATCAATTTTGTTTTGCTTAAAAGTTAATACATTCTTCGATGTTGTTTAGCAGAACTCTTAATGTCCATGTCTCGGGGAGCGGGCAGTCCGAGATCCTAGTGGAGGAAATGAAAACCTCGAGTCATGACCTTGCCCGGAATGTATGCTTGGAGGTGCCATCATACTTGGCTGTCTTGAAGGAGCGTTAGCGAACGGTGGCATGTTATTTTTGTAGTAATCGGGGCTTTTTGTTGGAACACCTGTTCCGTATTTTGATTTTTCTCTGTATTCGTGAAACGACATCATTTTTTCAGATGGTGGGCGCTGGTCAAGGTGTCTTCTTCCTCCTTGATCACGACCAGATAAACGATGCGGGTTTCTATCGCTAGGAGGCTCTCTTGTCCTATCGTTTACCCTTTCCCGGGAACGTGGAGTTTCTTTGTTATGATGATATTGTCCCCTTGCTGTGTCTCTATTTTCACGATCATGTGACCTTACGGTATCTCTATTATCTCGACCCCGGGACCACGGTTTCTCTATGTAACTGCTGTCTCTACTTCTATTAGATTCTGGAAATGTGGAATATTTGTCATACTTTTTTGAATAGTTGACAAGATCTGCTGACTGTCTTTCCAATTCTACAACTCTTGTTTCAATTTCATTATTTTCTTTCTCCAAAAACTTTACTCGTCTATGTAATGCGCTTTTCTCGCGTTCAAGCTTTTTAATCATCTCATTACCCATAAGAACTACATATGAACTTTTTTTATTTTCGTTTTCTTCATTTGTTCTGATCGCCATGTTCTGATAATATAAATCATCGATAGTCTTTTTTAAGTCTTTCATTTCATCCTCCTGTTCTTTCACTTTCCGTTTTAGAGCTGCTTCCACCTGAAGGAGCATCGATCTTTCTCCTATAATTTGGTCATACTTTGATTTCAAAGTTTTATTTTCAGCGAACAAAGTTGTTCCAGACCTGAAAAGTTCATCCTTGTCAATTTGGAGTTGCTTCACGCGTTTCTTAAGCTCATTCTCCTTTGCAATCATAGATTCTTTTTCCAGTTTAGCAGCTTCTAAAACTCCGACAACATGTTCATCCTCCGAGTCGTTTTCCTCCTTTAAAGATGATTCTAAACCCCTTTGGTGCCTCTTTTTAGCAGATTTGCTAACTAGTACAAATTCTGTCCTACTCTTTTCCTCATCCCATTCTTGCTTTATTTTATGATATCTGAGTTGTTCTAGTTGCAACTCTTTTTTTATACTGGCAACTTCTTTTTGAATTTCATTTATCTCGTCTTTCTTTGCTTCGTTAGCGCGGAATAAAGACTCATTTTCAGACTTCAATGCTTCACTTTCTAATAAGCATTCCAATCGGAGTTTGGTTTCGATTTTCGTTTTTTTTCGATGCCCTTAAAGATCCTTCAATGTTATTGCCCTGTTTCCGTTTCAATTTGGTCATTATTTTCTCTTCTTTTTAATGTTTACTAAAACATCTTCCTTCTCAGCCTTTATTTTGGCAAAATCTTCTCTCATTTTGATAAATTCATCTTCAAATTCGTCATTTTTCTTTTGTAGCTCGTCTTTCTGAGTTTCGAGTTCTTCTCTCTCAGTTTCAAGTTCCTTTATTTTTTCTTCTTGCTTTTCTCTCTTGTCAGTTTCAAGTTTTTTTAATTTTATCTTTTTTGTGTTTTCTATGTCTTTAAGAAGGTCTTCTCCTTCCTTCTGTCTCTACTTTTTCGCTTCAAGCATTTCTGATCATTTTTTTCCCTCTTTTCTCTTCTCAATAGTTCGTTTTCAAGGTGTTTAATTTTTTTAAAGTGTTTTTCCGCGTTTTCCTGACATAAGCTTGTTTTCTTTCATTGTAAATTTTCTCATATGGTTCTTCTGTATCAAGTTGATTTTTAAAAAAGCTTGATTTTTTTTAAAGTAAGTTTGGGAAAACAGATTTTTTTTAAATAAAATTAAAATTATGCTCAAATTTTCCCTGTTTTTTCCCCCTTTTTTCGGGCATACTTTTGTTTAAAAATTTTTTCTTTTTCTTGTTTTAAAAAATCTCAATTTTGGGCTTCGATTTTGGGGCTTTCTTTCCTTCCCAAAAAACCTTTTTTCTTAATTTTTTATTTTCGAAGAAACCCTGAAAATGCAAATAAAATAAAACAGAAAATGAATTTTCCATTTAGTGAAAAACAATAATAATGCATGATTTTTTTTTATACTTTAGACGATGGTTGACAATCACAAAATTTCTTTTCGTATGACATCCTTTACGAGTTCCACCTGTATTTTTTACAAGATACTTATATATAAAAACGTTAAATGTAAATACCTAAAAAGTTAGAAGAAAACAAGAAAAAAATGCATATGATAAATCCACAATTATATATTAGCTGTTATATCTTAATAGTTATACAAAATCATGTTAAAAATACGATATATATTATAAAATTGCTTTACATATATATCAAAGTAAACTTACCCAAATTTCCATTAGTAATAAGATAACAACTTATGAGGTTTTATATCTTAAGATTTAAACTTTAAACTTAAAAAATATTTGTCAAACATATCTCATTCTTTAACGATCATTCAGGTATTTTTATTTCTTAAGTTGTTTTGTCTTAAGGTTTTTCTTTTTTTTAAGATCGGTTTATTACAAAGAAAGTTTAACGAATCAGTAGCGTTCAATTAAAAGTATGATATCAAATTTCAAATTTAAAAGGAGAAGTATAACGATTTCATATATCAGTCGATAGTTTAAAAATAACTCAATGTTTCATTTTTACATTATTCCGCGAGAAAGTTAAACGGGCTGCCATTGTTGAGCTTGGATGTGAATATCAAGTAAGATTTTCATATGTAGCCTTACATTTGGTAAAAAAAATAACAATATACATATCTTTATTAAAGTCATTTTGTTCTGTAATTAGGTCGATTCTAGTTGATCAAACCTTACGAAATTCAAAAGAAAACACCAAATTACTAAACGTAAGATAGAAAACGAGATGTATGAACTACTTCAATAGCAGTATATTTAAAACCGCCTTTAGATACACGAAGTCATTTTATCATCAAATCTTTTTGTCAAGCGCTTGTCACGGTTCAGAACTGTTCACTTTATAGGGAAGAATATATGTAAGCCGCCGGATAGATCAGTCTGTAGAGCCGCGGAACGGTGTCTTGGGGGTGCCGGGGTTCGAGTCGAGGTCACGCATCACATTTACATTTGGCGCCCAACATTCGACCGTGACTGACTATAGCTCGGAGTTTAATTCTCATTGCTATGTAGCCGTAAAAAAATGAGGACGAATTTCGATATAGCAGGGGAGTGTGTCACGGTTCAATGGGTCCTAGTTTGAGTCCCGGTCTGGCTGCCCATTTTTCTCACCCTGTGACAGCTCTTTATAAAGTATACACCTTGTAGAAATCTTTATGTTTCAATTAATTTTTCATAACTTTGTAATAAAATAACCAATTAAGATACACCGATATTGTATACTCATTCATATAATACAGAAAAAGCTTTTGTCTTTACACTTGAATATTTGGAGGATGTTTGTTTGCTTTGCAGGTAAGATTGAATATATTTAACTGAGTGAACACCAGATGCAATATTTTCACGAGTGCGTAGTCACGAGTGAAAATAGAATAGCTGGTGTTCACGAATGAAATATATTTCAACCTTATATGTAAAATAAATTGTTGCGTCTATTTCACCCTTTTTAGTGTTTTTAAGTATTTTTTTACTGATTTTGACGCGTAACGTCGCGCATTCTCCTTTATGTCGTCATCACTTTATGACGTCACATCATCAGTTCTGTTAATTCTCTCTAATTTTGTTACATTTATAACATGATATATAGATCTAATGACATCGACTTTCTTTTCCTAAAGAAGCAAAATTTACGTATGACTGCATTTACTTTAGCCTGTTATTCCAATTAGTTATGATATTCTTTTCATCCGCATTCGTCCGGCTACAGTGAAAATTATATTTTATAAAATTCACAAATGGTATGTCAGAATATAATCATCTGATATATTACAGTAAAACACTGGAAAGAATAAAATAAACTATTATCTGTGATTTCGCTTTGATACTGTCGAAGAATTGTTAGCATTCTTAAACTCATATTGCCTTTTCAAATTGTCGTCACTTTTTGAATTTCAGATCGTAAAAATGAGCAATGCTGCAAGCACCATACCTGCAAAGAGCAAAGTATTTCGGGCAAAGTTTAATAAAATACCCTCTTTAGAAGACAACAAATTAAAAACACAACCGAAGTCTAAAAGAAAACCGATACCAAAAGATGTAGATGTTTTAGTGATTAAGCATAAACACGAGGAAAACAATACTTCACACGATAAACATGAGTCAAACAATTTTGAAGACGAAAAGACTTGGATGGAAAAATCAAAAGATCTCGAATCAGGGAAAGTTAAAAAGAACCAAATAGCTTTAAGTAATCTGAGGCAGAAGAATGTGAAAAAACAAACTTTAGAGAACGGGGCTGAGTCAAATAAACCAACAATCAAGATCATGAACGTGCAGCAATATGAAGGGTTTATGGATGAGAGGGCGCATCTTCTAGAACTAAATGAAAAATACGAGAAACGTATAGCAGAGCTGGAACAAGAAGTTGAACGAGTACTTGGAGAGTTTACAAAGTTGTACGAGGATAATGAAAGATTAAGACGGAAAATGGATACAGGTAATGACCCGCTTCTTGAACCATACAGTAGAGTTTTCGAAGATCGAAGGATACTAAGGGAGGCAGAAGGCGGTTATAAGAAAAGAATTATAAGGCTGGAAAAAGAAATAATTGAAAAGCAAAATGAAAGTGATAAGTTTCAAGACAAACTTAAAGCTCTTCAAGAAAAATTTAAACCTACAAGTCAAGCTGAAGAAAAAGATAGAATTACAAAAGAAAAGAGGTCTAAAGCAGAATTAAAGAAACTTAGGACAGAAAATGAATCTCTGAAACACACTCTTCGAGAATTTGAAAATTCGAATGAAAGAGAAGCGGTGAAAAAAGTTCAAGCTGAAAATGATACATTGAAGAAAGTAATCAAGAAATTAGAACATCAAATTGCACGTAAAAATGTCAAAAGTATGGGACTCACAAAGGATTTTAAAAGTATTCCAAAGGGAAATAAACAACAACATGTAAATTTTGAAGAGAGGCCTGTTAAATTTGACTATGAATATTTGCTTCCTGATTCACAAGTCTATGACTAAGGGCAAAACTTTAGGTCTTTATCTAACGGAATTGCGACCAACCAGATACGTACGTTGATCCTTGATTTTACTACATACAGAAGTCTTTCAGTAGAATGCGATACCATCTATACGCCGACAAAATTGATTAAATATACGCACATGTATATTTAAATGTTTTAATATTATATAGTTCAATCATTTTCATGTGATATGACCAAGTATAAACTGTTATGACAAAACATATATGACCCGTGCTGCTACGATTTATATACTGCACACTTGTTTACAGTTTCGTAATAATATTTCATTACATAAGAAATAAATTCATGATTTCTTAAACGTTTCGATTGTCCAATAAAAATCGGCGTTACAAACGTGCAGTTTTATTGTATCTAATCTTATCAATCTTCTATATTTAGATGAAGGTGTGTTGTCAATTCTTTTTCTTTCATTGATAGCGCAACTGATATATAATGAACGAGAGGTCATACAAAAGATCGTAGACAATGTCTATACAACCGATGTAAGATAATTGAATTCAATACAAATTTGAATTTGAAATGTCATACCGAAATCAGTTAACACGGAACGGATACGAATGGTGTCTGGTGACCTGAGAAAGTTTACAATAACATAACTTTTTAAATTAAATGAAATTTTACACCTCTCTCGCCAATCAAGGCGACGCTGGACCCACCCTTGTATCCGAGTTATCCCGTTTTATAAGTAGCCAAAATGACACTTCTAAGAAGAGAGAATAGGAAAGAAGCTATATCAATATAAAGTATAAAAATAATGTTGATTTGGTTGTATTATTTTTTAGTGCAAGGGAGACAACACATAGGTAGATATAAAAGAAAATATGCAAAGTAATAAGCAAAACATGTCGTTTCGTAAAATTGATGTAAGTAAAAAAATTGTATGTAATCAGACACTTAATTATTAGACACTTAATTTGAGCGCAGCATTTTTAAAACAAAGAAGTATAATATGTTAATTTTGTAGTTTTATTTTCGAAAAATCAAAGTTAGACCCTGAACTTAATTAAAGCACAGGCGTTGGCGTTCATCAGAACGATTGCAGTATAAAAAATTGTCATTTCGGTATATCTTTTGCTTTATGCGGAAAACGGCGAAATCATTCAAATTGCAGCCTTTAGATCAATATCACTTTTGGGATATGAAGTATATTTTCATCCTTAAATAACAATTCACAATACATTTTACCGCTGTAAAGCAAAACTTTCAGTAACAACCCAAATATCTACCCCCCCCCCCCCAATGTTTTTGGTTGGGTTTTACGTCGCACTAACACAGTATAGGCAATAAAGCTATTTTCCAGCTTAACTGGTTGAGGAACCAGTGCATTATTTCAGGCACGAACGGGCACCTGAGTAGAACCACCGAAGTTACTTAGGCTAGCTGGATAGCTTCCTCTCATGAAAGAATCAAAAGCCCCTTTGAGATTTGAACGTAGTAAATATATTTAAAAAGGCATTAGAATTGATAACCTATAAGTATAAATATTACTTTTGTGAGCTTTCTTTTGACCACAAGTTTAGAAACACATATAATACATTACAAATATGTTTTTGTTTTTAGAAAGTTAGATTATTAAGTTTTAGCACTTTTATACCACTGTCGTGACAAACCGTCGCAAACTTTGATCTCACATTAAATCTATCTACAAATTGGACATTCAACAAATTATCTTCACTCGTTTCACGTGACGTTAGAAAGGAACGTATTGCGGAATTCCGTGGAATGTAAAGCCCGTGATTCTTTTCCAGCGTTGAAGGATGTACAGTATAACCTTTGATGAAATACCTTCTATAGAGCAACTACCTCTTTACAACAACAGTGTGTTTTCTCACGAAATTGGCAATGCCTAAAACATTTACCTTTGTAGAGCAAAATTTTAACAACCAAACTCCATGCCCTCCCCCACACGTGTTTTCGGGTTGGATTTTACGTCGCACCAAAGGAGTAAAGATCATATAGTCAACGTTTCGTAAGCTTTCTGGAAAGCTTACTAACACGAAAGAATCCAAAGTCCCTGTCGGGATTTGAACCCACATCAGTGACGGGCAAATGGTTTGAATTCAACGACCTTAACCACTCGGATGCCCAACAATGTATATACTGTACGTGTTTCATCATATTTTGTTTAAATAAAGGATATACCTGGGTATATAAGTGATATTCATCTTTGAAATACAGATGTTTCCTCTGATCTATTTTGATATCTTTTGAAAAAAGCAAAAATCAACAACGCGCGCGCGTGTGTGTAAGAAGATGTTTTGCGATACTTTAAAGAGAATGAAAAACATTTAGATTATACAAAATTTATTTCATGCTTTCCAGTGTTTTATTGTAATATATCAGGTGATTATATTCTGATAAACCACTAGTGAAATTTATAAAATATAATTTTCACTGTAGCCGGACTATATCTGAATGCGGATGAAAAGAAAATCATAACTAATTGGAATAACAGGCAAAGATAAATGCTGTCATGCGTAAATTTTGCTTCTTTAGCAAAAGTAAGTCGATGTCATCATACATCATGTTAAAAATGTAACAAAATTAGAGAAATTTAACACAACTATATTTCAAAAGGATTTAGCTCAATACAGGATTTGAGCAGTACCTGTAGACGCTTGCAGAAATCATGATCACAAAATAGACAAATATTGTTTTTTTGCCGAATTTTACATTTTTCCTTGATTATCGTACTTGATTCGATGTGAAAAGATGAATTAGACCTGTTAAAGTTCATTCCGTTGGGTAAAAAGACAAGATTTAAGCATTTTATCACTCAAGCGCCTTGTCCGGTAAATACCGGAATACGGTATTTAGTGTGGTACTCCAATCCTTTTTTTAGTCACAGCCATTTCAAAATTGATGATGTGACGACATGATGTGATGACGTCACAAAGGAGAATGCGCGACGTTACGCGGCGAAATCAGTAAAAAAATCACTTAAAAAGCATGAAATGAAAAGAAAAATTTATTTGTTTTACATATAAGATTGAAATATATTTCATTCGTGAACACAAGCTATTATATTTTCACTCGTGGCTACGTCACTCGTGAAAATATTGCATCTGGTGTTCACTCAGTGAAATTATATTTCAATCTTACATGCAAAACAAACAAAAATCCTCTATTTATTTACTTCGTTTGTGTAGGAGGCTACATATTTATTAACATGCTCTTCTGACTTGAATTGATAATGCCATCATGATTGTAGTATTATCGTTTGTTAAATCAAATATCAACAAGTAGAGAATTTGATGCTTTATAACATCAAGTCGCCGGATAGAAAAATGATTGTAGATCTATTATCATAAATATAAGAAAATATAAGTTTAATTGTTCAAGTATAAAAATAAGATGAACAACGAGTTGAGGAGGCTTGTAAGGCAAGCGCTATGCTTGTAATTCTTCTTGAAATTGTACTTTATACATATACTTTTGTACCATACATTGAAATCTGTATAGGTTACTAGTTCTGATTCAGATAATTACCGACAAATAATTACCGATCATCGAATATTTGCAAAGTGACTATGAAAATATAGATCTATATGTTTAATTATTTCATGAAACAATACAATTTTACTGTAAAAGTGTTGCACATCATTATTATAAGCTATAGAAAAATATATAATTTAGT
This sequence comes from Ruditapes philippinarum, assembly GCF_026571515.1. Classification (NCBI taxonomy): domain Eukaryota; kingdom Metazoa; phylum Mollusca; class Bivalvia; order Venerida; family Veneridae; genus Ruditapes; species Ruditapes philippinarum. The sequence continues at coordinate 114,817 of NW_026856555.1, read as the reverse complement.
TGAAATCAATACATGTATTTCCATTGTTACATACGATATATCAATTGCCTTTCAGTGCTATAAACTATCAACACAAAGATAGTTTATTATTTTCTTTATATGTATCTAATACGATTCGGACCCCCAACGTCAAACCTGCGTGACGTAAACCGACGGAATATACCGAAATCAACTATTTCAATAATGTGCCTCTTAGGCATAAAATTGTTTTGGGATGATCAACCTTAACTAAACTTTTGAACTTTCTTGTCGAAAGTTTGACAGAAAGGGCCAAGTTTAACCCTTTACCAAGAAGAAAGGAAAAGGTTTTGAAAATTTATTTTTAATGTGTAAATTATGAGTAAACAGGTTTTTCTAATGATATAAAGTATGAAACTGATTAATGAAAAATTACTTATGTAATAGAATTTGTTTACAATTAGATAAAATAATGTAATATAATAGGTCTCATAAAATATAAACAACCAAATAATTTTAAAGTGTCATTTCAAATATCGTTCATGATTTATATATTATAAAGTAGCAATGCTTGACACATAGAAAAAAGTAAAAGTAACCCTAATATTCAATGACTGATCCTTGGGGATACGTTATTGATTCATTTTATGAAAATTGTAATGTTGCTTTTTAAGATGTTAATATGTACATATTTCATTTCACTGAGCAAAGTTACCATATTTTTGAATTTGTGAGATTACTGAAAAATAATTTTTGTCTTTAATTGTTCAATGATTGATATGCTGTTGTTTTCAGATTTTAAGGGCTTCTCCTACCATAGGTATAATATTAAACTGCTACAAATATATTCGCCGGTTTCTACCGGCGACTAATAAAGCGTAAATCCCAAACACCAAGGCATTTCGGTGTCTTTAATTCATTGGATGGCAATCTAACTTTCGTATTGTTTTATATTGTGAAGAAAATGTCAGGTTAACGCCCGTTCGAGTACTTTTTCATGCTCTTTTTGGTAACAAAAAATATACTTTTATTTTCAAATCATATGTCAAATTTTGCAATATCAGTTAAAGATAATTATAAACGAAGAATTCGCCAGACATTGCGTGATAAAATATATGAATTATGCATAAATAGATAAACAAATTGATATATTTTAATTTATTCGACAGTTTGGCTAATGCAATCTCTTCAATTCACTTTTGTTGAATATTGCATTCCGGATGATTCAAAAGCTTAAAAACTACAAAAAACATTGTTTGTAGATTCGGGTCAGAGCAACGTGACGCCAAAATATAAAACATAATGATATCATTACAAGTGTAATAACAATGAACGATAATATATGTTCAAACAGAAGGAGCTGGAAGTGATCTAGGGAGTTTGGCTTTTCGTCGATATGATGATTTTGGATCTCTATTGGACAAAGTTGGCATATCGGCATGAAGCACGTGGTCCGATGTTACTCTCGATTTGAAAAGACGAGATGCATTTTCATTATCAAAGTCATCAATTTCCATTCCATTTTCTAGTTCTTTGATACGCCTTGCATAACGCCTATTCTGTGTCTCGAGGTATCGACATTTTGCAAATAGAGAAGCCTTTTCTTTCTCCAAGTTCTTGATATTCTCGTCTGGCATTTTAACAACCAGTCCCGTTTTGCTTTTGCTAGACATAAACTTTGTTCGCCTGTCCAGATCAATATTTGCATTTTCTAATACTTCTATTCTTCGTTTTAAAGTTGTCTCTGCAAAAAGGAGATTTTCCCTTTCAATGATTGCTGCTTCCATTTTACGCCTGTATTCGTTTGCTTCTTTTTCTAAGTCATTATTTTCCCTAGTTAATTCTTCTACTTGCAATTCTAAATCATCGATACGTTTAAATTGCTTTCTTTCTTTCTTTTTCAGGTTTCTTCTTTCGTCAATGACAGATTCAAAGCCGAAATTCCTTGCGTCAACAAGCATTTCTTCAACTGATTGTAGCTCTTCTTTCATTGAGTTGTATTCACGTTCAGATATTTTCACGTTCCTATGCAAAAGTTGAGATTGGGTTCTAAAAACATCTAATTCTTTATTTTGATAATCTATTTGTTTCTCGGCCGCCTGGTAATCCAACTTTACTGAATTAAATTCTGCCTGCAGTTTAGCTTGTCTTGTTTTAAGCACAATTATTTCTTTAGCCATTTCTTTGTTTAACTCTTTCGTTTCACGAATTTCTTCTTCTGCCATATCCTTTTGTTTCTTGAATTTCGTCTCCATCTTAAGATTGTCTCGTTTAAGTTCTTTGTATCTACTAAGTAGCCCTTCAGATTCCTCGTCATAGTTCTTTACTCTTCTTTCATATTCTTCTTGTTGTCTTTCTAATCTCTCTATCTTTGCGTATAAATCTTTATTTTCTTCCTCAGCGTTAGTCGTTTTCTCAATATGCAACGATCTTTCCATCTTAAAGGCATCATCAATTCTTTTCTTTTCCTCAGATATGATATTAAATTGTTTTTGCAACGATGCAATTTCTTCACTTAACATATTATTTTCAGTTCTTTGTGCTGAAACCTTTTCCTCTAATCGTTTAATTTCATTTCGGAAATTGCGAATTTTCTGTGCATTTGGACCATGCTCAACTTTACTACGCAGTACTCTGTTTTCATCATATATTCCTTGGTAGGAGGATAGCAAGTCCGCAGTCTCTTTTTCAAGAGCTTCTATTCTACGTTTAGAGGTTTTTTCAATCTCCTTTAGAGCATCTCTTTCGGATTTAACGGCTTCATAAGCAGCATAGGCAGCCTTATCAAATGTACTGCCATCTCCGAATTTTTTAATTGGGGGTGGATAATGGCTGTATGAGGTAGTCATACTTTAATCTCTGTTAACAATCCTGAAATATAACAAGAAAAAACACGAGATACAATACATGCATAAAGTTCTATAAAACACATTTTTCATTTAGTTCAGATAATGCCAAAATTACGCTGACATTCACCACTTTATATCACAGGAATATAATACCGTTTTGAAAGCGACTTTTATATGTAAGTCGTTACTAAGTATTAACAAGTTCTGCCAACCAAATGTATATTCATATGTTTTGTATACAACATAAAAATTCTTCTAATTAAAAATTAACTCACCGTAATTTTTAACATATTCAAGTACATGTACATACATTTACACACTGCCATTATTTAGCAAATTAATATTAGGATAAGATCTATGTAAGTACCACCTAACGGTTCTGTGAATGTGTATACTTGTTTGAAATAAACGATGTTTAAACTAAACTACTAATTAGCAAGGAATGCAATAATGCATTATAAAACTTTTAGCGAAAATTTATACGAATTAATATCATATGCGCGTATTCATTTCTTTCCATTTAACTTACTGATTTTTTTTGCTTTTTGTGTATCATAGCATCATTTTAAAAAAGTAAAATATCATAAATTTATTTTATCAAATTGAATAATTCAATTTGTTATTTACTAAGTGTTTTCACTTACGATATTTAGCGATCCTTTATGGTCAGCGACTACTGTAACATTGTGGCAGTATCCGTGGCTTGAATAATTCCCTAATGTTTCGGCTTTTGATGAACAAGTTCATTATGAGGTAATCATTCTAATTGATAATTAAGTATATTGTCGACAAACCTTGAATTAAGAATCCTTGTAAAATTTTAAAATATAAATAAAAGGAAAACTTCATGAAGCAAAATTAAAATCAAGTGCATGACGCCATTTTGTTTAAAAAATTGAAACATGACTCCTTTCATTTAGACAAAATGTCAGCAAACAATTTGAATGGAATCACTCTTTCGATCTTTGATTGCATTGTATTTTTTTCTGTTCAATTTTGAAACGTATCTGTTGAGTGTATTATATTTATTTATTCAAGTTTATAGTGCTACTCTTTAAAACAATATACCGATCATGTTTGTAAATAAGTGAAATAAAAAGTGGTGAAAACTGATTAATAGTAAACATTGAATACATTAAAATGTTCAAAGGGAAATAACTTGATTTTTTCCCGAGGAATCGAAATTACCATTTATTTTCATCAAGAGCGTATCATGCTTTGCAAACAAATTATTGAAGCAGTTATTTCTATATTTATTCAAGGTAACATAATAAGTAAAACTGTAAAGCAAAGCAGTACAAAGCAAATACAAATAACACACATACTAGGCATATAATCGCAAACTGACGTGATGGAAGACTTATGTTTTTTCTTTCATCATATTTAGCTCTGAAAGGAATGTTGTATTTTGTTCAAATAACTTTTGAATCAGCTTCTGTCATACCAGCACTGGTTTCAAATAAGAAATATTATTGTGACCCACTGATGACTCCAACTCAGATTTCAAAATTGCTTTTTTAAGTACTTCAGATATATAATTTAGTTAAGGCCACACAACAGTCATGTTATAGAGCTTATTTCTAAGATATTTATTTATTCAAGAAAATGATTTTTCTAATCATCTTTAATTTTTATATCAAAGAATGACATGAGGTCGAAGAAAAGATAATATCTATGCATGGGAGATAGTATGTACTTGCCGGTATTAACCGGATTTATGTATATTTTACAAAGTATTTGATATAAATCAGTAAGCATCCTAAATTAATTTATACTTGTTTCTGAACTGTTCCGAGTAGGGCTCGAAACCACTATCCCTAGTATCAAAATGGAGTTTTACCTTACCAATAGATTGTGGGCTGTAGTGGCATTCGACGTTTTATGCACGTTTTGCATTTTTTAAATGTTTTATAAACTTTATTCAACATTGCATTGATGAACAAATATGCAGCGTACGTAAAACGTTTTTATTACATTTACGTTAATGTCTGAAAATATTTAACATTGAAATTTAACGAAATCACTGATATAAAGATTTTAATTCACAGAAAATTATTGCAAACAACTCAAACAATCAAAAGTTGCTTTGAATTTCAAGCGACAAATGAATTAATTATGAATCAATTTTACAAAATCCTCTCTTTTTAAAACTACCAAAGGCGTATTCTCAAATATTTATAGTCAATTTATCTGTAACAGAGCTCCTAATCACCACGTCAATCCCTCATTTAAAAATCATTGTACGTCTATATCAGTGCTCTATTCAATATTTTTTATTGGCTCCATTGATTTAGATAAAATAGCTCTACAGGCTCCTGCCACCAGCGGTTTTAACATTTATTGTCAGGCATGTAATCGGTTGTTTTCATAGACTCGTCTGAATTATTAATACTTTTTAACATTATTTGAACAATGTGCTATAAACCATTTACATATACAATGGGAAACAGATTTATGTATCTGATATCATACTGGGAGAAGTGTTTCGATTATTTTTTAAACAAAACCTTTTTGTTCAGCTTTTTATTCTTTTATCATTCGTGTCAAATAAAAAAAAAACAAGTTTTAAAAACAAAATAAAATTAAATATATCTGTATGAAATAATAGCATCTCTAGGGTTTGTTGAGCTTATAACCTATAGCAGCTTTTTCAACCAGTACATGTATAAAGCTAGGCCAAAAGCCATAACCATAAAGTCTAATTGAAGATATTCTTAGGATCATCTAGTTTGATATAATAATAGTGTCTAATACTAACATTTACCACACTCCCTAGTAATCAGAAAAATATTCATTTTACATTACCATGTAATCGGCTAACAGCTTTATTGGCATGTTTATTCTATTTTGTCTTAAAGATATAATGATTGATTAATAATGAAGTTATTGAACGAGTCCAATAGAATTATATCATGCGAGCCCCTGGCGAGCAGAAGAATCTTTAATTCAACGAGTTCAATAAATTTTAGTAATGAAGCTACACGGTAGTATTCTGTTTATCACATATCCAAAATGATGAAAATGTATAACTTTATTATTGATGTGATTATAGAATGACGCTAACATTTAGCGCGTCTTTACGCTATGTTTTTGCACGTCAAATCAAAATATATGCAGGGTCGTTAAAACCCGTTTTATACGGAGCCGTATATATGTGATCAAGATGAATAGAAATCGAATGACATACATGCTTTATTGTAGAATCACTTATCCCTAGCCAGTAGGACGATTTTTTGCTAAATGTATGTCTATCTAAAAGTTATTTCCAGGCTAGTATGGGTTCATATACAACAAAACCATGAACACTTTTTTTTCAAATTGATATCACACTGATTTTTTTGTCAGGTTCAGTTGTTATCTCCCTTATGGACATAAATCTTTTTTCATATTTGTTTTGTCAATATCTTTAATATCTCCACATCATGTGATCTGGCTTCTGTCGTATATCTGGAAAATAAATCGGTTCACTTTCTTTGTTTCTTTGCCGATTTCTCCTAACGTTATTTTCAATAACCTGCTCCCTTCTTTCTTTTCCCTGTACTTTTTCGTTTGAATACGAGGCTGAATAAGTAAAGTTTGCTTTAGATCTGACAATTTGTCCTCCTCCAAATTGTTTCGCTTCACTAACTTGATGTTTCAGGAGAGTGTTATTTCCATCAGTTTCAGTTTTGACACTCTGTGAGTAATGTGTTGGAAACTTGTCCATTTTTGTTTGAGTTGAAACGCTTCGAAGTGCAGGGTTTCTTGCATGATTTGAATTTAACCTCGTTCTCATAGTAAGCATTTCCTTTTTAAGCTTTTTGATCGTGTCACTATTTTCACGAGAAGATATAATTAAATTTTCTCTTTCAGCAGACAGGGATATATAAGATTCCACGAATTCCTTATCATCTGAAGGCAGCATGTTCTTTTTTCTTAGCACTTTGATTTCAATTAACGCCTTAGAGTATCTCTGTTGTAATTTTTCATCATTGTTTTTTAAAGTTGCAATTGTTTGTTTATATTTTTCCTCAAGTTTTTCCAATTCTTCAATTCGTCTTTTGTACCATTCCTCCCTACGTTGTATGCCTTCATACCAAAGCAAAAATCTAGTCTCCGCTTCCTTTCCGCTTATTGTTTCAATGTTTTCTTCTTCGCTTGATTGACATTCAACATCCGAATCATGCAACACTTTCATATTTTGCTGCGATATCTTATCATCTGTTCCGTTATTGTGTTCGTTGTCATCTTTATTCAATTTTTCTGTATTATCTTTCTTATTATTTTGAACAATATTTTCATTATCTTCTACACTGTTTTCTTTTGATTTTACATTTGAAACAATGTCCATCTTGATCAATATCTCTGTTAGAGAAACAACTTTAACTGCACATATCTTATAGGATTTATACGTGGTTAAACAAACACAATCTACATTGCTCCTTGTTTTATCATATCGTATCTTATATCTTCAGTAAATCTATCCGCGCGAAATAACACAATAACAAGAGACTCGCAAAATTCCCTATCATATATCTCGTGATGGCTATTAAATTCAACAATAGAATAATAGAACACTGTTATTTTACTATTTAACTATTCATTACTTTTATTGTAGGCATATTATAGATATGAAACTGAGTCTAGTTTACAATAAGTTATTCTAGAAAGGGATGGTCTATATGTAACTTCAAACATTTTCTGTTTTATTGGCTTTAAGTTCTAAATCATACAGACGCTGTCAATGTCATATGGCGACTTTCAAGCTTAAGAGGAAAAAGAAGACGCATGTACCTCTTTTTCTTCCATTATTTAAGACAGAAGCATGTACCTGAGTAGACCACTGACCTTCTAACACCCAAACATAAACTCAAACAAATGATCCTTGGGAGACAAAGACAATTACAACTTGATACTTTACCCCTTTGGTTTTATAAGAAGTTATGAACATTTGATTAAGTGAATAAGATGCAAACTATCATTAGAGTATTCAAATACAATTTATCAATTACAATGATATTATGTATAAATTCATTTCCCGGTTTAATCAATCCAAATTAAACAGAACAAAGAAACTCGAAGAAGAACCAAGAAAAAAAAATATATTGATAAACAATGTAATTATGTCAGCTAAAAACCATTAAAATATATGCGCTAATCAATTAAAAAACCAGTTTCCAACCCGATGGAAGTGAATGGGAAGTGAAGTGAAGTAGGGAAAATAAGCCGAATTTTTTTTTATCCCTTAAGCCCGAAATGACGTGTCAATGAGACAGTTTTGTTTCTGTATCTGGCATTGGAATAGTCGGGAATATGAGGATTGATTTAGGGAAGATTTAACTTTCCGCTTGGCTTTGCAGTGCAGATCCCCTACTAGGGGTTAAGCAATGCATATGTCAAAGTCCCACTAGGATTGGTGTCGTTGTGACAATTGTCTGGACAATTAACATGTATTTAGTTATGTTTATATTTTCATAGTGTTTATTGATCTTATTATCGTACATAACGAAGAATATCGTTTAGCAAATGATTCTGGATAATTTATATATGATCAATTTATTGGTTAGACGACCCTCACTGTACCGGGTATTGTATGTTTTACACCGCTATTATTGCTAAAACAAATTATTTCTCAAATCACTTTAAACTTCTTTATAGATGTATAACGATCAATGAGATAAATTAAACTGTGACAATTGTTACTAGACTCGAACTAACGACGTAAAACCATCAACTTTTGTAATTAAAGGCCTATTTTTTCCTAATTTGCAATATATTCTGTTGTGATTCTTTGTTTGCGCCTATCATGTGAGATATAAACATGTTTTTTTCCATATTTATTCTCGCAAAATAAATGTATTTTATCAAAGTTTTCTGAGCGCTTTATGATGCATGCGTAATTAACAGGTCATTAAAATTGAACAATGAGTTAAATACATAAAACAATTATGGAATGGATGTATAAAACGCCGCACTCGCTATCTAAAATCCTCTATAAGTGGTTTCTATTCATTCTACGTCAATGGTGTCCTTAAGATATAAGTTGACTCATTCAGAGAAAGGAAACATTGCGTGCGAAATAAAACAAAACTATTTGACAATGGCCTTTAAACTAAATTATATCAACACTAAATCGTTACTTATATTTGAAAAATATACCACTTAGATTTTCAAGGCCCCAAATTAACATAATGATGTAGGTTAACATTTTGTTAGCTACAGCGGAACAAAAACTGTTTTGTTTATTTTACAAATTTTGACCCACTATGTTCACTAGAGGTATATATAAGTTTTTCCAGACGGGATTTCATATTTTCACAAAAGGATAATAACAATAATGTTATTGTTTGATTAAAATAGTGTTTGGCTTTGTTCACATAATGTTTTACTGCTTTTTTTTATCATGTTCTACTATGTTTTACGGCAACGATATTGCATTTTTCACAGTAGTGTTATTGTTATACTCATGGGAGTTAATTGTTATATTCACATGTCTGGAGGGAATTGTTACATTCAGAAGAAGGTATTGCTATGTTCACATAAAGTTTTGTTATATTATCTTCGGTGCTATTGTTATATTCACAGGAGGAGTTAGTGCTATATTCACAAGAGTGTGATTGTCATATTCAGAGTAGTGTTATTGATATGTCCACGAGAACGTTATTCTTATATTCAAAGTAGTTTTTTTGCTTAATACACAGGAGGGGGTAGTGTGGTATTCACGGGAGTGTTGTTGTTAGATTTACAGGCGTGTTATACTAGTTATCTCGACAGAAGGGTGTAGTATAATCTTCACAGGAGTGTTATCATTACATTTACAGGAATTTTACAATGATTATATTCATAGAAGGGGGTAGTGACAAATTCACAAATGTGAAATTCTCACATTCACAGGAATGTCATTGAAATGTTCTCGGGAATGTTAATGTTAATATTCACAGTTGGGTATTCCCTTATTCACAACAGGGGGTAGTGTTATATTCACAGGAGTGTTATTGTCATATTTACAGGCGTGTTAATATGCTCACAGGAGGGTTACTAATATATTTATCAGAATTTCTATTATTTCTATCACAAAAGTTATTGTTGTATTAACAAAAGATTTTACAATTAACGCATGCAAGCTAAGAGGACAAAATATTCGCAAGAAATTGGGTCATCTACATAGTTTAGCCTTGTTGTTGATATGAATTGGTCAACGAATTGAAAGCATGCTGAAATTTAAACAATCACAATAGCGCTATTGATTCCAGTTAATCGAGTGTCCGTGACTTTAGACTGTTTCCGTAAATTATTGTTTTTTTGCTATTGGTAAATAGACCGATAGGAAGCGACTTTAAAGGGCAAATAGCACACTTTGTTAAAATTAACGGATTTTACATCAATACAACATTCTCCTACATAAATAGATATAATGCAAATATTTTTTGTTTTTGCAAGGTTTAAGGTGTATTCAAATTGTTATCATTTTATTCATAAAATCAAATGATTTTATCAGTTAATTGAGAAATTTTAAATTATATCAAAATATTTGTAAAAGCAAAACATTAATCCTTATTATAAAACAGTCTTTAGTTGAACGATGAACAGAAACGGTATACCCATTTTACAACAAGGGACATGTATTAATATGCGTGTATTTTTTTAACAGGCATATAACAAACAGAAGAAATTGATTGGAGTTAAAACTTGTGCTTTATTAAAATATCGAATAAGTTCGAAACTACAGGGTAGACAGACCTATTCTAGAAGGAAGAAAATGGAACAGGATTATAATGATAGCACAGATGATCTTCATCGTGAACTTGATATGCTTGAAACGAGAACTGGACTCTCTGACAAAGAAGCGGAAGAAAGATTTATATTGTGGTATGAGGATATATGCAAGGAACGTTTGGAAATGCTTAACTTGGAGGAAGAGTACAAACGTAAGATCGAGGAACTAGAAATATCGGAGGATGGTTACAGAAAGCGCATTAAGGAGTTAGAAAATGGTACTATTTCTTTACTTAAAACATTTGAGGAATCACAGTCGGAAATAGAAGGGTTGCGGGATAAATACGAAAGAAATGGAAGTGACGTTGATATTTATAACGAACCTTATGATATAGTTTCTAAAGAGAGAAATAGACTTAAAGAAGAGGATATTCGGAATAAAGAGAAAATAAGAAAATTAACAGATGAGAATAAAGAGCTAAGAATTTATGAAAATAATAGAGAAAGTAATCGAAATATAAAGAAAGAAGTAAAGACGTATAAGGATCGGATTAAAAGGTTGGAAGATGAAGTTAAAATGTTAAGACATTATGTAAAAGATGTAGATTGTTTTCGAAATGTCAAAACAGATAAAGTAAAATACAAAGACCCATTAGACAAGCTGGTGGTCATAACCAGTTCTGAGAGACTTAAAACTCTCGAAAGTGAAAATGCAAGGCTTAAAACTTTACTAGATAAATTAAAAAATAAAAACAAATGGCTTATTTCTAAGTTGGAGGTTTTAGAAACACAAGTACAAGCCAGAGACCCGGAGATAGCTAAAACATCTACTTGTGTAAAGTCCAAAACAGAAACAATAGTGATAAATAAGAAAAGTATTCCAACTTTTCTCCCAAAGATTGAGAGTGATTCTTTTGTTCATGTGACAGAGAAAAAGCGTTCGGGGTTCATTTCATCATTTTCAAAAGAGTCGCCAGAGATTCCATTTTTAAGATACGGTCTCGGGTACAGAGAATTGTACAAGCGTATGTTGAAAAGGCAGCAATCAAAAGATAAGGATATGCAATCTCTGTCATCCAGTCATTTGGAAAGTCTTTCAAAATATATAGTTTGATAAAAAACTATAAATATACGGAGATCAAGCACATACCGGAATAATGTCGAACATGTTTGCAATAAATTTTTTTATGTATGTGATTATTTTTCAAGTAAAGTGTAGTATTGGTATCATTTTAAGATGTTAGTCATGACTCCATTCAACGAATAAATATTATAACGCTTCTGTTTCATCCCCTTATGATTCCAGTTAATTGTCTTGAAAAAACTTCAATTAGCGAAAAATGAAATAATTGAATAAACTAGTTGATCTAAATTTGTTTTAAAAGACTTAGAAATTGTGTACCGACTGTATAATTTTACATAAAAGTAGAAATGTCATGGATACTTAGTCAAAATGTATAATAACGAAACATTTTCTCCGTACAATAATAAGTAAGTATGTCTTAAAGACTGTAAAATTTATTTTGAATGGGTTAAGTATATATTTTTTTAACATTACTAGAAGCTATATTGTGTAATTCAGGTAGAGTGTTTGGAATGTTAAAAGATTAAAAAGAATGCCTTCTTAATAAATTTGCAAAGAAAACACTGCATTCAAAATAATGATAGTCATCTAATACATTATGACCCATACGGATATTGAAGTAAAGTTGTCATCAAAGTTCATCAAGATACAGGATCTTTGGTTTCTCTTTATTACGTGATGTTTTAATATGATTGCAAATGATAATATAGTCATTTCACTTGTAATGGGAACGGCAATTGCATGAATGTGGGCGTGTAATAATTCAACATTCATTTGCAGTAGTCCTCGTGTATATAATAAAGATCAATTTAATTTATAAACGAGTCAATATTTTGCACGACAACTCAGCTATTTTATACATGATAAACAATTCACCTCTTGCTGTTCTTAAATGGACATGTCCATTATCCATTTTATCAAGTTGGTCAGCCAACAGTTTACATTCTAGCCAGGCAAGACTGCATGACTCTAATCTGGCGGAATAAAATAATCTCTTTCATATCTTTTTATATCTTTTTAGATCCTTGATTGTGTAATAAAAGTAAATACATTTTTTATCTGGTTATTATATACTATTGTGCAACAAAGTTGTTAGAGTCGATGACTTCCAATCCAGTTACCTCTCTTGCGTGGGTTCGATCCCCGGGAGATGCTTTGGTAGTTTAGCGCGGAGGAAGGTAGTCTAGTACTGGTGTTACTCTCCGGAAACTATACCCGCCTATATGACTGAAATACTGTTGGGAAAAGGCGTAAAATGAATCAAACAAACAAACAAACAAACAAACAAACAAACAAACAAAAGTTGTGTTCTTGTAATGCTAATCATAACAAACAGTAAAATAAAAGAAAATGTCTATTTCTTTAAAATACCATAATCTTAGAATTTTAAGTATTACTATTTACATGTCTTTAAATATTTACTAGATAATTCAAGTTTATGGGAGATAACTTGAAAAAGTGATCGATGAACTCCATTTTTCGCTCAAAATACTCAGAATTGATATCATTTTTATTTTTGAAAACAAACAGCGTATTTTTGGTATCTTGTTACAGTTTCAAAAAACATGCTCATTTGCGATATACATGAACTATCTTTTGTACTATTAGTTCTGTTGGTAATAATTATAGTGAAATAGTATTTTGTATGAGAGTCAAAATACTAGCACTTTATTTACGTTTTGCTACCAATACGACACATAACTGCATGTTAAGCACTACTTTTTTCAGTTGTAAATCATCTAACATGCACTTAATTCATTATTTGAACATTATTAAACACTTGTTTGACATTTCAAAAGAGTTAAAAAATGTGAATTTTGAAATTAAGATCAAGTAGAATTAAATTAAATTGTAAAATACAGTTTTCATTCTGTCTGCATTCCTATATGTTATTATAACATACGTCTTTCACTTCGTTTATCGATCGAAATTTAGTTCTTAAAGATAAAAGAAAGTCAACTCTGCAATGAACATTGATATCTTCCAGTCATGTAAAATGTAAATAATATTTAATATGAAACAGCAACATACAAAAACTACGCTTCAACATACACATTCTGGTCATTCTGTTTAATACGTAAATGAAAATTTGGCAGACGAACAATTTTACTATAAATGATTAACACTTTTGTTGTTATTGATTTGTTGTTGTTTATTTAATCGTGAAATTCAAAATTTCACCTTTTTTCACTCAAGCTGGTCTATAATTTTCAGTTTTTCTGTTTTTTAATTATCTCCAATGATACGAATTACACGAATTACAACAACAAATGCATCAATATCAAGGTATTCAAGAGGCGTGCAGATAAAATTTGTAATGAATTAATTCTAACGACATTGAAGTATTTAACTATAATAATTCGTTTATGTTGTTTAACAAATAAATAGAACAATATGAAAAAATGAAGGTTTTATCAAATGAAATGCTGACATTTTATTACATGGTTTCAGATTCAGATACATAATTCAAGTAACTATTGTAATAATAATTGCGCATTTTTGTTTCAATATTTGTTTTCACTTTATAGCTTTGTTAAACCGTGCTTATATAAAGAACTTTGTTCTATAAATAATATTTTAGTCTTGCTGTATTGAACATATCAGAACGTGCAAATAATTTGTACCAATTTAACATTAGTACAAACGCAAAAGAATGTGGCAATTCCCCCTCCTACCTACTTACGATTTATATAAATTATATGCGGCATCGATCAACACTTACAGTAGATTTCCTGTTATTGCAATTTCAAATATGAAAAAAGCAATTGTATAGAAAAAAGTCACACCATAACAATGTATATGTCTGGTGTAAGTGTTAGTAGTTTTCACTCCAGGTCACGGCAGTAAGCCACATTGAATTTACCAGAGAGTATTTCAGCCACCACATCGTTCATGGGCAGACTGTCCACTAATTGCCTTTACCTCCGCAAGGAACTGATAACTTAAGTTTATGCCAGAGCAGAGAGGTACAGTGGGAATGGCCGTAGAATTTTTTTTTTATGATCAATCACACTGAAAGTAACCTCTTATATATGCATGAAAAAGAGAAGATTTTTTTATGCATGTAAAATCATAATAGAGATTATAAAAAGCTTATATCTCGTGTCGCATACCGGTCATCTTGCACAATTATGCTGGCAATAGTATACAGCTAGCTGATCATTTTCACGGCTTCATGTATAAAAAACACTTCATATATTTTATTTACTTATGCTATTTTCCAACAATATATATTTTGTATTTAGCGGTTGACAAGCTTGTATCTGCTTCGTAAAAGGTACAAAAGTTTATTATGGCGACTCTAAAATTCCTATACGATATTACACTTAAAGTAATAATAATGGCATATTATATATTTTTACTATATTACAAAAATGACAATAACGTACTCAGTGATTATCGTATACGCTTAATTAACTTTTAATTAAATACTATATACGAAGGAAACTAGAATTTAATTATTGTAACAACACTTGATTTTTCAATCAACCAAAAATTCTGTCGTCACATTGCATTTTATTAATACAAAAATGCATATTTCTGAATAAACAAAAATCTTCGTCTCATGTCAAACTAAATTTTTTAAATTGAAGCTTTTTATGTTGTAATTGGTGATTAGCAAAGGTACGTACCTTTTAAAATATTTACAATATAATACTGTGAACTTTGAAAAATGACTTATAGATATATCTTCTTCCATATACAAGATGTACATGCAGTTAGATCTATTTTGAAAACGTGTCTCTTAGTTGAAGGGAAACAACTCAAGTCTTACCAAGATATATGAGATAAATATTACGTAAATAAAGTAAACAGATGAAGTTGTACTTCTAACGTTAAGTAACTTATAACATCTTGATACTTTCTCGAATATTCTTTTCAACTTTAATAAATTCTGAAAGTTACTTAACGACGTGTATTTAACTACATGTACTAGTAATTAAATCAGACCTTTAAGCGATGATAAAAATGAATTTTTGGCTGCTGTCGGTATTTTGGTACATTTAAAATCACATACGAATATGTAACACTCTTTGATAACATTTCTAACAATTCATATTTAATTAAGTGGAAAATCACGCACAACTGTAACATATTGTCATTAAATATAAATTCATTTCTTTACATAACAAATTTCACCGGTAAGAAGTTTTTGTCTCTTATCCCAGTATTCCCCATAGTATACATATCCCCTCGATGCACATTGCGCCCATCGCCGTTAAAGTCAATAGGTTCAGGAGATGCAAAATTTTGATCCATTTGTTCACGAACGGAATACGTCTGACTTTTTAACGATTCAAGCACATCGTCGTATGTCTCATTATCTTTAACTTCCGGTTTACGTTGTCGGTAGACAGGTCGGTTATTTGGGAAGGTTTTATTAGTCCTTGCTGTCAACTGAACTCTGTTGTTTGTCTCATCAAACCTCAGATTACTATCTACAGTCTTTGAACTGTTTCTTCTCTTAGCTGAATTATTGTTGTTGGTCTTTGGACCACCAGTTTTGTTTGAAGCATCCTTTGTTTTGACCCAGGAATCACGCATAGATTGAGCTTTTGTTGTTCGTATGAGACTTCCTTGGCTTGAAGTTTTTATTCTATGCCTTGGTTTTTGTATTCGCATGTCATCTCGGAAGTTAAGGTTTACTGTTTCTCCTTTGTCTAATGAGTCGTTGACATCGGATGAATTCAATGAAACATTTTGCGTAGCTTTTTGATCTAATGGCGGGCCAGATTTTTGATGGATTTTTGTATATGTTCCTGGTTTTTCAAACTGCTTTGGTGGTATCCAGTTATCTCTCTCAGGTACAGGCTGCTTTTTGTTTTCAGGGGGCGATAATTTCGTAGATAAAGACCAAGGAACTTTTTTCTCTTTAGGTGGCGTATCATCTTTCTTTTCATTTTCGTTCAAATTTGCAGAATCGGGTTTTAGCGGCGTTACTGGCTCAAGATATTTGACCTCTATCGGTAGACTTGCAAATGACCTTCTGATTGGATGTCCAAGGACAACTCTCACATCTTCTACGTACATCTTTGCACTTTTATGCTTAAGCTTAAGCTTTTCTAGGCGTATTGCATATTTATTCAAGTCCCTGTTTAATTTTTCACTTATTGCATTTGCAACAACAGCATTTCTAACTACATGTCCTTTACCCATAATCAGCGAATAATCGATTTGTTCCTTTTCGCGTTTGAGTTGTTTTACTTTATTTAAAAGAATTTGTGTTTCTTTTTGAACAGAATCTAATTGTAGATCGTAGGTATCAAGTTCTACCTGGGCATCATCTATTGCAATGCGCTTCTTCTTAAAAAGTTTACCACCAGCAAATGGACCTTGCGTTGGAATAGCCTCCTCTTCCTCTCTCATCTTTCTCACTTTGTCCAACGCTTTCTTCCAATTTCTCTCAAGCATAATATTGCCTGGATCAGTTAGTTTTTCAATCTTTTCTAACCGCTTTAACCTCTCTCCCAATTCGTTGTTTTCTTCCTGAAGTTTTTCTATCAGACCTTTTTGCTCTTTTTTATCTTTATTTAGCTGCTTTAACTTCGCTGCATCTGGACCATGTTCAAGAATGCTTTTCAATTGTTTGTTTTCTTGATAAGCAGTCTCGTAGGTAGCAACGAGTTCATCCCGTTCCTTTTCCAACTCACGAATTGTCTTCTTGTATTTTATTTCTGATTCTAAAAGTGTATCACGGTGTTTTTTCAGTGTGTCGTATGGGAGTTGTTCCTTTCGGTGACGATTTTTCCACTTATCTCCCTTCCTATGATCAATTATCAATGGTAATGGTTCTCCCGGTTGTCGTTCATGTTCCTCCACCTCAGGACGATTTACCACCGTATACATGTTTCTTTAATTGACCTCAGTAAACATGAAGATGAGTTACCTAGAAATACAATAATTTAAAAACTATATTCGTCAATCATATTATGTGAGTGACACACTTTTGATTTTACAATCATATGTAATTATTGTTTTGTTATAGAGACGTTTTTTAATTACTCGTGTAACTACTATAATATAATCTTTCCACTTATCCGGTAATCTTTTCACAATATTGTGAATATAAATATATATGTTTATTCAAAAATAATTATTACCCAAACCCTACTAGTCTATAGTAAAATTAAGTATAAGGGAAATCTGATAAATTAGTCCGATGCATGAATATTTTGAACTTTAACCAAAGTCATTAAACAGTAATACATGTGCATGTTAGTAATTTAGTTAGATGACATGATTTATGTATTTACTGTTAAATGATTGAAAAATTTTGTCTTATGGCATAAAATATAACTAATATTGAAAAGTCTTACCAATTCTCAAAACAAAAATTTTCCGGCGTTAAGTCATTATTGTTATTCTTTAAATGTCCCATCTTAAAATGGAGTATTTAAATTTTGCGACAACTCAACCATATGATTGTGTTTTATTAAAAGAATGCCGCAAGTGAAGATCGAATGGAATCCGATATACCGCTATTGTTTAAATGAAAAGAAAATTGTTTGTTTAATTATATTAAAACGAGATTGGTAATTCAAGACTACCGCTACCAGGCAAATTAGTTCTTTTTGTTAAATTTTAAATACAACAAAGCGCATCTTTTAACATATGTCATATTCTGAGAGCTCATTTAATTTCTTATTTCATAGCGAGTGTTTGTGTAGCTACAAGGAGATACATAAAAATGCATACTTTCATGTCGTTATAGTAAGTGCCCGTAGTTATGTGCGATTTATAAAGCATCATTACCTAAAAGAATATTCAAGTCCAATTAAAAAAAAAAGAATTAAATGTAAACTGTAGTCTGTATCAGCAAGAGGAATTTCAAAAAGACGGGGGTGTACTACTAAACGATCCTCTCCGGTCTCCGGTCTTCGACAGTCACCGGTTACTCCAAAGACTTTCTTCTATTGATACTATATTTTTGATACAAACGTGTTTTTTTCCAAACATTTTAGAAAACACTTACACCAGATATCTTTAAATCATTTAAACTTATCCCCACAGGAAAACCTTTTAACTTGTTTGTTAATTTGTATGCGTGCGTGTTGATTCCGCTGACCAACTGGCTGCTCAGCCTTTTGGTTTTTAAAATAAATATATCAACAAATCATGACAGATATGTGTATATTTCTTTAAGTTATAAATATAGTTTTGACCTGAAATGAACTGTTCGAATATCAAAGTTGTATTACATTCCAAAAGATGACATTTACATGTCGTAGAGTATTCATATGCTAAAATTGTGAAAATATCTTCTGAAGACTAGAGGATAGTATCCCTTGAATCGGCCAATTCCAGACAAAATGAAAATCAAGACCATTTAATGGAAGTTTAAATTTAAAATTCATGTCAAAACGAGTAAATATCTAAGAAAACATAACATACACAGATTACATATTTTTTTTTTACATTTTATTTCTTTTTCCCCTGTAATATAAAAAATTGCTGAAACAATATATAATTTGATAAAAGAAATCTTAAAATATAGTTGAGATTTCGACCAAATGGAAAATGTATGCCAGTTTGATTCTTGATATTGATTTACAATTTTGAAACACTCACACGCACGCACGCACACCCGCGCGCACGCACACACACACACATCATCCCACGCACGCACGCATTCACACGTTTTTTATTCAATAGAAGTCATCATAACAGATCTAAATTGTAAATGTATTCACGGGATTTTCCACTGCTTACAGACGCGCCTCCTTGTCCCTTTTCAAATACTGTTTTCTCAACATGTTTAACCCCGTAGTTAGGCAAATCAACTCCGTGTTCATCATTTATATTTCTGGTTTGTTGCGTCCGGTCATAATCGTTTTTATCCTCGTTTTTATATTGTACTCTCGACTGAAACATTTGTCTTCTTTCATGATCTTTGTATTGCTTTGAAACATCGGCTAACACTTCGTCATACGCAGAAATGTTTCGTGAAGAAACCATTTCCTCATCCGGTGCCTCTCCTGCATGTCTTCGATTATCTTCTGTCAATCCCTTTGCCCTTGGAACTTTTGAATCTCTTGTGTTTCTATTTTTAAATCTAAGCTCAGAAGGCATCGCCTGTGTGTTTCGTTTTATTTTATCACCAGAATATGTCCTCTGCTTAAACCTTACATCTTTTGCTATTCCACTCTCATTAATTGCCTCACTTTGATCATCTGACGTACCTTTTTCATTTGAAATCATGGTTTTAGTTTCACCTTCAATAAGTTTAGCATCATTAGACTTTTTGTTCGTTTTCCTATAGCGACTGATCGGTTCAAAACCGTTGGCGTATCTTCCATTTTGTTCATTATTACATCTTGCATTTCTCCCCGTTTCCCAGCTACGTTGCCTTGGTATAAACCGGATTTCTTCGCCCAAATTAGTTGTTTTTCTTTGTGCCTTCTCTAGTGACTCAACAATATTAATTTCCTTTTTAGTGTCCAACATATCGTCAGCACCACATTCATAATCTAGTTCGTCAATGTCAGACATTGATTCTAAATTGGCTGAAAGTTGCGGGGATAAATCTCTAGAACTAGATTTAGAAATTTCTGAATTTGCACTTCTGCGACTCTTTGCTGAGGCAGACAAGATTTCTTCAGAGTTCGGTCTAGTTGACGGTATTCTTTTCGGAACATAAGACATAGATTCTTGTCTTCTTGAACTACTTGACTGAACAGATGCCCTCCCTTTAGTCTTATCTCTGTATGCAAAGGGTGTTTTACCGCCAAACTTTTCCACTTCATTTAGCTTTATGGTTAGATGGCGCCAATGTTCCGCAATAGGTGAACCAAAACCTTCAGTTTCATCCGGAGTTCGTCTTATATTCCTTGACCCCTGTTTCGTTGCACTTTGATCTTCATACGATTCATGAGTAACTTCTTTCGCGTGAGGTCTAGTAAATGTACGTATATCATCAGATGCATGATATTTATCATGAACTATGTCATAATCTGGAGTATTTCTTTTAATCATCAACTGTCTTTTCTTGCTCTCCTTTGTCGAAATGTTTCGTGTTTCCGCAATCGGCTTTGATATGCCTTGTTTATCACCTAAATTATTATTGTTAGAGGGAGGATTCGTTCGTATTTGTTCATCAACTAAATTAGTTTGTGTTTGTCGTGTTCGAAAATATTTGTTCCCAGTTTGTTTAATTTGTGCTGTCTCAACTGGTACTTCCAAATCCTCTGAAGAAATATCCTTAAGCTGTTTAGTTTTCTGTCTCAAATTTTCTAGGCGGTTTTCGAATTCCTCCAGATCTTTATCTAGTTTTTCGTTGATGGCCTTAGCTACTGATGAATTTCTGGTAATTGCTCCTTTTCCGATAAAATAAGCATAATCTATGCTTCCTTTATTTTGCTTCATTCTTCTTATTTTATTCAAAAGTATCTGTGTTTCTTTCTCAAGTGTGTCGATGTGTAAATCATGAGCATCCTGCTTTTCGAACTCTTCGTCAGTAACAGATTTCAAATCTCTCTTATTCGGTTTTCTTGAAGAGGCAAACGGCCCTTGTGTTGACAGTAAGGTATCTTTTTCTTCGCGTCTCTTTCGTCCCTTTTCGATTGCTTCCCGCCATTTCTTTTCACGATAATAATCTTTTTCGGAAAGGAACATTTTTTCTAGTTCCTTTACTCTGTCTTGTAATTCAGCATTTTCTGTGTTCACTATTTCTAATTCGCTCAAGATTTTCTTCTTCTCTTGTTTTAACTTTTTTATATTTTGTGATTCTGGTCCGTGCATCAAATGACTTTTGAGCTGTTTGTTTTCTTTGTAAGTTGGTTCGTACAGCTTAAGTAGGTCTTCTTTCTCTTTTTCAAGTTCTTTTATTCTCTTGATATACTTCATTTCGGATTCAAGTAAACTATCTCTTTGTTCCTTTATATCTTCGTATGTTGCCTTTTTCTTTTTATGAGTTTGATTTTCTTGGCGGTGGTTTATTATTTGTGGTGCCGGTTCCCCTTTAGCAGGCTGGTAATCTTCAATATCAGGAGCCTCGGGTTTCGGCACGACTGTGAACATCTTGTACACTTTAAACTGGAATGTTGAAAAATATAAATAATTATTGACTTTATATAGATTTAAAGTCGTGCTGTTTCGTTTCTTCAAAGTGAATCTTTCTATGATCACTTCTTTTATTCCATTGACATTTAAATTTAATATAAATAGGGCGTTGTTTTATTCTTCAAAGATAATGCAGTATATACGACCAGGTGAGCTGAAATACATGTAATCACTTCAGAATAAAAATTCAGAAACTTGTTATAAAATAATCCTGTAACGGATGATGACTAACAGTTTTCTCTGAAAGATTTTCATAAAAAAATCAATTTACATTTACGGTATCAACAGTATGAATATTTTTGACATCAAATCTGAATTTGTTCATTTGGTTTTCAAATAAACGTCGGTCATCATATAACATACAACACAAGTGATGTCAGCTTATAAACATGCTATATTTAAGAAACATTTCATAATAAAAAATAAAAACATGACTACAAAAATGTGCATATAAGATAATGATTACCTTTTCGCGTTTATTTCCGATTAAAATCAACGAATATTTGTTTTAACATACTAATTATACTATTTGCCTCAATGGTTCGATTGACACGATATCTGCTTTCATGCTGTTACAGTTAACACAAGTGTAACAGAACTTGATACTCTCCAATAGATATTCATACATGATTCCATTGTCTTCTGTAATGGGTAGTTACAAAGACGTAACAAAGATATTCCGAAATGGAAAACAACAGTTTTGATATATTGTTTTTATGTAGGTTTATATATGTCACCAGTTAATGTAGCAAATGGATTTGAAACTACTTAACTACATCACCCCTGTTCAAGATTTTTATATAAAATGATAACAAGGGTTTTATATCTAATTATACTAGACATGTTTTATGTTGAATGATAACTGATATATATAATAAATTAAGATAATATTGATAATAAAATTCCCGTTTAATACATTAGGAAGAAATACCCCTAATAAAAGATTGAAGAAAAGTTTAATATTTGCTATCCTATTGTAGCTTTGAATATATCGGGAAAAGGGAGATAAATGTGCAATGGATTGCACATACGACTGTTGATGATCTCCCTTGTAATAATTCAATCAATGACAGAAGAACAGGAAAAGATAGATAAAGAAAACGTGTTATTTGTTTCATTTTATTATATTTATTTGTATCAATCAATCAATCAATCAATCAATCAATATGCAATGAGATACACATGCATTGTACGTGTTACACAGTAGAAATATCAATTATAAATTTCAGAAGTCTTTTTTGCTATGAGTTTAATGTTCGCTAGCCTATGTAACGTACTATTGTTTAATACAGGAGTGGACACATGTGTTACGTATATGTGTGTTGTATACTGAACTTTTGTGGTGTGGTACGGTGTTGTGTTTTCAGTTTTGTTTTACATTAAGTCTCTCTTTCTTTTTTCATCCGAAAAAAAATCCAGCGTCTATAATTAGTGTCGAATGCTCTTACTATATTTAGCAGTGTATTGAATGTATGAGGTATACGATACTGCATTGTTTTGCGTTGTACATTAGTAGTATTCTTTTACATTATTTTTTTACATTGCATTCCATTGCAAAACAATGTATTACATTTTTTTGTAGTACCGAATGATAAGGTATACGGTATTGCATTATGTTGCGTTATGTTTAGTATTATTTTAAATTGCATTTCATTGTATTCCTTTCTATCAAATTGAATTGTTTTATACTGATTTCTATTGTATTGTATTGTATTGGAACAGAACAGAATATTATTTTATTTTTGACTTGTTTATAGTTATCATACATAATGTGATTTTGCATTGATCATAATGCATACACAATACATTTGAATAATAACAAACTTAAAAGACAATGTCACGTTACATTTTTAAGTCGTTAATAATCATTCTAGAACTTTACAATGTATTTAAATCAACAAAATTGATATCATAGTGTTGAGAATAAACTGTTTTAAACGTTATTTAATATACATATTTACATAACAGATATATGTCAGAAAAATTTACACTTTCCCCATAGATTTTACTGAATATCTAAAAAATGATTCACGTGACATCTATTGTATTGGATGTTGCATAAAGTTGTATGAAGTATTCGAGGGTTGATCTCTACATTCGTAAACTTTTCATGTATTTTTAATTATTTCTTGTTCTTGGCATAGTTTCAATCCGTTATCTTTTCCCTATGTTTATTGGAACAATTACTACAAAAAGAATTATCAAATAACCATAATTCGTATTTACATTCCATGGTAACGCGCCACCGTCCCGTCTGACTGAATGATTGAAACCCAGAGAATAACCTCTTTATACATTTCGATTTTCATTCAAAACACCGTTACATCAAGTAAGAATTTGACGTATTTTGATGTTATCTTTGACAGAATGAACATCATTTTAAAGAAGGCAGTTGTTAACGTCTATGGAACCATAATGAATTGTCTTGAACGACCTGAAAATCGCGCGGACAAACAGTTTGTTCAGGATTAAGGCAAAGGCCTAGGGAAACTTTTAAATGTTGAAGAAGAACAGATGCAATGTTTCAATGAGCCGCGCACTGGTACTTAAATGGCATAAAAAGGCTAATAAATGGAAGGACTGACCTAGAGGATGACTACAGGTATGGCCGAGAAAGAACAAAGAGGACATCATCTTTGGCGTCGATTCAACGAACTTTTAAAGTCGACCGAAGACTGACTTTTCGGAAGTGTCTGATATTATCGGCCTTGATTACGAAACTTTACTGCGCATAATTACAGATGATATATATGATAAAATATGATAATAATGTTTTGGTAAAAAAGCCACGAACCTTGCAATTTGATAGAATTAAATTTGTTTTGAAGAACTCCTCAAACTTTTGTGGGAAAGAATCTTTTTATTTATATGTGAAGACACCTTGGTATAGTGTGAGTCTACGAATATCTAGATTATTTAGTTTTAAGAACATAGTATCAAGTATTACATTGAATATTAAGTATTGTATTATATTATTTTGTACTAAATCACTTTAAATTACATGACATTGAATTGTTTTGCATTGTGTTGAAGTTATGGAAGTTTATAACTATATTTTTTTTTTCACTGCGTTCGTTCACTTTAATTGCTGTGTTATTAGTAGCATACACACTTACTGAATAAAATATCAAGATTTATATGGTGCTTAAAAAAAAAGTTTTATCAATTTATTGGTGTCTTTTTCTACTTCTACTATAATTCCCTTTCCAAAGATGGTCTTTCTATAAATGTTAATGGTGCCTGTTCTATGATATCTGAAGGAGGTTCGTGTCTTTTCTTCGTATGTTTTTGCTTCTCATTAGCGTTATATTTTTTATCGCGAAAATTATGCACCGTGTTATTAAATTCTTGATAAACATCCCTTGCAGACTGCTTTTGTTGGTTGTGCAGATCATGCAGCACCTCATCATACGCACTTTCGTCTCGTTTCTCAATAACCTCTCCGTCAAGCACACCTCTTAAATGCATTAAATTCTTCTTCTTTTTGATGACTAATTTGAAATCTTTTATCGGTTTGATTGAACCAGTTTCACTCTCTGAGAAGACGGGTAAGTCGCTTTCGCTTTTCCACGAGTCTACAGATCCTGACCTTATTGAAATCCTATCTATAGGTGGTAAAGTAACAGGTAGCCTATGTTTCCTAGCAGATGCTCTAGAATGTGTCGATGCTTGATTGATATCTAAACTACTTTTTGATTTAAATCTTGACTGTTTTATATTACCAAGCCGGTTTCGATCGAGTTTAGGTTTTTGCAGTCTTCCTGCTGGATTCGCAACATTTGCTTTTGGGTTCATAATCATGTTTTCATAATCATAGATATCCTGTTCCCTCTTCAACTGATCAACACTCTTTGGTTCAATCTTGGATTTTTGAAAATTTGATTGTGCATAGGACATGTTTGTATTTCTAAGTCTAGGCAAATGTTCAACATGCGTATTTCTGTTCATTTTACTTAGTTTCTGATTTGATTTCATTGGAACTGTTTCTTCTGTATGGCTTACGTCTTTAGTCGGTAGCTGCTGTTTATCTTTGATTTTCCCTTGACTGTTAATTTGTTTCACAACTCTGTTAGCGCTATCACCACCAGTTGCAGCAAGTGACTTACTTCTTTTCTTCTCCTTGTTTGCTGACCTGTCGACTATGTCCACATTCTCTTCTTCCCTCGCATATAAAGCCTCGTCCATTCTCTTCTGTGCGTTAGTTGGCATCTGAACTTTCTTGCGAGGTTGATCTACTCTATTAAGAAATACCTTATTTATTTGTTTCATACTATCATTTGACGTCCGATCCATCATTGGACTTTCTTGTCGCCTAACTACCAATTTCTTTGCATAGTTTTTACGCGTTTGAGTTGAAGACACTTTCTCTGACATACTAAATTTAGCTTCATGTATTTTGGATTTCTTGATTTCATACTGTTCTATATATTTCATAGCTTCTTGGTTTATGCTCTTTAAATCTAAAACGTTTGGGAAATCGGTCTGTACAGCAATATTTGAATTTGATTTTATTGTTCGCTTTTTCTTTACTTTATGTTGGTCTGTTTCAACAGGTTTCTGTTCAGTTAAAGTTTCCGTTTGTGTTTCTCTTGTTGTGTACGTTTCAGGTTGATCTAAAACCATCGTTTTTTCACTTCCTGTTTTATTATCAGAATTAATTACAGGATCTGTTTTAAGTTTGGCCTTATCTTCCTCTTTTTGTTCAATTTGTTCCTTTATATCATCGTGTTTACTTTTCGCAATATCCAATTCGGTTTTAAATTTTGTTAAATCTTCATCTAGTTTGTCATATATTGCTTTCTCTAGAACAGAGTTTCTGACGATCGCACCTTTACTCATCAAGATAGCATAATCCAGTTTTTCTTTCTGTTTCTTTATATATTTCACATTGTTTAACAATATCTGAATTTCTTTTTCGACAGTATCTAATTGTAAATCATACTCGTCGTCTTCCTTCATATTTTTCTTTTCCGGGACTTTCTTACCCTTTTCATTATCTTTTGCGGGAAAAGGTCCCTGTGCGACTACAGTTTCATTTTCTTTCGTTTTCTTACTTTCGGAAAGGACATCGTGCCAATTCTTTTCTAATAAGTTATCTCTCATGGGTTCATTTTTCTTTATCAGCTCTTGCATTTGCTCTGTTAACCTTTTATTTTCATCTTTTAGTGTATCTACTTCTTCACCCAACTCTTTCCTGGCCTTACGTAACTTTTTCATCTTAACAGCATCCGGTCCGTGCTCTATAATACTTTTCAGTACTTTATTTTCATCATATGTAGGTTCATAAATTTTGATAAGCTCTGCCTTTTCTTTCTCCAATTGTTTAATGGTCTTTTTATATCTTATCTCTGATTCTAGAAGTTCATCGCGGTGCTGTTTCAGATGTTTATAAGTTGTCTCTTCATTCCGCAACTTCTCGGACCATCTTTTACTGTCTGGATCATTCCGATGGTTGATAATCTCAGGACGAGGCTCCGAGGCGTCCCTCCGATGATAATGAACTTGAGGATAATTTACAATTGTAAACATGTCTGTCGTTGCTATTATATTCCTTACATTCCTGAAGAAATACAAAATAGATAACTATCAACAAAAATATCAATTGTTATACTATTTTAGATAATACGTTTAAAATTTTTATCCTATTTTCTTTCTTTACATGCTCTGCGAAAAAGTCAATAGGACAGCGTTTAATTTATAGACCTTAGATTTCTGAGATCGAGACTGCCTTTCCGTAATATTTGGTTCACGACCATTCGTCCCAACCAACCACATTTCAGGTAATTTATTGGCAGAAGTTGCCATGACAATTTAAAGCGAATAACCCGTTAGGTAACGCCCAAACCTATCCTGATACTATTCAACCCACGCTTATAAAGAAAACGTCAAAATAAATAAACTTTCCTTCCAAATAGTTTTTAAATATACATTGTGTTGATATTATGAAAAGGGATTTATTTGATATCTAAGTAAGTGATTCCTCATCTTACACCCAGCAACATGACGTTACAGATCATACATGTGTATTAACAAAACAAAACGTTTACCCCTCGCCCACCCCATCCCCAAATTTTCGCCTTGATATTATCATTAATTATTTAAAAAAAATACAAAAATAATTAAAATAAATACGAATATCTCCTTACAATAATACTTAACAATATATCTATGACAACATACCTTCATGACCCGTACTTTATCTACTAAACTTCATCTTAATCAATAATATTAATAAAAACAACAATAAAACTTACCCAAGATTGATTTACAGTATATCTCGCATTCCGACTGTTTCCGGTCTGCTTTTTTACAGTGGTCTAACAGACTAAAGGTCAATCAGTAACGATCTGATTAAATACCAGTACTTTTGGTGCGATAAAAAAGTCATTAGAGCAGATACATATCTTTTGTGTAGATCTTATTTTGTAGTGACAACGTGAAATCCTATACTCCTCAACAACTTTCATTGTTTCATAGCCTTTATAAAGGTAGGCAACTCTTCGGTGTATCACATTTTTAAGATTTACTGTGTTACCTCCCTTCTAAGTTATTCTATTGTCATAGGTCTAGATAGTTTTAAAGTCTAGAAAAAATATTCATGCTAGAGTTATGAACCTTGTCACACATAATGTAGGTGATAATAAGCAACACATATTTGAAGTTTGAAGTAGATACATTTAGAAATGAAGAAGTTTTAGTAAGAAATAACATTTTTTAACATAAATTCTAAGTTCAAAAAATTAAAAGATAGTTCTGAAAAATGTGTGCTAGAGTTATAAATCTCATCACATATCCTATGTGTGATATGGAACATATATTTGAAGTTTGAAGTAGGTAATGGTAAGAAATATATTATAAAGTTATAGTAAAAAATAAAAAATAGAATAAAATAAGATAATTACTACACAAAAACTATAATTTGAAATCTTGACGTTGACGCGAAGATTAGGACAGCTTTCCATAATGCTTCGTATAGTCGAGCTGAAAATTGAATAAAACAGTGAGAATGCTCTTAGAATAAATATAACATTTATTGAGTAACAACAAGAAATCAACAAATTAATTCAGAAGCACAGTTTATTAAAAATGATTTCGAAGTCTTTTAGGCTTGACCTTGACCTTGACCTCACAAAGCAATGACGGTTCCTGCTGTTTGTTTATTTCCCATATAGGTATAAATCTGTGTGTGCTATATATAGTCATAACGTTAACCTTTCCGCCTCGCCTTCCAATTTCGCTGATTATATCACAATTGGTTGCTAAACGAAGTTTTAATTCCATACCTAGAAATCTCAGATCGTCTGTCTCGGGCACTTGCCGGTCTTTAATGGGAATGGCAGCAATTCGCTTCTTTAATTCCTGGAATATATATGCGAATATACCGTTTAACCTTTATAAAGCTTAACCTTGCTGAAACTGAAAGTGATTAGCTTTTGCCGTTAGTAAAGAGGTCGACCAGCCAGCACATCCGTGAAGTTTGACCATGGCAGACTCTATTATGTTGGCTGACTATCTTCAAATTTTCATCTCGATATCCCGAATATTAATAAATGTCTGTTAAACATGTAAGCTATATAAGTCCATTTAAGAATTCTAGCGGTTTTTGGGTAAATAATAACAACCCATTTATTATAGTTGAAGATCGGTGCTTTTCTGGGAGAAAGGGAGAGTGCGAAAACAGAAAAAAATACAGATAATTATCAAAGTACTTTTAATGAGACTGTGGGTAAAATATCAGTATCTATTAGATGTCAGGTGCATAAACTTATTCTGTTGTTAATTCAATTGAATATGAAATTGTTTTGATAAAATCTAGTTAATGACTGAGGTAATCTAAAAAGAAAAAATCAAATCGAATGTAGTAACAAAAAAAAATGAATAAAGGGGAAAAAACAAGAAAAATAACGATTATTTTTTTTAAAGACAAGCTTTCCGGACATGTGAACATCTTTCAATATTACCTGTGCTAGTGCAGCTTTTATCTTGCGATTTGAAGAACGCAGTGATCTTCTTTCTTCGAAATTATCATCTCCTCCTAATGAATGAAACTTACACCCACTTCTCGTGCGTGACTCATCTGAACCGTTCCCATGCCGACTGTTCGTGCGAGAATTCGCCATATCTTGTTCACGCCTACTCCTTGAGCACGATTCGGCAGGAAAGTATATAATTCCATTGCTTGAGAGTGATTCGAATGGGTGGTTCTTGCTCCTACTCCTAGCCCTTGACTTAGCTTGGTGGTTCTTTCTCCTACTCCTAGTCCTTGACTCGGCTGGGTGATATTCGCACCCACTCCTTGTCTGTGACTCCTCTTTCTGGCATTCACGTCCACTTCTTGAGCGTGACTTACTGGTACTCTGGTTTAAAATAATCACATTTTATGTCTTATACACATTCATAGAAATTTTAGCATATATATATATATATATATATATATATATATATATATATATATATATATATAATATATATATATATATATATATATATATATATATATATATATATATATATATATATATATAAGTAGGTAAGTCGTGTTTGTATTCAAAACCAACGTAATGTGTTTGCGACCAGCACGGATCCAGACCAGTCTGCGCATCCGTGCAGTCTGATCAGGATCCATGCTGTTCGCTTACAAACCCTATAACAAGTAGAGAAACTGATAGCGAACAGCATGGAACCTGATCAGTCTGGATCCATGTTCGTCGCAAATGCATTATGTTGGTTTTGTCATGACGTGGCTCATTTGTCAGTCAAATTCTTAAGCTTATCGTCTGCACTAAAATGTAATAATTTCTACCAATACAGAGAGAATAAGTGAGCTGTTTTTTTTCCCTACAAATATGGAATTTATTTTCATCGAGTGGTTTTTTATTATGTAATTATGTAATTTTTGCACTTTTTTTACCTTACCATTTGAAAGACTTAATGAAGCTAGACACCAGTGAAAATAGAAAAAAATGTGTTTCACTGAAGTGGAAAATATATTTACATTGAAAATACGGAAAACGAGAATATGCAGTTTATTTCCTGTCCTGAATATTTCTCAATATTTCTTGTATATGTATATAATAAAACTGTCCCTTGTTAACTGTTATATGGCATAATCTTTGCCATTTAAAGCTCTCTACAGAACTAAATGACAAACAACATAACTAGTTCATTAGTGAACCTTCGTCTGTGATAAGAGGAGGTTGAAAAAAAAATATGAAAATTTATCAGCATGTTCCCAAGGTAACGATGTCAGCTGATAGAATAATTCACTTGTAGAAAACACGTTTTATGTTCAATTTGTGCAGACATTCATAGTATAAATGTCTTTGGGGAAAATGAGGGGAGGTTTTAAATATCAAAACGGAGACAAATAGTGTATTACCGAACAATGTAAAATCTCATGAATTTTTGAGCTTATGTATTCGTAATATGCAAGTAAAGTTTTGAATGGTATGGTAGAAAGTGTATATAATGGCACAACCAATAAATGTTAACTTCTTTAAGAAGGCCAAATATGAAATTTAATAACGTTGCTTGCAACCTGAAGAAAGTAGCGATGAATGTGAGATGATTTGTCATAATAGTAGCAAAATGTAACAAAAATAAAAGCTATTCTTTGGCATAATGGGCCTTTAAGAAAATTTGTTGGAAAATTGTTCATTTTTATTTTTATGAACATACAAAAGGAAAAAAAGGTACACACTAATAGGCAGATGATTTGAAAAAAAATCACTTTAAATAAACAGTTCTCGCGTAATTGCTATATATACCGGTTTCCGTTTTATGTGACCACTTTTTGACTGCTTACAAGCGTGCAGCGTCTCTGTGCGCGACCTTTGTCGTCTTGTCGTCGGCATTTGTCGTCTGCAAAAAAACTAATAGTAAAATTTGATTTTAACCATGCAAATTGTTATGATATTTATATTACATGGTGAAAAAAGCGTACATACATGCCCTTGAACAAGGCATCATGTGTGTGAGACCAGTTTTGGCAACGGTCGATTTTCATCAATTGGTAAATGAATGACTTGAAAGGCGGACTTAAAAGGAACAGATAACAATTCTAAAAATTGAGAGCGTGTTTCTTAATTAAGCTTAAACACGATTTGAGCCGTGTCACGACAAAACCAACATAGTGCGTTTGCGACCAGCATAGATCCAGACCAGCCTGCGCATCCGCGCAGTCTGATCAGGATCCATGCTGTTCGCTTACAAACTCTATTACAAGTAGAGAAACTGATAGCGAACAGAATGGATCCTGATCAGACTGCGCGGATGCGCAGGCTGGTCTGGATCCATGCTGGTCGCAAACGCACTATGTTGGTTTTGTCGTGACGCGGCTCATTTATATTACTTACATTCTATAATTATATAATTATCATAACGATAATATAGGAGAAGAATTCCATAGGACACTTTGTCTTTCATTCTAATCCTGTTTTTTTTAAAGAATAGATCTACTTAAATGCTTTGTGTACATTGTAAATTGTAACTTATATTATATATATATTCTACGAAGTAAAATAAGTTTAAACTAACAATAATATAGATTTTCGTTATATATCAGATTTAACATAATGATAATTTTAAATTAGAAACGTATACAAACTTGAGCTATCGTCCTGCAACCCAACTTTGTTACTCAATCCACCGACTGACAGGACAAGGTCGCCACAAGACTGCAAACGTCAAACTTATGTTGAATTTGCTGTTTCTCTTTTAACTATTTCTTTTCAATACTTGTCATCCGAAAAAAATAAGTCTGGTGTGTGTAATCTTCTAACTGTAGTTGTCAACGTAACGACGTTAAGCTACGACGTTACAGACGTCATTTGAACCGACGTCCATTGAGCGTACGTGATTTGAACCGACGTCATTGAGCGTACGTGAATGATCAAAAATAGATTTTTTAAAATATATCTGTGTCATAATCATTGTTAAAAAAGAATGGTCATAAAATTTAATAATAATGCTGGAAATTTCTAAGTGATTTTATTTGTAATCTCTGAATATGCTTTGGACAATAGAAATGAATAAGTGTGATGATATGATGGATACACGCTTTCAACAACAGTTTAAATTTGTAAATTTGGACCAAAAGATGATTTCTTTTTATAAAAGATAATTGAACTTTGTTCTTCGTAAAAGTTTGCTTAGATTTCAGCAGTGTAACAAGATACATTTCTGAAGTTTTCTGAAATCTTTATCAGACTTTTGACTTCGATAGCGATATATTTTATATCACATATAAGGACAATAAGTTGAAAGTCAAAATGCCACCTTTCTTTCGTAATATTGCTACGCATACTTTTAAATTTGTGACGAGGGGTATTGTACTCTCTAACAGACAATGTACGTAGTCTCTAGTGGCCATGATATTCTACACAATTGACAGTAATGATAACATTTTTTTCCAGATATTATTACCATTGACAGAATACGTAGTCCGTGTTTTATTTCTTGTGTAATTACTTTGTAACGACTCTGTGTCTTTTATGCCCCCAGCTGTCTAGATATTGAAAAGAGAAAAAAAACGACTTTATCATTAACCTTTACCAGAATATTAACATACATAATATAAAGAGTATGTATGGTTCCACGTTAGGGCCATCGGGTACATTTTATTGATTTTATCAATGGAATACGAAAATGTCGATGGCCATAACGGAATAACGTTATGCTGAGAGTGGTAATATTTACGTAATATTGTTATTTGAACATATAACATCAACATTTATCACATAAACCATGAAACTGAAGATAATAAAGTGATTTAATAGAAACGATAATATACTAGTCATTTGCTTATGTTTACCTTGGTATTTATATATTAATACATTCCATATGTAAACATATATAAGTTGTTTATAAAAAGGGGTTTTTAACTAAGAGTTTCTACGCAAATTAAGTATTTGTTCCATTTTGTTCTCAGTATCATCTTAGACTATATAATTATATAGAGTCCCTCCTACCTCAAACCACCCCCAAAAAGACATTATTATACATATATAAAACGATAAAATTATATGTAACACATGTAAAGATGTTTTTTCCGTATATAAGAATTTCCGTATATAATACTTACGAAAAAACGGCGGGTGCCTTTTCAACATCATGAATTCCCGATTTTACCTTCGCGCGAAGTCACAAATTACGATTTCAACTTCACAAATTCACCATTTCAACTTCATGATTTCACGATTTCACGAATTCATTTTTGCGAATTCACGATTTAAACTTGATGTTGAAATTGTGAATTCATGAAGTTGAAATTGTGGATCCGTGAAGTCAAACGAAATTGAAATCGTGAATTTGTGAATTTGAAATCGTGAATTCACGAAGCTGAATTTATGAAGTTGAAAAAGTGAATTTACTAAGTTAGAATTGTGAATTCACGAAGATGAAATCGGAAATTCATGAAGTTGAAGTGTTTTTAGTAGATACTGCATACTTTTTTCGTTTCTCAAAGTCACAGTGTTATATAAAATCTGACGCTATTAAGTGCGTACTTTACTCGTGACAAATAAAACCATAAGATACTTCTTAAAGGTCGAATCTGATCACGCATAATATTTAAAAAATCGTTTTTTATTATAATTTTTATTTCAAAATGCAGATTTTTACGCTTTAACGAGTTTCAATTAAAACCTCGAACATGCTGACAAACGCATTTTCACAAAAGCGTTAATCAACCCAAAGAAAGGAATGACGCAAAATTCGAAAAAAGTAGAAATTTCTAACAACAAAATAACGCCAAAAGGGAATTTATTTTAACAGGCGGGCCTGACTTTTTTCTATCTGTTACAACTCAATATTTGTATTGATAAATTACATCACTATTTTATCTTGTTCTTTTAATGGCAGAAAAAGCTCTCAGCAAATCTCAGTGTTTTCTCAACGATGCCTATATATTTTCGGAAATAACAAAATTGGTTCACATTAATTTTGCTATGATAAGAAAGAATTTATGGACGCGTGAAAATGTCGCGTTCAGCAGAAAATTAAATATCGAATCAATAAAATGTTCATTTACAGGATGTTTTTAGTAAAAATGAGCCGCGTCACGACAAAACCAACATAATGGGTTTGCGACCAGCATGGATCCAGACCAGCCTGCGCATCCGCGCAGTCTGATCAGGATCCATGCTGTTCGCTTACAAACCCTTTTACAAGTAGAGAAACTGATAGCGAACAGCATGGATCCTGATCAGACTGCGCGGATGCGCAGGCTGGTCTGGATCCATGCTGGTCGCAAACCCACTATGTTGGTTTTGTCATGACGCGGCTCAAATGTTCAATTACAGGATGTTTTAAGTAAAATGTTTTAACTTGGAGAGTACAAGCTCCTGTAAAACCATACACAATTATTGATTCGTTTTGGTCGCCTTAATAAATACAGCTCTTAAATCTGACATTAATTAAAGCTAAAAGTAGTTCCTAGGTTATGACAGTTCGGCTTACGAAAGGATTTGTGCTACGCATTGAAGCTTATGCTGAGATAGTCAAGATATTCTCTAAATCACACGGCTAGCACAGCCGGTTATTTTAACAAGATAATAAATAACGATTTGTGGTAACGCAAAAACATGTTCGTAAATGAAAGAAACAAAAGAAACATAGCTTTATTATCATATTGCTAAAGATCTTTTACAAAACTTTCACTGAATATATTATTAAAACATTACAGCAGCAGCAGCAGGAAAACAACAAAAAACAAAACAAAAAAAAACAAAAACAAAAACAACAACAACAAAAGAGTTGTTTAACGCGACTTTAGGTCCGTGCTGTAATATTTAACATGGGAGATAATGCTAGTATACATAAATGATACTAAATCAAAACTATGGATCGCGGGACGAAAACATTTACCCCTCCAGCCAATCTGCCGCCCCCAAGCTACTTAAAGGAAAACAAATCCAAGACACAACAACAAAAAAAGAAGAACAATAACAACAAAGCAAACAAACAAACAACAACAAACACAATCAAATACAAAAAAACCCAAACTCCACTTCATCTCGCCATATCATGTAAAAACCTATTAAATACTTACTGGTTTTAATCAATCTACCGGAGTTTCTTTTAAAGTTTTCATCTTAAAAGTTTCATCAGCATGTATTGAGTACGCATTGAGTGTAAGATTTCCGACAGATTTATATGTAAGCTATCTTCCGTCCATTACTGGAAATCAATTTTGAAAGGCAAAACTTCGGAACTCTCAATAATGGCTAACGTCTCCATGGTCTCGGTTGTGAGATAAAGGTCCCGCTTGTCAAATACATTATTACAAATTCAATTGAAATATCCAAATTACATTGAATGTTCTCTAAGAAACTTTGAAAGCATGTCAATATTTCTCTTTAATGTCATTGTTTCTAAGAAAGGTTAAACACGGACATTTTACATGTATACGGATTCGTGGAAAGTGCACTTCAGTTAATTATGTTGAGGAAAAAGCTTGTAAAATTTTGCTGGTTGTGTATTTTTTAAGTATAACAGTAACATACGATAGATAGCGATAATTTTTTTTTAATTCTTGTGGTTTTGATATTCAATTGTAAAAATTTCCCATTGATAAAAATATTCGGAAAGTACTGTGCAGACGACATTTTAAGTCTGACTGTTGGTGATGATACTATTAAATATTTATATAAAAAATGTGTTTGGCTTTCGAGAATTAATGTAAATTGACCGGAAACATATCGGATTGATTTGCAGATATTTTGTTTTTGGCCAGAACGCGCAGACGTCTTCTTTTTATGGAAGAACGCCAGGAATGGAAAACATGCCAGCTTTATGATGATTTATCACCCCTCTTATTAAATAAGATCTGTAAGACCTTCCCAGTGGTTTCCATCGATAGATTGACTTCTCAATATTTAGTATTAGTGGTCTTGGCGGCCTTATACGAAACCAGAGTACAGCTAACATCGGAATGAGATGTTTCCAGTATGGATTTTCCTTACTACAGATACATAAAATTCACCTTAATTTACAGAATTTCTAGCGGCAGGGATAGGTTATAGTACAGAAGGATATCGATATTTTCTCGTTGGTACACGAGTCTTCTTGAAGCAGCAGTGTTTATATTGCTAAAATGCTGAGTTATTAAAAGCAATCGAATGCATGAATGAGTGAACGGTGGATGTAACAAAATGTTATTGGAAAATCCGGGTATTTGTGTGATGTAAACGTGAACTTGCTGTATCAGAAAAATGTGATTTTACCGAGAGTTGTCCCCAAGCCTTCTCGGACACAATGTTACCGCTCGGGGTTAATTGTTTACTAAATTAGTTCTCTATCGGCCAAGGGAATTAAAATATCGGATAATTTACCATGTCGACCATTAGGAAGGCCTATATGGAAATATCAAATGGCATTCGTGGATTGAGATTGCATCGAGAACAACCACAGCCAGCTCAGGCGACAACTTCAAAAGAAATTGTGAGTAAACAGACGACAAACGGGACCACGGTATCGTCAGCTCAAGGTGGCAGGATGGTGCGGTCACCGAAACCTCTGATCGCTAGGAAAATACGTAGTTTGTTTGGTCGGACTCAACCGACTTCTGTGAGGGATTTATTCCTGGATGAAAGATTTCTGTCAAAGTTTTTTATGTTCTTCTCAGCAGAAGAAAGAGGAAAATTATCTCAAGTGTGTAGAGCATGGAAAAATATTCTTTATCAGCCAAAATTCTGGATAAATGTGATTCCTATAATTGCATGTAGGGAGTTAAGTAAAAGAGATGAAACGCGGCGTTCTTTTTATGAAAGCTTGCAACAACGAAGTTTTGATGCCGTCTGCCTTTTTGGCGCCACTGACGAGGATATAGCAGATTTTGTAAACCATTTCTCAAACTGTAAAAAGCAGATTCGCTCTATAAGTCTCAGGTGTTCAAATGTGACCGATTCAGGGTTAGAAGTTCTGTTTAAAAGGCTTTCTGGAATTTATCGTCTGGAAATTTCGGGATGCAATGAGTTAACAGAAACTGGCCTTTGGTCATGTTTGAATCCAAAAATAGTATCTTTGAGTGTCAGTGATTGCATAAATGTTGCAGACGATACTGTCGGCGCCGTGTCCCAGCTTTTACCCTCATTGTACGAGTTTAATCTTCAAGCCTACCACGTGACTGATGCAGCTCTAGCGTTCTTTAGCGCTAAACAAAGCTACACATTATGTATTTTGCGTTTACAATCTTGTTGGGAAATTACAAATCATGGCGTGGTGAATATCGTTCATTCATTACCAAATTTGACCATTTTAAGTTTGTCAGGATGTAGCAAGATTACCGACGATGGTGTTGAACTTATCGCGGAAAATCTTCGAAAACTGCGTGTCCTTGACCTCTCGTGGTGTCCACGTGTAACGGACGCTGCGTTGGAATACATTGCTTGTGATCTGAACCAATTAGAAGAACTAGTTCTTGACAGGTGGGTAGTGTCAGTATTGTAATGCGAATGTTATGTCATTACTATCTCAGAATTTGATCCGTTTTTTAACGCTTCCCTCTTCCTACGCATCATATAGGCTGTAACTTTATAATTCTTTGAATGAGATGACGGGTTATAGGTTTTTGTCATTTTACATTTAATAATTATTAGACAAAATAAACACGTGGTCTTATTGATCACCTACATGAATCATTTATCTACACCCTCGTAAATCATTCAAAGTTCAAACATATGATTTATGAATATTTAATATCTGCGTGCACTCTTATTGATAGCGGGCTCGTGCTGCGTTCTTCACACTTCTGTCGTGCTGCGTAATGTTTTTGCAGAGTATAGAGATTATATTCCTAACCACAAGTACATTATTTACGGGAAACTAAATCGTTTCTGCGGTTTCCTGTACATATCTACCCACTCAGAGGTTAATACCTTTTATAAGTAACTTAATGTTTCGCTTATATCCTCAACCACTTCTCAGTGATCTTTTTCTAAGTAATAATTTCCGCAAGTGCTTTAATCTCAAATTTGCTGGGGTTTTTTTTAAATAGAAGGGTTACCACGTGCACGTGTTATCAAAGGTGCACGCGTTTCTTTGTCAGTTGGTGTAACATGTTTACGAATTTAAAAAAGAACTACTTTTATGTCGTAGTATGTCAGTATGCTGTCGACTCAAAAATGTTATTATGCCGATGATTGTATGTTTATGAATAATATTTATTTACTCGAGACGAATTCTCGGACTATATATATCAAGGAAAGTGTAACTTATTCGTGTTCTTGTAAAACGATATTCATTTTTTCATTTTTAAAGCCCCTTTGGAATGTTTTAGCCATTTATACGCCTTTAAATTCTTTCCAGATGTTACATACTGCCTCATAAACTAAATTATTCTGGCTT
The DNA here is from genome assembly GCF_026571515.1 of Ruditapes philippinarum. NCBI lineage: Eukaryota > Metazoa > Mollusca > Bivalvia > Venerida > Veneridae > Ruditapes > Ruditapes philippinarum. The sequence continues at coordinate 75,826 of NW_026856555.1, read as the reverse complement.
TAACAAAATATTCATGGCAAACGCACATTTTATTTTATCTACAGTTGAGTATTTCATTGTGAAAGCCAACCTAACATCCTGAAAGTATTGATACTTTTACAATAATCATTGATATTGACCTCTGAAGAGTGTGTCATCTTGTTTTGTTTTAATCGTTGAAGCGAGAGTGACTCACGATATTGATTACGGCTGCCGTATTGATTCGCCGGTCTAAAAATAGACGCACTATTTTCTCTCCTGATATTCACTAATGACGTATGAACATGAGTTTTCATCATGAATAATCGATTATGTTTTGAAAAAATGTCACGAGTTAATGTGACAGCTAATTGAAGGATCAGTACGACAACAGTCACAACTAACTACGAATAATAACCGATATTTTTGATAACCTCTATACCCTTTCCACCCACTCTTCCGCTTGGAAAAATAACAACCAGAATTCATTTTTTTTCAGTATATTCGTTAAAAGCGGAATTTCTCCTTAATGTCATAGACAGATCTCATACAGTCTTAGAAAATAGCTATCAATAGCATATAAATTTCCATCTGCAAAGTATAAAAGCCCCGGATTTAGAAAAATCCATTAAAACAACAAAAAAGCAAATAAATGCAAAGCAGACACAAGCATCTGTTGAGTATTAAAACTAATAAAGAAAATGATTTAATTGATTAACATTGTTCTGCACTCGAAAGTTTATTGGACTGTATTGAAGTATGTTCAGGTCTAAGACTCAAAGGACGCATGTAGTTAATTTTATCGTCTGCAGTTCATTCCCAATGTCAATAGCTCAAAACGGTTTGATAGTTATTTTAAAGAGGCATTTATTTTGATTTCCTTGGTTGTTCTTCTTCTCCATAAAAATAATGGAAAAAATAATATTAATAAACTTTTATTCTAGTTCTATCATTTGATGGAGAATATGAAATGGAGAAAGGTAACAACATGGTAAAGATCGTCATTTATCAAGATTTTTAAACGTTATAAATAATTAATAAGCTGATGTGAATCCTTTAAAACCTACAAAAAATGGTCATTTTAAATTACCAATATCTGTCATAATAAAATTTCTCATTTTCAAATTGGCAAAAAAAAAGTTCAAAAAAAAAAAAGAAAAGAAAAAAGAAGAGGAAGAAGAAAAAAACGAACAGTGAAAAAGAAAAATAACAACTTCGTCCATCCAAAAAGAAACAACAACAACAAAAACATATGTGTCATTTTTATTTAAATTAAAGTCTACAGTACATAAATTTTAATTTTAATTCATAAATATCTACATTTACATCAAAATGTTGATATAAGGTATTCAATTAAGTAAGTTCTATATAAACAATAAGATCTTAAAATCTTTGATCTTGATACTGGGACTTCAGTCTACGTTAAAACCTGTCTATAGCGACCAGACTTGTGAAATGAAAGACATATAGTCTTAATCGGCAGTTGATCTTTCGAAACAAAACATATTTTGCATTTTTGAAATTGTTCAATTGTGAACATGAATGAACATCTTTTTCATCCAAATATTTCAAATATGGATACGATGGTTCACTTTGCATTTCTTTAATTCAACATTTTGGCTATGTATAAAGGATGTCTCATACAAAAGGCGTAACCATATCTTCGACGTGTTTGGAGAATTTTTTAAACATACTTACGCAATGCACTGCTGGGTAATCATTTTTATTAAAGTTCCAAATTACAGAAGAAAAGTATTTAATTCATGTATCATGCGCTGTATTGTTCAACATTCCTTATAAAACAATCTCCTGATACCGTTTATTGATACTATGTAGAGTTGTAATATTCAGCAGCGTAATAAATTGTAAGCAAAAAAATCAATATTCAAAACTTCATAAAGTACAAAACTGAATTATACTGGACAAGTACACATCTGCCAAACCTGTATTAAACGAATCGCTAGAAGAGGAAGCTGTGTACGAGTCCAATATATCCAGTATTGTTCTTAATAATGTATGGTGACCTCTTTATTCTGTTTTGACAGAACTTTGTTACTTCAAGTACAATAAGGACTTAATATGAAAATTTGACCCTGAAATGAAATATGAGGCAAGGTGGAATGCGGTATGCATTTGATAAATGCGCCGCGTCACGACAAAACCAACATAATGCGTTTGTGACCAGCATTGACACATCCGCGCAGTCTGATCAGGATCCATGCTGTTCGCTAACAAACCCTATAACAAGTAGAGAAACTGATAGCGAACAGCATGGATCCTGATCAGACTGCGCGGATGTGCAGGCTGATCTGGATCCATGCTGGTCGCAAACCCATTTTGTTGGTTTTGTCGTGACGCGGTTCAAATATATTTTGGACTCCGAAAATGAAAGGAAAACTTAATGGAGTATGATATGGATTTGATATTGATTTTTTGAACTATGGAATACAAAAACGGGAATAAATTGATAGGATTAAATCCGATGATGATTTGTATTGGAAATCACGTGGTTTAAACGCTGCTAATTCATTGGTTAAATTTTACGAGGTGTGAAATGATAAAGATAAGTCACATTGAAAGTAGCTTATTTCCGAAATATTTTACTGTATAAACTCTATTCTAAAGCTTGGAGGGAAATTAATAAAGTTGGGAAAAACATGTATTTAGAAGCATAACTTGAAAACAACAAGAACAAAAAAAAAAAAAATAAAAAAACAACAGCAAAAAACCCAAACAAACAACACCAACAAAAAAAACAACAACATTAAAATAAATTCAAAATGTTAAAAATCATGCGGTATCTCACCAAGAAACATGAGTATTGAAAAATCATCTTTTTAATAATTCTTCATCTTTGCAAATTGTTCAGTTATTTCATGTGAGACAATGTTCAATTATGAATTAATTGTAAATACAAGATTAATTGGATATAACATGTCGTCCTTTATGAAGATGTATTATTAGATTACATCACCATAAAAGCTGAAGGACAATAATCCGGAGACAAAATATTATGAATTAAGTGAATAATATTGAATTAGATGAATATAAAAATATGATAAAGATTTAAGGAAATATTCTCATATTCAATTAAAAAAAAAGACAAAGCCCCAAAGCAAAACTTTAGACATATAATTTGCTAATTTAAGTCTTAGACTTAAAAATTATCACTGTGACGTTTTTCATTTTAATTTTGAAATAGTGAGTTGTTTAATTAATTAAATTCAGTTTTAGAAACAAGCAGCAATCAAACTTATACCTGTTCAGACTGCATGGATGTGCAGGCTGGTCGGGCTCTATACTGGTATCACAGATAAGACGCCCCCGCCGTCGCTAATACTGTAAACGTTTGGCGACAGGTCCGACTTATAACTGAAAACTTCGTATAACTCATCAGAAATAATTACATATGAGCCGCGACATGACAAAATCAACATAATGGGTTTGCGACCAGCATGGATCCAGACCAGCCTGCGCATCCGCGCAGTCTGATCAGGATCCATGCTGTTCGCTTACAAACTCTATAACAAGTAGAGAAACTGATAGCGAACAGCATGGATCCTGATCAGACTGCGCGGATGCGCAGGCTGGTCTGGATCCATGCTGGTCGCAAACCCATTATGTTGGTTTCGTCATGACGCGGCTCATATATAGACTAAACATTTGTTTGTTTTCACATAGTTCATACAGTAACCACAACAAAATAAAACGTCATGTCAAAAGTGGTAATGGTGTTTCTTTGTATTATTAGCACCAACTGCGGGCTTTATTACTACTTTGATAGTATCGCTAATTACTAATCATGTAGTGATAATACTGTTATTGTAACAGTTCCTGCAATGAATATGTTTGAAATGACTGGACATTTTTTTCACTACCATTTACATGGTTTGAATGTTACATTTTTTCCTTCACTATAATCAACATGTTTCGGATGTGCAATTTTACACTATTACTATAATTTCTGATGTGTCATTTTTCTCCTTCACTACAATCGTAACATGTTATGTTTCACTACATCTGCATGTTTCAAACACGCTATTTTTCACCTTCACTAAAGTCTGTATGTTTCAAACACGCCATTTTTCACCTTCACTAAAGTCTGTATATTTCAAACACGTCGTTTTTCACTTTCACTGCGTTCTATATGTTTCAAACGCGCCATTTTTCACCTTCACTAAAGTCTGTATATTTCAAACACGCCATTTTTTCACCTTCACTACATCTGCATGTTTCAAACGCGCCATTTTTCACATTCACTATAGTCTGTATGTTTCAAACACGCCATTTTTCACCTTCACTACAGTCTTATGTTTCAAACACGCCATTTTTCACCTTCACTACATTCTATATGTTTCAAACGCGCCATTTTTCACCTTCACTACATTTGAGCCGCGTCACGACAAAACCAACATAGTGCGTTTGCGACCAGCATGGACCCAGACCAGCCTGAGCATCCGCGCAGTCTGATCAGGATCCATGCTGTTCGCTATCAGTTTCTCTACTTGTAATAGAGTTGGTAAGCGAACAGCATGGATCCTGATCAGACTGCGCGGATGCGCAGGCTGGTCTGGATCCATGCTGGTCGCAAAACCATTATGTTGGTTTTGTCGTGACACGGCTCATATGTATGTTTCAAACGCGCCATTTTTCACCTTCACTACAATCTGCATGTTTCAAATACGCCATTTTTCACCTTCACTACATATGTATGTTTCAAACGCGTCATTTTTCACCTTCACTACAGTCTATATGTTTCAAACACGCCATTTTTCACCTTCACTATAATCTGCATGTTTCAGATGCGCCAGTTTTCTCCTTCACTACAATTTGTGTCTTTCAAATGTGCCACTTTCATTTTTAGAATATTACATTTTTTATTGCTTCAGAACAATTTGTACGATTCAACTGTAACATTTTTCTCCTTCACTACAATACAATCTTCATGCTTAAAACATGACATTTTTTCTCCTGTAGTTCAAACTTTATGTTTCAGATATGGCATTTTTCTCCTTTACTCCAATCTGCATGTACAAAACGTGACATCGTAACATTACACAAGACAAAGATTTTATTTAAGGATAATGATTCAATCCGTGGACGACAGGTCATGTTAATGTGTGCAACTGTCTGTAAGCAATCATGAAACGACATTTCAACTTTAAGACACAGAAACAATAGGCAGTGACAATATGGGCGATATAAATTTTTTATTTATTCTAAATACATCTGAAGTAAATGTATGTTGTGTGGAAATTAGAAGTGCATTCTACGATTTTATAATCAGATGACAAAATTACATTCTCGTACATACTTAAAATCTAGGCGTGAAATATATACCTTTTTAACAGAATACAAATGTAATTACTTTGGTTAAAGTAATAACTATACTAAAATATACTTACAACCTTTCCTAGAAAAAAAACAACATTTTTTCTGGAATTCAACTTAGCAGGAATTCGACTTAGCAGGCTCCTGTACATAATTGAATATACGCTGTTAAATCTGTTAAACAGTTGATCCTATTTCAGTTTGCGAGGACACGATTTAGTCTAAATTAAATCATTAAAGCCCTGGCTGACTGTTAACAACATAATTATTGTCTATCTGAACCTTTATTTTATAACCTATAAGCGAACTTTGATAGGCACTTCAATTATAAGATTTAATGTATTGGAAAGTACCAGAAAATGACGAGTTGTGAAGCCATATTATTATACGCAACCATAATTGAATAGAGGAAAATAGAAATAACGTACAGAAGTAAAATAGAATAGCGGAAAATGAAAGATTAAGAGGTTAATACACGGCAGGAGAGGGCCGGAAGGTGATAATCGGCCCGCAAAATGAATAATGGACCCGAGGGCTTTAGCCCGAGGGCCATTATTCATTCAGGGCCGATTATCACCTTCTGGCCCTACTCTGACGTGTATTAATGTCTTTAATACACTTGGTAAATCTAATAGATCTAGTAGCATTTAAAAGAAAAATAAAATAAAAAAAAAATAAAAAAACAACAACAACAAATAGGATCTACTTTTGAAATTCTTGTCTACTGTACTCTTCTACTGTTCTATACAGAGATGTTTACTGTTTGTGTGTTCAAAGCAGTAGAATCTAGAAGCAAGTTTTATTTTCATTTTTTTTTCGGAATGAATTTGTCGTATTATTTCTTCAAATTTCAATAGTAACAAATATGTGTTTGTACTAAATACGCTTAAGCTCTCACAATAAAAATAAAGCGATTCGTGCTGACAACCTACTTTCACTTTCACAGTTAACTGTTTGATGACGTAAAATATGACGTCATTGTTTCAGTTTGTGCACGTGCACATGTTCTGCGGGCTGATAACTAGTTCTCGGCCCCGGGCCGCAAACTCATAATAGGTCACGTGACACTCATAATCAGTTGAAATCATAGGCAATTCTGTTACTATATATAGTAACAAGTGTATTAAAGTATATTGCAGCACAATAATAATAATAATAATAATAATAATAATAATAATAATAATAAAATAATAATAAATTGTAGCACGTCAAACGAAATAGCGGACGGTCAATATATATTTATTACGGAGAAAATAAAGATAGGGAACCTGAAATACGGGATAACACAAGCGAAAAGCCAAACTTTTCCACGGAAAAAAAATAGCGAAATGTAAAATATTAAACGGAGTGATCGTGAAGTATCGGGAGATAGCCGCATTTTCCCCATTTCATCTTAAGTAAATACATGTATAAAAAAATAAAAATATCATATTGAAGCTAATGAATACCAGGACTATCAAAATACTTTTTTGCCTTACTGCAGATTTTTTTATTGCATGTTTAGTTTATGATCTATATGAATAGATTTAGGATTGGTTTTACATTTAATTAAAATTCCAAGATCAATCTTATAATAATATGTTCTGACAATGATCGTATAATGAACGCTGCCAGAACAGAATTAATTCAATTTATGATCCAGCGAATTTAGAAGAGAGGAAGTTTTTTACGAACGATGAGGCGATAAAATGTTATCATCATTCTTTTGTTCATGAAATTGTTGACAGTATGAAATAGCTCCGTAGTAACTTAAGGGTTGAATTAAATTTCATCTTACCCAAAATTGTAAGAAAATTGTTTTATTGAACAAGACAAAATACATGAAAATATTGAATGTTAAGGAAAATATGGAGAGAAGGAAAATACGGGGTGAATGTATTTAAAAACTGGATGTTCTTTTTTTATCAAAAGATAGCATATACGAGTACATGTATATATAATATCAGTTCAGATAGTCCAAAATATCAATATCAAATGTATATCGTACTCAATTTAGCCTCGTTTTCATTTGTCAGAGTTCAAAAATTCATAGCAAATCCTTAGTGTACTTGCAGAAACAAAGTTCTGTAAATGTGTAAAAAATGGTGGTGTGAAATAAAGATGTAATTCTACATTGTTGAGAACAATACTGATTCTATTGGACTCGTACACATCTGATGACCTATATCAGTTTCGACTAGTTCCTAGTCCAAAATAGATTTGACAGCTGTGTACTCGTCCAATATAATCCAGTATTATGCTCAACAATGAATAATAATCTCTTGATATTAAACAAGTATTGGAGAATGAAGCAATTTTTGTAAAATGTCTAGGACAAATGTTAATATAACTTTTTCTGAAATTATAAAGAATCTTAGAATTCTTTGACTATTTCATTGTGCCATAAAGCCAGAAACGTGGAAAAACAGCATTATCAACGTTTTGCGAGTCATTTTACATTAAGCTTGTGTGATATTTAAAAGAAATACGTATTGGTTATTTAACAATGAAAATAAATGGCGCCATGTGTTAAAATAAACATACAAATGAGAACAATTATTAAATTACAGATACCTATCCTCTATCAAAAATGTCACTGTGCACATGATATCTTTCTTTTGAGACTTATATGACTGGAGCATATTTCCATTAAATATAATATCAATGTGCGACACACGTCATTGGGGAAAAATCCAATATGAATAACACTTGTAATTCGAACGATAAATAATAATATCTAAATTCATAAAATATTAAATTTGTTATACCTAGTCCATTACCGAAATGTGACGGAAACGGCCGAATGGTTGCGAATGTAAACAAGACTTGACGAAATACAATCGCATCTTCTTGGCCTTTTTCGTCAAACTTCGGATAAGTAGCCGAGATGTTCCGATAAGACTAAATATTATATATTATTATAAAAAATGGATAATTTTAATCTCAAAGTTTTGTGTCTTTCTGATAAAGCAATCGATTTAGCAATTCTTAGCATCCGGATTCTTTATTTCATATATTGATTTAACATTTCTGTTTAAAATCTTACTTCTGAATTATCATAATTGGAATCGCAGTTTTTCTTAAAAATATAATTATATCCTTTTCTGTATAGTCATCCAATTTCCTTCTGTATATTCATCCCCTTGTACTCCCTGTATATTCATCCCATTTCATTCTGTATATTTATGCCACTTTTTCTGTATATTCTTTCCATTTCACCCCCTGTATATTCATCCCATTTCACCCCCTGTATATTCAACCCATTTCACCCCCTGTATATTCATCCCATTTCACTTTTTTATATCATCCAATTTTTCTGTATATTCATCCAATTTTTCTGTATATGCATCCCATTTTTCTGTATATTCATCCTATTTTCTTTATATCCATCCCATTTTTCTGTATATCCTATTGTTACATTGAGTATTGTTGTATGTTTTGATGAAATGAGGGAATTCATAATTCATGAAGGGCTGATTTAATGATTAAGATACAATTAATTATTTAATTTTGTTCAAATTATAGAATGTCGTAAACATTTACTTTATGATAGAAGAGTGGGGTACTTTGTATACCGGTATTATATATAAATTTGTTTTTATAATGCTAATTAAACTAGTAAAACAGATGCCAAAATGTTATAAGATCATCATCATCATCAACAACAACAACAACAACAGCATCAACATCATCATCATAATTAATATTTATTCATTTACTTATTTATATGTTTATCATATCATTATTATGATTATCATAATCATTATTATTATTATTATGTATCACCACTGTTCATATATAAGTTATTATATTTTTCATTTCAAAGGTCGTTACAATATACATGTACATGTATACATTAGGTCTGATATAATGACAATTAAGGATCAATGTAATTTCTGTAGTGTTAAAAATTTCATGTTTACATGTATAATCCTAGACTTAAACGCACGAACATAAGGAAAAATTAGTCACTACGTTTTCACATTATGATTCTGGTAAATAATATCCACTTTAAGCTGTACAAATTATTATAGATATGTGTCTAATTTAGTTGTCATATTTCAGACACATAAATTTCGAAGTTTGCATCCGGTTATTTCTTCCCGACACTCTCCAATTGCTTCTATCTCGACGCTCTCGTATTGTTTCCATTATAGTGTAATATCTATTCTTATAATGAGCCGCGCCATGACAAAACCAACATAATGCGTTTGCGATCAGCATGGATCAAGAACAGCCTGCGCACCCGCGCAGTCTGATCAGGATCCATGCTGTTCGCCATCAGTTTATCTACTTGTAATAGAGTTGGTAAGCGAACAGCATGGATCCTGATCAGACTGCGCGGATATCCATGCTTTATATTATCTGAATAAGTTGATATACTATCACCGTAGGGAACGTGTTACAGTATCGCTTTTTTCGGTTACAGTATAGAATTTTCAAGATGGAGGATTATTTATGGGAAGAGATGTAGGTGATTTTTATTCAGGTCCATACTACTAGTAGTTTAGTTTCTTAAAGATGTTTTTGTGCTTTGCTTGTAATGAACAGAATCCGGTTTCTAGTCATATATTTCTTCAGACCCTGCACCGCAGATTTATCTCTATATTGTCTCATAAATGTGCAGATTTGAAGGTTTAAAATTTGAATCGAGAGGTCAAAGCATTTTTTTCCCCATTCCGACATTATTTAAGCATGCCTAGATAAAGTAATTCTACAAAACGTTAGCCCTTTGTGTTTAGAAACGTTTATAAAAGTAAATGACCAGTTGAACCTATTTTTCTGTTGGTAAAATGCGTTTGAAAAAATAAACAATGTTACAGTATAGAGCGAGGTTAATTTTGAAGGGTTACAGCATAGACCTAGCGACTTTGATACAATTTTGTTACAGTTTATACCCAGATTTCGGTTACAGTTTAGATACTTGCCAAATTTCAAACAAAGTTAGTGCATCCATTATTTTTATGAAATAACTCATACCTTTCTATTTAATACATTCTTGAAAAGTTGTATTACTTTTTTTCTTCAGCAGAATAGTTATAGTTTGCTATTTTTCTTACTTTAAGTTTCAGATTGAGACTTTTTGCAGAATAAGTAATGTCCTAAGTAAGGACTGTTTTAACGACAACAACAGTAACTTTTATCGAATTGTATTGAGAGAAGAAAGATTATTGCTTGATTTCATTACACATTTTAATAATGCCTATTAGTAATAAAATAGAGAAAAAAGAATCCTTAACAGAAGTCCAACACGGAAAACATGAAACTGTTGCAGGATCAGTTTGATTAAACCTGTTCATGGACGGTAGTGGTAACTGCAAGCTCCCGTCCACGCCTCCTAGCACCGGCTTCAGCAAAATACACATTAAACATGAACTGGTACACTTTAGATTTTTTAACATCTGTGGATGTGTTCATATGGCGGTTATCATAGAACCTTCTATGTGACACGTTATTGCCATTCTATGAAAAGCGGCATATTACACCCAGGTTAAAAATTTCGTGTGCCCTAAATGAGAATACAATGAGTGAAATTAAATAAAATGTAATTTTGAGAGGGGTCGGAGGTTATGAAGCCTGCATACCATAGATAAGCTGTCAAAAGACACAATTAACAAGCAGGCAATACCCTAAAAATGATTAAAAAGTATTTAAGTGAGCAATATTTCAACCTTAAATTTTATTTTAAGTTGGAATTTCCATCTACCATAATGTATTTTGTAAGTATTTAAAAGGGTTTGTTACGTTTGGCTTTCTTGGATTTTAAGTTTCAACGACACTGAGGTCATGTGAAAACATTCCTGCTTTAGTGTAAAGAAAGACCCCAGAATCCCTTTGTGAAACATTTCAGACACGAGTGGGCACCTGACTAGAACCACCGACCTTCTGTAAATTTGCTTGATAGATTCCTCACATACAAAAAATCCAAAGTCATGATTGGATTTCAACTACAGCAGTAAATGAAAGATAATTTTTGAAGTCGACGGCCTTATCCCGACTCTGCCACTTCTATGTACCTCCATCATTCTCACTAGAGAAGAAATTGTAATTGTCTGACCTTAATTTATACTCTATAACTTTCAATATTATTTTCTTTTTCAGAAACATGAAAACTGCTATACAGAATGTCTGAAATAAGAAAAAACGACTTTTAATTTAATAATGACAAAATAATCGTAAATTCAACAAAGAAGCATTCGAAATGACGCCATGATCATGATTTGATTGGAATGCTTTTGGTTCGAGACGAGAAGGGTCTTTAAACATTGCCTTTTTTTCAAAATCTATAATTTGGGTTTTCGTATCCCCGATTGCAACCGAAACCATTTGAACAACTAATTGGTAGAAATTCATTTAAATTTCATCACATTTAGTCAAGTAGTTACTGAGCGGATGAGATTGAACATACATGTGTACGACAGACGGACGAATAGCCATCGGGCCAATAAGCGCACAGAGATTTAAAAGTCTATGTAATATTCAAACATTTTACCTAGTATAAATAGAAAACATCGAAGTCTAAACTGTAACCGAAATCTGAGTATAAACTGTAACAAAATCGGATAAAAATCGCAAGGTCTATTCTGTAACCCTGCACAAATCACCTCGCTCTATACTGTAACATTGTTTATTTTTTCAAACGCATTTAACGAACAGGAAAATAGGTTCAACTGGTCATTTACTTTTATAAACGTTTCCTAACATAAAGGACTAACGTTTTGCAGAATTACTTTTTCTAGGCATGCATAAATAATGTCGAAATTGGAGAAAAATGCGTTGGTCTCTCGATTCAAATTTTCTAACTGTCAAATCTGTATATTTATGAGACAATATAACGATAAATCTGGGGTGCAGAGTCTGAAGAAGTATATGAATAGATACTGGATTCTGTTCCTTACAAGCAAAGCACAAAACATCTTTTAGAAACTAAACTACTTGTAGTATGGACCGGAATAAAAATCACCTACCTGTCCTCCCAAGAAATAATCCTCCATCTTTAAAATTCTATACTGTAACCGAAAAAGGCGATACTGTAACACGTTCCCTACGGTGACTATATGACTAGCAATATTCTCGTGTTACGAACAGTCGAAACGTGAACACACTATAGTCAATATAAAGTGACATTGACCTTGACTCTAGGTGACAGTAATGTTAACAATAGGGTACTAGTCGAAAAAAAGAAAAAAAGAAAGAAAAACATTACGTAAAATGAACATCCATTGCCAATTGCATATTCAGGCAGCGTTCTTGCTGTCTAAAATACAGCGATTAAATATGTTTCGCATTTCTTTGAGCATTAACACTCTCTTGAAAATGTTGGAAATGTCAAAAACAGAAAAACAACTTCCTTCTGCGTTGTTCGTTCGCTTATAAAGGGATTGATAACGTAAAAAAATAAAATCTAGATAAGTTGAAAACTTTATCAAATAAGAATATTGTTTTGGTCACATAATGAAATAAAGATGAGGTGAAGGTGATTAGTATGAAGATTTAGGTGACATCAGCCAGGTCCATAGACTTGGATATACATGTAATACAAATCATCGTCATACAACCATTGTTTAACGTTGAATAGGACAATGCAAACAACAACGAAAATCCCAATTTCTTTAAAACGGGCAACAAATAAATTTCATGCATAGTACAAAATCACTCTGACGCACGAATCGTGTATCATTATTTTCGCCTAATGAAAAATCTTTTCTAGCTGAAAAATTAGCAGGTGGACAGTAAGTTTTAATCCATTGTTACGAAAGTTGACGCACTAATCTTGTATCGTTATTGTCTCCTAATGAAAAATCTTTTCTAGCTGATAAATTAGCAGTTGGACAGTAAATTAAATATGTCAATTAATCTATTGTTACAAATGTTGAGGTTTTACCATATACATTTAAATATCTTAAAATATATCGTCGATTTCACCTGTGTAACATTGTATTTTCTTAGCGTCTACCTCACCTTAGACCTAAATATCATCCAAGTCACATAGATTTATAAGCACTTCTTTCCCGCTGTTGTTTGCTTACGCTTAACGTACTGAATTTGTATCAAGGTTTTCCCTGATTTGAATTTGGAATAGTCTGTTCGAATTATATTGTAAAGGATTTTAAAAATTGAAGAGCTTTTAACATTTGACCTTTATGTGTGACCTTGACCTTTCAAGCCAGGCCAAACTGCTGGGTTCCTTTAATATAGACACTTTATTTGCCACATACTAACTAAACGTTCTCAACTAGATTGTTAACATGTGAACAAATTCATTTTTTCAAACTTTTCATATCTCCAATTTTAAATAATTGTTGGGGGCGTCCATGGCCGAGTGGTTTCAAACCACTTGCCCTTCACCGCTGTGGGTTCAAATCCCGACATGGACTTTGAATTCTTTCATGTGAGGAAGCTATCCAGCTAGCTTACGGAACGTCGGTGGTTCTACTCAGGTGTCTAAAATAATGCACGGAAGGGCACCTTAGGTCTTCCTCCACCAGTAAAGCTGGAACGTCGCTTTATGACCTATACTGTGTCGGTGTGACGTAAAACCCAAACAAACAAACAAATAATTGTTGCTTTTTAATATTTATATATATTGTAATATTAAATCATAAAATTGTTTTATTGTAAATCTATTTTGTATATACAGACACATATTTTTGTAGAAATATTATTTTTTTTAAATAAACCGTTTACAAAAACAGTCTTGTGTCAGCGCAGAAAATCACAAGCGAAAAACCTTTGACATCACGAAAGACAGGACAACTTTTCAACCAAAACGATTGGAATCCACTTCACCTACCATTATAGTTTATTCTAATGTTGAACGTCTTGCTATGTGTTTAAGGTATAAAACAAACTCGTTAGATTCCGAAATACCTGTATCGAATGGCCATTAGCTGTTGATATAGCGGTTTTAATTGATGATTTTCAAGAGGTCGGAAACAGGGTTTCGGACTGATTCGTTTGTTACTTATAATCTGTTATGAATTTAAAAGGTTGGCAACGGATACTATGTAACACATATAATGGAAGACCTTTTAAATGTCGGTACAGTATACTAAGTATTTTGTATGAACAAGTCGGACGTACTTTTGATTCAATCATAAAATGATCAGGAATTATATAATCTTTAGGAGGGTTCATCATTTTGTATAAAAAAAGAAGCACGAGACCTAATTATAATTGAAACAAGGGAGCGTCTTAATTGTTTAAATTGTAGAGAGAATGGCTTATTTATGGATTTGAAAGAATATTTTAATTCCTCCTTGCCTTAAAGAAAAGAGAACGTTTTCCCCTTAATTAGAACGTTGACTGTTGTTTGTTTCTTGTTAAATAATGGTTCTGAATTTGTTTTGCAACTGCTTTTATTTGATTATAAATTTAAACCCATTGTCAATTGCGTTTAATGAAGGTAATTTTCAAGGAAAACTTTGTTTATTGTCGTCTTGTTGATATTAGATGCAGAAGAAAACATTACAAGGAAGTTAATTAAGAAAATATCTCGTTGATAAATAGGCAATTACGAGCTCTTGTAAACATGCATGAGGCTACCTCAAAGACAAAATAAAACAACTTTCTTGTTGATAAACAAGACGATTTTATAAAATCTTCCATTCTCGAAAAGCCTGAATGTTGCAAATAATTTTATTTTGGTTTGATTTCTTAATAAAGCGTTTTTTTTCTCTCGAATCCTTGTACCTGTTTTATTTATAACTATATAGAATTATATCTCTTTTATCATAAGTATTTCGCAGAACAATAGTTGGGGTGCGATTTTAAGCATACTTGGTAAAATTTCAAACAACAATCTTCTTAAAACTTACACCAGTCCAGTAATTCTAGTTTGTTTGAATATGGTAGTAAAAAGGCGACAACGTTGATTAATTTTTTCATAAGAACTTTGAAAATTCGTAACTGCATTCCTTGAATAATGTAGAATTGTAGCCTTTGCCAATTTATCTTTATAAGAAGCTTCCTTTTCCATCAATGTCAATCGAATAGCATGTAACCCTACATGTAATCCTACAATCGGACTTACAAAAACAACGATGTTTGTTTTCGTCCCGAATTAAGTTGTATCTTTCAGTCTTCCATTATTCATAAGCAAGTGGTAGAAGATCTAATAATAGTCAATCATCTTATTGATTATTTCCGACATTCTATTGGCAGTGTATTGTTTATTGAATAGACAATTGTTGAACTCGTTGATGACTGGCACTAAACAATACTGTAGAATGTTCAGCTATTGACAAAATTGGCAGAGCTTTCAGTATGCTAAATGAAAGGTTCCGAAATATATTGACGCAAACATTGTCCTGTTCCGGCTTTCTTCACTTATACTTTAGAGTTTCTGGTGTAAAAGAACGCGGTAATAAACTTTCCCGTTTAAAAAACGATCTTTAAAAAGGATTAAAAACATTACTTATCAATATTAGTTTTTATGTTAAAGTGTAATAATGCTAATTTTTTCGCAATCAAAGTTGAACTAAATTAGCAATATATATATATTCCAGAGTTTGACCATTATAAAAGTGATTGACCAATATTTGATACTGGAAATTGTTTAGCATAAAATATAAAAACCACCTAACTTATAAAAAGACCGCCCCACTCTTTTAAAAAAATGAACGATAATGTTATCGACAAGTATTATTGATTATTTTTGGTTAATAAAAATATAAAATTGAATACATTTTTTACCTGTACACTTTAATGAGCATAATGTCACTTTAAATACCGTATTTAAAGTGACATTATGCTCATTAAAGTGCTATGACGCAAATAAAGAAGAAAAAAAAACACGTATTATACGTGTTTTTTCTTTATTTGTGTCATAGCACTTATTCATAATTCACAGCTGACATGAACTATTTAATAATTGAAGCACGAAATACTTTATAAAATTAAAAATTAAAGACATAATATAAGAAACATATTTATTGATTATTTTTGGGTAATAAAAATACAAAATTGAATACAATTTTTACCTGTACACTTTAATGAGTATAATGTCACTTTAAATACCGTATTTAAAGTGACATTATGCTCATTAAAGTGCTATGACGCAAATAAAGAAGAAAAAAAAACAACACGTATTATACGTGTTTTTTCTTTATTTGCGTCATAGCACTTATTCATAATTCACAGCTGACATGAACTATTTAATAATTGAAGCACGAAATACTTTATAAAATTAAAAATTAAAGACATAATATAAGAAACATATTTATTCAAAGCTTAAAAACTTTGCTTATACATTATAAATTATTTGCTTTTTTATCATGATGAACAGAGAATGAAAAGTTGACTACACATATTGTTGTAAATGTGATATTTTGTTTTTATACCACACTACCATATTCGCAAAAACTAACGTAAATTTTACTGTGTTCTATCATATAGGTTTTCTTTGATAAGTGTATATATGGAACACATCAACTTCAAGACGTAAGAATAAGAAAACAATTAATGAAATATATATAAATATATTCATACGCGGTGAACATAAAAACTTGTATAGATATACTCGTATTCTACTTGGTCAATCAATCCATAACATCCTTGTCATTAATTAGGTTATGACAGAAGCGAAATTTATAACACTTTAAACTATAGATAGATAAAGTATATTAGAAAAGTGCTTGTTTTGACAACATTGCTTAGAAGACAAGTGCTCTTTCTTTACTGTCAAAAAAACATGAACATTTCATAAAAATTGGGGATAAATCCTTTTAAGATACGTTTTATTTGTTTTGTATAAAGACAAACACTATAACTAGACTCTATTGACCCAATTTGTTTTATGATACTTTAATGTATTTTTTTTCGATATATTGCTTTACGATAAATTAATCTTTGCCCATTTATTTTTTGTCCTACCGCTTAACTCAATAGGGAGAGCATCTGTTTAGGAACTCTGTGGTCGCTGGTTCATCCATGAACGAATCGAAAATTTCCCTTACCATGCGATCTCTGACATTGTGTCTAATGGTCATTTTGTTGTCATGGCTGATTCAGAATCGAGCACCGAGATGTGACAAACAGTGTTTATATCGGCGTAAATCCCAGATAAAAAAATTCAGATTTTTTATGATTTTACACTTCTTGACACAAAATATGACCGAGAAGAATTCGTCACTATGGTAACATCTTTTATGAATTTTTTACATAAAAAGATCAGCTGTAGAAAATATTTTACAAATAATTAAAACTGGAATTAACTGTAACTTTATTAATTAATTAATTGAATTTGTATCGCAATTATTAAACGTCAACTGTTGTGAATCATTGCCTTCTGAAAAAAAAAATTAGTTAGATCTTAGAGCAGACGAACAGTGTTTGTTTCCTTCCGGAAATGAATTACATCTTTCAGTCTTCCATTATTCATTGGCAAGATGTAGAAGATCTAATAATAGTCAATCATTTTATTGATTATTTCCGACACTCTATTGGCAGTGTATTGTTTATTGAAAATGCGGTTGTTGTAATTGTTGATGGCTGGCACTAAACAATTTTTTGGCGCACGCATATTTAAAAAATAGCAATTTTTGCCTATAATGAACAGAAAAAATCGAAATGGTATACTGTCTTATAAATGTTCGACTTAAAGCATTGGCCAGGTGGTGTTCAATATAGTTTTAAATACCACACAGATGTTTGATGCATCCGTTTCTCAAATTTATGAAAATACAAACAAAACAAAAAGAAAATTTGATTTAATGTTTTAATGTTTTGATTGGTTATTTCTAATAAAAAGTGGTCTCTCATCAACTGACCAAACTAAAGTACTTTACACGTTTTCAGCATGCTTAATTGTGATTTTAGGCTACATGTCTTTTCGTTCTTGAAATGAAAAATTGAAAGTGTACCTTATTTAAAGATATACTATGCTGATTTTTGTGTAAAATACTTTTATTGCAGAAATATATTGAAATCTAGTTAATTCTTTCTGAATATGTCAAATTTGAATAAGTGAATGTATAAACTTTGTTTGGGTTCTTATAAAAACTGTCTGTCTTACGTAATGGTATTGTGATTACCTGCAGTGTATAGAGTTTAAAACGTAACCTATTTTCGCTGTGTGTATTCAAAAGATGCTTATTTTACATTTCAAAATAGACCTGATTTTTCAAATATCAAATTTGAGTAAAATATATCTTTAACATTTACCAGTGATGAATGATTGTTGATCAAAGCTACAAAACTCATTTTTATCCGTTGATGTACCTGTGATATTTATTGTGTGAATGTCAAACCAACACTTTAAGAAGAAAAGCAAATAGTAGATATCTATCTCGACACGTTACTCATATCGGGAACAACTTTAATATTCCCCCTTAGACGCCCAGTCCCGCTGACTTTATTCCTTAAAGCGGTCTCCAGATTTTCTAAAGGTTAAATAGGTTATTTTAGATAAATCGTTTCATATGATTGTCAAATAAAAAAAAATCAGTTGGAAAATGAATTTTTCCGGCGATAAAATACATAGTCATTATGGAAACATCTCGAAACCTCTGATCTACCGGTCTGCTCTCAATATGTATATTCCTGATCTTCTATTTTTAGAAACTAACACCACCGATGAGTTATAAATAGTTCTCTGGACACTGTTTTGAAGAAGTCTTTACAGTGATATGATGCACTTTTCCAAGATAAAAATATTGAAATACTAGTTTGATACAACGCAAAATTGTTTTCCAAAAAAAAAAAGCTAAAGGCCTCTTTAACCTATTTGTTAAAGTGCGATAGACGGAATAGTACATTAGTACATAGTACACAACGGTATCATTTACTAAAGCGATACGGCTCTATAAATGTCCTACTTTGTACATTTAATTATATATCTACATAATTTGATTTCTTAAGTAGGCCATATGTAGATCGCCTCGTAATGTTTGTATACATGAGTAAATACTGACTAGCCATTACATGTACTTAAATATTCCCTTTGAATCAAATCTTTTCCCCCGAAAGAGATTGGAAGATGTTTTGTTTGTTAAATGATACCACTAATGACACTGGCAGGTCTGATATAGTTTATTATAAATTGTTACATGAATGAACTGTTTCAACAGTAATTAAATAAATCTATCCATTTGGCATCCATTGAGGCAATAAACTTAAAGTGTTTTTTAACATGAAAACCATGTTTTGTGAACATGACATAACCGGTGTTGATGTAATTTGTAAATATATCAAACTTGAATCAGCAGCAATTTCAGGTATTTTTCACGAATAAATAGATACATTTAAAATGTTTATGTTCTCCTTTAAGCTTGATACTGCAATTTTACTAACAAAATGTAAACTGTCCCAAAATTTTATGCAATGTATATCTTCCGTCAAATTAATTTTGTTTGCAGTAGATTAATCAAAGTAAAGTACCGTATTTAGAATTCAAACACTGTTCTCGTTCAATGTTATTCATTATGATATGTTTTTTAAGTACATCCTTCGGTGGAAAACCATTTTTCAAGTGTAAACTTTTTTTTACTATAATTGAGGGCAACAGGAAATTAAAATTTGCAAATACAGACTCTTTCTCAATAACAAAAGGATGAGTCTTAGCTGCATATACTTTGAAAGGTTCTAATTTCTTTTTATAGCATACAATTAATTATCACACACCCGTGCAGCTTTCACGACTCCTAAAATGACATGGCACGGCCGTGTATATATTTTGACATAACGTTATTTGTGTTATATAAACTTCAAGGCCCTCAGAATGTTAGCGTTACACTATAATCAATGAAAAAAAATGATATTGTGTTATTTTCCTGAAAAATAGAATATTATATTTGTGTAGGTTCATAAACTCGTTAGATATTTTTTCCAACTTGTTTTAATAAATTTAGTATTGGAACTTACTCTTATTCAATATCCTTTATTTCTTTAGAGTTAAACTTATTTCAGATTTAAAGTGGCTTTCAGCTTTTCCCTAGTCTTCTATTTTTAGAAACAAACATCACTTGCGCGTTTTTTGAAGAAGGCTTAACAGTGATATGATGCATTTTGCCAAGATTAAATTACTGAAATACTTAGTTTGAAACAAGACAGAATTGTTTTTCAAACAAACAAACAAAACAAAAAAACAAAAAAAAACAAAAAAAACAAAAACAAAAAGAAAGAAAAAAAAGCTGTAGGCCGCTTATTTAGACTTGACGGGGACTGTCAATTATAGATTTTGTAAATATCAAGATACACATTTTAAGTTAGTCAATACTCAATATTGTAGAGCCTGGTCAAGCTGCATGTATATGCAAGCTGACCTGGCTCCTTTTAGTGGGAACGGCCTGTCACTTTAGGTTCAAGCAGGGTAGGGGGTCACTAGGTACCATTATTTAGATTGCGTGATAAAGCTTCCACACCGAACACAAAAATAATTACGCAACTTTTGAACAGAAAAACAGTGTCCCATAGGATTCATATAAAATATATTTTTCTTAACTGCCATTTTTTTAGTAAATTGTTAATTTTACCTGAATTTATATATTGTGAACGAAATATATCTATGTATTCATGGCTACATAAAATCATGAACAATAACTGTGTCAACTGCTAGTTGGGTTCAGAAGCCGAAATAAAATATATATAAAAACACTCAAGCTCCTCTGGTTTTATCTTGCTGTAAACATCAATGCATTTTATACATTTGAGAATTCACTTTAGAGAAAGCAAAGCCACATTCTTCCACATTTTAGATAATTCATCAGATATTAGTGAGACAATTGGATTTATAAAGTATGGTATAAGGATTGAAATGTCGAGCAAACAAGACATCTTAGAGCAACGGGAAATAGCTGGTATTTCGAGCTTTTTAACAGGACTAAATTCTAATTCAATATTTCAATATACTCTCCCTTTTCATTTTAGTTATAAATATGTCTGACATGATATTAGCCTCTGTGTAAACGGTAATTAAGTTATATAAACTGAGCCACTAGCCAGGCATAATTACTTTTTTTGCAGAAAAAATAAAACAACATAAAATTAGTTTGTATATTGACAAAAGCCTTGTATTTAGATTATATAAATGTCACGATTATCCAATGAAAAACGGCGTTGCAAACGTGCATTATCATAAGTATAACTAAAATCGATGTTATTTATCATTTATTTAAGTTGTACATTACATTTATTTTAAATTAACAACAAATCTGATAACAAACCGAGATATTTCGTGTATAACATTTTGTCAATATAAACCATTGGCAAAATGCTAATGTAATGAATAAATAACAACAAAGTACATGCATTATAAATATGGTCTTATTTCGAGACAACATTCTAAAGCAAAACAGATCTATATACCTTATATGGTATGCAAAACAAAGTCAATACTATTAGCGAACATTAGCAACTTAATCACTTACAAAATGTTTGTGTATTATAAATTAGAACATTTACCAATTCTTGTTATAGAACCCTTTAGTAAAGTACACTACTCATCATTTGCGGCTGGAAATTTGTTTATGACGAGGAAATTATTTTCAAACAATTTTCATATTCTAATGATCATATCTGTTCGGGCAATGGTTTGCATTTATGTGTCGTTAATGGATAATTACTGAAAGCGTATATTTGTGTTGACGTTTGCTTTTTTTTAATAGTACTTTACAATAAAAATGCAATACATTATATAAGCTTTAACCCGACTTAAATTCACCATGGTTGAGAGTTTATTAAAACATGCATTTTGAACGAGTAAATATATTGTCAAGAAATGTTGTAATTAGAACTGATGCTATCCAGCCAGCTTGCGGAACGTCGGTGGTTCTACTCAGTTGCCCGTTTGTGCCTGGTATGAGGTTCGTGAAGATGGAAAGTCGCCGGTATCAACTAATGGCCAATCACCATTATTGCAGTCAATCTTTTGAAATACATGTATTATTATTCAGCAGAACTTGATAATAAAAATGAGCATAACGACACTTTAAAGATACAACAATTTATAGTCATCTAGAAATAGATTCCCAGCCTTTGAGGCATGATGAGTGTTGTCCTGCAATAACTACCTATTCGCTTAAATTAAATAAATTAATCTGCATGTGATGGTTCAATCATCTCAACAATAAAGGTACTGACAAGTTACATTACTAAAAGAGATACCTTGTATTCCAATAAGAAGGACTGATAAGTTTGTAGTATAATGACTATTTTGTTGTGAACAATTTATTTTACGATCAATCGAACTTCAACTTCAAAGTAGCAATCTACTGATTAAAGGGCCTTTTTGAGGGATCATCCTTGACACGACAGGAATGGAAATAGTTTTTTTGAGATTTACGTTTCATTTCATGTAGATCTGACCAAAAACTAAATTGAAAAATACCAGGTCACTTTTTGGGTCAGTTTTCGTACTTTGATAAATTACCTAAAACGAAAATCCTTTTAAGTTTTTTAATCTTTTTTTGACCGAGTTTTACGTCGCACCAACACAGTTTAGGTCACATTGCGACTTTTCAGCTTTACTGATGGAGAAAGACCTTAGGTGGCTCTCTATGCATTATTTAAGGCACGAAAGGGCACCTGAGTAGAACCACCAATAGCTTCCTCACATGAAAGTATCCAAAGTCCCTGTCCGGATTGGGGCCACCACCGGTTGGAGGTGGGGGGCAGGGGGCAAGTCAACGACCTTAACCTCTTGGCCTAGGACGCCCTTCGCATTTATCTCATATCTGGCCCAAATCGTACAAATCACAATTTTCAATTTCATAAGTAAATTTGATAAATAAATTTCTTTTGCATATCATTTGGCATTTGTGCCTCAGTTGTTCTATATAAGAAATTTAAATTTTCTGGACCTTAGTAGAATACCTTTAAAAGTATATTAAAATACTGGTACGGCATGATGACTATAAGTGAACTCAAACAAAGTAGACGTATCTTAAACAACTCGTGCAATCAAACGATAATAGACTATAATAAGACTATAATGAGATTGCACGTAAATAGGCCTGGACATCTATTTCAATATCAACTATAACACAGTATTCGATTTTTCCCCCTGTTAGACCATAACGCTTAATTATACATTTACACTAATTCTTTATGGATTGGTAACTTCCTCACGGGATTTTTACTAGACATTTAGGTGATTAGTAATGAGTTGAAAGCATGCTTTACTAAGTATATTAACTGACATTCTGTCTGTGCCAATAAACATTATAGCTGTAATGTAATTTGCCATTGGCTACTGGATATAAGTTTGTTTTATACAATTTTTTTATTTCACTTTGAATGTGATTATTAGCAGTTTCTTTGATACACAAACAAAAGAAGGAATATTAGAACTAGTTTTTTTCTCAAGTTTGACTTGAAACCGGAAATAATGTTTGCATAAAAGCATAGTTTTTTTTCCTGACAAATATCTGTCGTCTGCTATTTTCCCGGGCATCTATGATAAACAATTAAAAAACAAAAATGAATGCTAGTTTTAACATTCGAGACGAGTAGATGAGTGACTATTCGCTAACCATATTGCCAGATATAGACTTAAAAGTAATATGATCAATCCTTTCTTTTGCCTCTTCGCCAATTAGTTTTGAGTGTTTAGATATTCGTCAAATTCTTCCTTCTTTCCTTGCTCTCTTTTTCATATGCTTTTCATAGAAATTGATCGATTATGATTATTAGTTACGTACTTATTTATAAAAAAAATAAAATTCTATATTTACAGGTGCTCACACGTGACAGACATCGGTGTTGGCTATCTATCTACGATGACGTCATTATTAAAACTATTTTTGCGATGGTGTACACAAATACGTGACTTTGGTCTCCAGCATATGTACTCTATGCGTAGTCTACGGGTTCTTTCTTTAGCTGGTAAGTTAAGCAAACTGTAGACATAACCTTTTTAGTGTCCAACTTTATTTGTCAGCCAATGAAAACGCTGTGTTTCTTATAAGTTGTGTGTTAACTTTTATAGAGCAACAAAATCGATACTATATCAAAATCCGTTCATAGTCGCATTAAAATTTCCATAGTGCTTCTTGTATCATAGTTTGGAGACCTTTCTGTTGAAAATGTGTCAGGGTTAAATCGTATACATATACATGCACAGTGCGTTAACTGGAGTGCGGGTATTAGTTACCCGCACTCCAGAGCATGCCCATTGATTGGCTCATTTTTGCTGGGGTTTACATATTGTGACGGCAGAGAAAGGGAAAGCGACAGAAATGTCATATTCAGATATTCGTTCATTGGTTCATTTTTGCCGGGGTTTCATATTGTGACAACAGGGAACGTGCTTTTATGTTTGACTATGATACAAAAGAGAAAGAACACCAAAACACTCGGCAATCTGATTAATACTCGGGGGCTACGCCCCCTCGTACAAATCAGATAGCCTCGTGTTTCGGTGCTCTTTCTATTACATAGAACCGCGTTCGTTCAAATAATCGTGACATAATAAAATGTATATTAATTTAGCCGACTAAAGCTTGACACTATGTGTGCTAGTATTCATTCGTAGCTGTCGTACAGAAATTAGAAACATTCTTTAGCCGTCAATGCTCCTGTGGAAGTTTCTAATTTCTGTAGAACGGCTACGACGGACTCTAAGATATACAAAGAATCACGCGTGTCATATATGCATAACATTTTATTTGCATAAAATCATTTTCCGTAACAAAAAATCTTATATTAAATGTAAATGAAATGAAGCAATTATATGATGTGACAAGGTTTTACCCAAGGGCACCACTTTTACAGTGTTTTGTTTACAACAAAATCCATGCAAGAACCGAGTTCATTTTCAGTGTAAAAAGTAAAAGCAAAAAAAAATTATGCAGGAGTTCACAAAGGAAAATAACTAATTACACGCCTTTGTCAGAGCTTGTGACTTAGTATAATGATGTTAGAAAATGTCAGGAATATTTTTTAATTCACTTAATTAACATATGGTAGTAATTTGGTCAAAAACTGTGTTTAAATACAGAAAAAACAGAATCCCTAAAGAAAGCCCAACACGGTAAAATTGTAAAATGTTGCACGCTCGGTTTGATATGGCCTGTTCATGGACGGTACTGAAGAGTGCAAGTTACCGTCCACGCCCCTCAGCACAGGCTTGAGCAGAATCCAACATTTAAACATAAAAGTGGTGAAGTTTAAGTCATAGAGATACAATTTTGAGTCCAGAAACATGTGTAAAATTTAAACTGACTAGTCGTATAAATGAACAAGCATTCTTAACCTTCACCATAAATTGATTAGTCTACGGAGAGAAACAATTCGGTAGAAATGCACGTTAGAATTTTAGAATTTCAGTCTGTGGTCTACAATTTATGACATTCATAAAGTCTGCAAGAGAAAGAAATTGCAATAACCGTAACAATATACTTATTCAATAGTAGACTAATGCACTGAGACATTGAAAATCAGCTTTTCTGTTAAAGGCACATTCTGTTTCAGAAATGAATATATTTTACCTTCTTAGAAAAGGCAAAAATGAGTTTAAAATCTCCTGAGCAGGTAGCGCTGAAAATGTTTGTCATAAAAGTAGCAAAATATAAATAAAGTATTTTTGACGTCCATTCAAAATACTAATGTACTAATTGCCAATGGGAACAGAGGCAAAAGATGGTTCAGGTAAATGGCCAATGAGTAACTTTTAAGATGCTATAACAGGGCACCAAAATATGAAAGGCTTGTGAGAAATAAAAATAAAATAATTTAAAAAGCGACTCAGTACTGGCGCTCAACTGAAATGCCTCTTAATTACAGAATGAACAATGTTGTACTTACTAGAATAATTAATACATTGATCGATCTTTGTCTTTGTCTATAATATTTTTGTAATATTTTCATTATTCAGGTTGTTCACTCATATCAGGCCAGGGACTTTGTGGTCTCACACAGCTGCGGTTCTTGGAGGAGCTCGAACTTACAAATTGCCCTAGTGCCACAAAGGAAGTGTGTCTCTACTTAAAAGAAAACATGCCACGTTGTATGATTCTTGAATGAGGAACGCAGTGATGAGTATAGTCATGGATATGAAAATAATATGCAGTGTGAACGTACTCCGTTTTGCATGAGGAGGATAACAAAAAAGGCTTCGCAAATGTTTTTAGGGAACATATTTTACATTACGTAGAACCCAAAATTTTGCGACTTAGATATGTTTTATGTTTAACTTAAAGGGCTCACACATTCCCTGAAAGTTACAAAATATTTAGCATTTGTTTCACTCATGTTTCATGCCGGATTAAAACATTCCAACGTGTAAACTAACCATGACTTCAAATGGTTTCATGGATTTTTTTAAAAATTTAATTTTATTTGTGAATATTCCATTCTTTTATTCTTTAAATAGAATCTTATTTTTTAGATTTATTGAGAATTCTTTTATAAACAACCGTTAATTTTACGCCGACTATTTAAATTACTTTCATATTTAAATGAAAAGTTTTTGTTTTGCCTTTCCCTCACCTTTCTTGTATAAAGCGATAACTTACATGAAATTAATTTAAATTCTAGGTATGCTTTATCTATCTAAATGTATGATAGCATTTCCGATTGATATACTATTTATGTCTATCACCCTTTTCTTCTTCGATCAAATATTTAATTATGAAATTTTCATTCCCAGCCTAATCGATAAGAATAACAGATTCACATATAAGCTAACTCATATATTTTAGTATTTCTAGATCAAGTTAAAGCTTACAATAATGAATAATTATTATCCAATCTAAAAAGTAATGGTGAAGCATGATACATATTTTCAGCATTCCTACGTCACGATCTCATTATTTTGTCTGATATTTGTCTTGTCAGATGGTATTCAATGTACTGTATTAATCAAATGAGCCACGTCACGACAAAACCAACATAATAGGTTTGCGATCAGCATCGATTCAGACCAGCCTGCGCATCCGCGCAGTCTGATCAGGATCCTTGCTGTTTGCTATCAGTTTCTCTACTTGTTATAGAGTTTGTAAGCTGGATCCTGATCAGACTGTGCCGATGCACAGGCTGGTCTGGATCCATGCTGGTCGGAACCCATTATGTTAGTTTTGTCATGACGCGGCTCAAATGTTTTCAGACCGGAAAACAAATGCACGTGAGACATATATGAATATTACCCCTGTATTTCAAAGTCATTATACACTGTAGATTGTTTTTAAATGCATAGGTTTTTTCTTAGAAAGATCTTTGGTAGCGTAATTTGTCTGAAATATATATTTACTTCACGAACTTGACAATGCATAGATTATTTTATTTATTATCGATATGATTTTTTTACCAAAACATGTATTTTTTAAGACAAGATAGAATATAGAGAGACATATACTAAAATGTGAAAGTATCTGACTATGACCTCATGACATTTATTTGATGTCATATTTCATATTCATTTTGTCAGAATTTTTCAGAAATGCTAGTAAAAACTAAAATGTAATTTGCTTTTATTGTGCTTTCAAACGTTTTAACAAATCTTTAGGGGAACACATTTTAAGCAAAATTTTCTGAAAGTCATTACTTTTTCGTAATACATTGCTCATCAAGAGATTATTAAGGAGAATGAAGCAATAAAATATGAAAAAAAAACTATTTTCCCCATTATTTAAACGATAAAGATAGCAATTTCAAAATGTCGTCAGAAGACATGTTAATTTAAAGCCGCCTTCATCTTTTCTCAAGATTAAATATAATATTTTTAGATAAACTGTATCATATAATTGTCAAATCAAAATACTTAAGGTGGAAAATAAAATTTGCCGATAATAAAGTACATAAACAATAAGGAAACGATATTAAAATAAGTAAAGCGAAACATTCGTTTCTCGATTATCTATTTTTAGAAACAAACGTCATTGTCGCGTTATAAATAGCTCTCGGGGAAGACTTACAGTGATATGATACATCTTTTCCATGATAAAATTACTGAAATACTTAGTTTAATTTAAAACAATACAGAATTGTTTATTTTTTCAACAGAAAATAAAAGCTGAGGGGCCGCTTTAACACTGCAATGCATTGAAGGAAACAAACATTTCCCCCAAAGAACTGTTATGGCTTCTGTCATATGATCATGATTTAAAAGTCAATCTTTATTAACGACACTTTTAAATACTCACATATGGAAAAAATAAGTTGATAAACCTCACTTAAAACCACGATACATGTTTTAACAAACACCTATCACTATGCAAAGCTGGTCATAGAATAAGAAATATTTATGGTGTTTATATAATTATAGTAATAGAGACATGAGGTTAATTATCTTAAACATAATTACATTTTGTAGTATAAAAGAAGTATTAATTTTAGACAGATCGGATGTACTATTTTCAAATTCTGACAGATTTTATCATATTAATACATGATTGGACTTTAAGGACTTACCCATTACCGATCATTTACATATTTGTTCAATATAATATTCAGTATAACACATTTCTGTCGATAAACAAGTTTTAAATGTTATCCTTAAATAATAAGAAAGATATAAAAGAAAAAAACCCTGCTCTTTGTGAAAAGAATTCATTGAGAAACATTGAATGTAAGGTAACATGCACGTTTCTTAATTTTATAGTATACTTTGAGTTTGATTTATATCTACTTTGCATTGTAATTATATTTATTTTATTGTTTAGGTGTTGTTTTGTACTGAACATGATTATAGTCAAACCATGACCAAACATTTTTTTCAATAAGATAACTCCGACAGCCTTAATGCGATAGATATCCTTTATGATTAAAGGAAATGCACATTTTTTATCTTTGCATTTTTTTCTATTGTAATGACATGTATAAAACCCCACATAACCTACGATGTTTTACAGTCATAGTCAAGTTTTATCTTATAGGCTATAAATGTTAAGAATATATTTGAAATACTTAGAAAATGAATTTATATTTTCATATCCTTATAGGTTGTTAAATGTTATTGGTACTTTATAAATACATATTTCACATAGAGCATACCAAATTATGTGTACCTATTGTCAGAACTGCACGCAGTTATTCGTTCTGCAGCTGAGCAATTTCAGATGCTTTACCCATTATAAGACGTGTTGCAGCTGAACAATTTTAGATGCTTTACCAATGATAAGACTTGCTACAACTGAACAATTTCAGATGCTTTACCAATAATAAACTTGCTACAGCTGAACAATTTCAGATGCTTTACCAATAATAAGACTTGCTACAGCTGAAAAATTTCAGATGCTTTACCAATAATAAGACTTGCTACAGCTGAACAATTTCAGATGCTTTATTCTAATAAGACGTGCTGCATCTGATTAACTTTGAATGTTTTACCAATGATAAGTAGATTTTTTCAATAATGTCTTAAATGCAGGGTAACATGTAAAGAATGCATTGCCAATAATATTTGCTTTTTGAAAAGTAAGATACTAATATAATATTATGGCACGGTAAATATTAAGAACTTGACATTGATTTTTGAATTTGATATTTATCTGACAAAACCATTCCAAATACTTTGTGATTCAATGTAGATTGATACATAAATTGTGTGATCTTTAAACTAACAATTTACTATGTTGTTTTGTGTTTTAAACAGATTACATGTTCAGTGTTTTCTTGATGTTTGTACAAAAAGTACAATAATAATGTAAATGCAGTAAAATAAGTGTTTAAAATTGTTGGTTTTGTTACATATGAATAAAAAGAATACAATTTTTTATCAATTAGTTTGTTTTTTTTCGTCAGTATTTTTGAAAAGTTCTATACAAAAAAAAAAACAACAAAACAACAACACGAGAGCAAATAGTACTATATTTTCACAATATGAATATATTTCAATAATATAATTGTGCTTTAATGTGTTGGTACTGTATAAGTTTATTTGTTTTATTTGACTCCGAATTGAAGATAGCATTTCATTTTTATTGTTAAATGTTTTAGTATTGTCATGGTAAAAATGCAAGTTACATAAAAAAGAAATTGCAAATTGAAAAACCGATGTAAAAATAGCAAACCACTTTCTAAAAATAACATATTTTTCACAAACCCGTTCTTAAACAAGTATCTAAAGTTGGTAGCAGTATCTGTTTCTTGGTTATCTACATTTTTATACAAGTATACAAGTCTATCTGATTAACTTATGTTAGATGCGTATTGATATTGGATACAAACTATATAACTAGTTTTCTAATGTTTTATATTAAAGGAGCATCATTTACATATAATTTCCAAAACTAAGCGTGTCACGGTCATTGTATATTTGGTCAAAATTAACAACAAGTAAAATTGATATAGAGATATTTTGAATTTAAGACACTGAAATAATGAACAAACCTCAATGTATTGTCTACTAATTTATAAGCTAAAAGGAATTGAGCTCGTATAATTGGCATTGCCTGACAACGTTTTGATTAAACGCCCACAGAAGTTGGAGAGATATTTACTCCTGTCCGTGATAAGTGGATTTACATGCCATATAATATAAGATTGATATCGCTAAATAGCAGATGAAATGTCGCAAGAACCAGTATTGATTACATTTGCAAGACATTAAGAGGAGTCTTTGGAATATTTTGAATAAGAGAGAACAATCACGTATCGGTATTGTTTGAGTTTCTCAAAATAGATTACATTCAAAAGCCTTTGTCGCTTATTTAAAAGAGCTTCTTACCATCTTCACGATTTTCCTTCTTAAATAATGTATTTTATCGCAAACATTTTGAATAGTTACCCCTCATTTCTTTTGTAATGTTGTTTTTTTATAGGCCAATGGGATTTATTCTTACTGTTTGTTTGTTTGGGTTTAACGGAACCGAACACTATAATTGCTAACAAAAGGTTATTAAACGTTAAAAAAAGTTAGTACAACGTTATAAAATGAGTTAATTAAAAATAATTTTCTCTACGTATCCGATCAATGGTTTGGAAGGAACAGAGTAAAAAGTTCCGAAAGTGAATTTACTCGGTAATATGTATCAGGAACCTGTGCAACGGCATTTAAGAAGAAAAAAATGTTTCACAGTGTAATGTTCATCGCACCCTATACAAAAAGAGCAGCAAAGCCTGTTAAAAGATAAGAATGTGTAACTATTCGACATACAAGATCATGACGGTTTAAAAGAGATAGTAATGGCGAAATGTAAAGGCATGGATCGTTTATATCATGAAGTTTGTTAAATATAGCTATGTCAAAATTTGATTACCATTCAGTTGATTAAGTTTACTTGTGAAAGGTTTAAAATCACTGATTAGTACCAGTGTCTCTAATGGTTGAGATACTTTAGCAAAAGCATGCAATTTTTATATTTTCTCTTATTCCAACGTGGCTTATATCCTCTCTCCATTTTAACTCTGCTGCCATCTAGGTGCCCCGCTGGTGTGGCTTTATTGTGTCTGCGGCTGCGTTCTGTGAATTATTTAAGTAGAGGATTTTGATCCCCAGTCTGTACTAGATAAAACCTATGATATATATGAAGCTTTCAGAATTATAGCTTTTAGGTTTTTTATTTGTGGAATGCAAGAGTTGTCAGCTTATTCGTGAATATCAACCAATTTCATTTATGTTTTAAATAAGCCTGTTGTTGATGTAAAATTTCAAGGTAAAGCCCTAGATAAAATACTTGATCCAAAATGTCACGGAAGAAAACTCTATTTACCTTTCTTGAGTTTCTGCCTTTTTGTCGTCACATCTGTTATGTTGTATTAAAAGTGTCACTATTTTCATGTTTAAATGCAGATTCCAGCCGGTACATAGTTGATGAGCAGAAGGATACAATACACACTGTAAAAACCATCAGCTCAAAATGTAAAATAATCATTACTTCAATTCTACCTAGAAGAAATGACAAACTTGTCAAAACCATTATATCTGAAACCAACAACAGGTTTAGAGATCTGTGTGCAGAAAGTGATCACCACTATATCAACCATGACTCTTACTTTATCCTGCATGGTACTCCAGACAAGTCGTTGTATAAAGACTATTTACATCTAAATAGAAAGGGTGGAAAACTCTTTGGAACAACCATGAGGAAGGATATAAACTATGTCCTAGGAATATCTACGATGCCATCTGATGACCACAGCAGTAACAAAATGGACAAGAAGTCTCATTTTCAGAAAGGGAGGTTTATAGGGAGGAGAGACAAGAACATGGTCTACATGCCAGTACCAACATCATGGCTGAGGAATCAGAATTCTTGAGATCGCCGTCGTTAAATATTTGTGAAAGAAATCCATTTCAATATAGAGAAAATATGTTAATTTGACTAATGAAATTAATTGTAAATGACAGAACTTTAAACTATGACTCCAATAAGAATAGTAACTCTTGGTACACGCATAAAAGGTTAAACATACTACATCTTAAAATTCACTATTTTTACCAAAATTTAGACGAACTCAAAATTATAATTTCAGAACAAAAGATTGATATACTCTGTTTATGTGAAACGTTTCTAAATGTAAATTTTCTAGACAATGAACTTCAGTTGGACAATTTTACACTTTTTCGCAAGGACAGGCCTTCCAATGGAGGCGGTTTGATTATTTATGTTAGAGACTGTTTATCTTTTGTACATAGATCTGATTTAGAAAGCATTTCTATTGAATCCATTAGGCTTGAACTTAAACAGCCTAAATGTAAATCGTTATTATTGTGTTATGCATACAGACCACCATCTTCTAAAGTTTAGTTGCTTAATAATTTTGCTATATATATATATATATATATATATATATATATATATATATATAATATATATATATATATATATATATATATATATATATATATATAAATCATATTAAGAGGAAATTATTGTTATTGGAGATTCTAACTATGATATTTTGAAGCATGATAATTGTTCGAAATCTTGGTTAGATCTAATGCATTCTGTAAATTTTTCTCAGCTTGTTGAATCTCCTACCAGAGTAACTTCAAGCTCTGCTACATTGATAGATAATGCATTTTCAAACATGCCTTAAAATATAGTCGATGGTTTTGTACCTTATTATCCATTAGTGACCATTTTCCCATTTGTCTTACACGCAAACTTTCAAATATCAGTGTTAAAGGTCTCATGCGTAATTAATAAGACAATAACCTTCCGGTCTCTTAAGCACTTTGATGAATATCGATTTTAACTAAATTTTCAGAGCAACCCTGGTCAGAAATAGCATCTGTAGAAAATCAAGATAACTCTATAGATTTGTTCCCTGATAAAGTTTTGTCTGTCCTTGAAAAACATGCCCCAACCAGAAAAAAGCGAGTAAAGAAGGTCACCCAACCAAACTGGATTAATAAAAACATCCTCGTTGCTTTTTAAACAAAACACCAGTTTCATAGGGTTAATGACACATATAATTACAACATATGGAAACAACACGTTAAGTCTCTCATATATGATTCTAAGCAACAATATTATAATGATACCATCAATCAAAACAAACACAACCCAAAGAAATTATGGACTGGTCTAAATGAATTATCTGGTTACAAATCCAAGGTTCAAACACATTTTATTGATGATGATGATGATTGCAACCCGGTTTCTGACCCTTAAATCACTGCAAATTTATTCAAAAGACAATCTCCACCAATCCCATCATACCATTAATCAGACTGGTTATAAAAATCCTGAGCTTCTTGAACTAAATGCATCTAAACTTCAGCATACACCCCCTTTCAAAATACCTTAAATAGAGCTCTCTTATGTGTTGAACCAATTAAAATCGATTGATATTACAGAGTCATGTGGGTCAGATGGTCTCAGTGCAAGGTTTCTAAAGTATTGCTTCCATATTTACCACTGTATTCAATAACAGTATTCTTAGCAATACATTTCCTAAATCATTCAAAAATGCAAAAGTCCTACCTATGCATAAAAAGAGTTCTAAAAGTGATAAAAGAAATTATAGGCCAATTTCCATACTTCCCTCGATATCACCAA
The DNA here is from genome assembly GCF_026571515.1 of Ruditapes philippinarum. NCBI lineage: Eukaryota > Metazoa > Mollusca > Bivalvia > Venerida > Veneridae > Ruditapes > Ruditapes philippinarum. The sequence continues at coordinate 41,675 of NW_026856555.1, read as the reverse complement.
TTCTTGAACGTCATGTCAGTTCACATTTAAAGCAATACCTTGAGAAAAATCAACTTCTTTACCAACGTCAGTCTGGATTCAGGTCAAATCATTCATGTCAAACAGCATTGATTAGCATTATTGATGATTGGATTACAGCTATTGACAAAAATAAAATAGTTGGTTAAAATTTCCTTGATCTCTCTAAAGCTTTTGGCTATGTGGATCACTCTATTATTATTGAAAAGCTTAGAATGTATAACCTAGACCCTTCATCAGTTGCTTGGTTTTCCTCCTATTTAGATTGCAGAACCCAACAAACTTACATATCCGGTTTATATTCAGAGTCAAGTTTCAGTAACTACTGGAGTTCCTCAGGGCTCAGTGCTAGGTCCTATACTGTTTTTAATCTATATCAATGGACCTGCCTTTGTCTAATGAAAAAACAGAAACTGATATATTTTTGCTGATGACACCACCCTTTCAACCTCTGATGTATCCCTAAACAGAGTAGTTGAATATTCTCCTCTCATGATCTTTTAAATGCCAACAAATGGTGTGATTTAAATCGCATGTCTATCAATGTTAACAAAACTAAGGTCATGTATATTTCCTCAAAACACAAGCAAAATTATATTCATGAAAGTAATCCTTTTATTTCATATAAAACAGAGCAAATGTTTTGTAGCTCTGAAGAAAAATTATTGGGTATTACAATTAATAACACCTTGTCTTGACAAAGCCATATTGATAATGTTCTTAAAAAGTGTAACTCATTGTTACATTTATTATCACGTATACTTAATTCATATTTATACCTTGCATAATTTACGGTAACTGTACGTCCTTTCTAGAGGATAAACTTATTAAGTTCCAAAAGAGAGCTGCAAGACTAATTCTAGATAAAGATTGCTGAACTTTTTTCCGCTGGATGACCTTTTCACAGAGTGTTGTTTTTCAAAAATCTATTATCATGATGTTTAAAATAATGAATAATCAGGCGCCTTCCTATTTATTGAATAATTTCATTTTATCGCCAGATGTTCATACTCGCATTTTGCGTTCATCATATGATTTCAACTTTATACCCCAAACCAAATTCTGAACAATTTCGTAAGTCTTTTGTTTATTCTGGATTTGTATTTGGAACGGCCTTCCTGATTATATTAAGTCTGCTACATCTGTTAACCATTTTAAAACCTTATATTTGAGGTTTTGTATACAAATTGATAATCTCCTGTATGTTTTACATTTATGTATTTTAATAGTTTGAATATGTTAAATTTATATTGTTCCTTGTTGAGGGTCTCATGGAAGATTGATATGTTTGTTCAAACGAGTTCTTTCGTTAAATAAAGTCTTTATTATTATTATTATAAATATTGAATTTTACTTAAGACGGTAGCTTGCATTTTTAGTACCACCTGTGAACAAGCTAATCAATCCGAGTCTGCAACAGTTTCAGTTTTGTCATTTTAGGCTTTCTTTACGAAATCTTATTTTCTCTATTTGAACGTGTTTTACAGATTCTTACTTTTTTGATTTGTTAAGTTTATAACACTTTTCTATGATTCTTTTGACATTGATATATTTAGCAATTGCGAGGTCGACTGATTTATTTAAACAGAAACGTGTCGAAAATGATTGGAGCCCAGTAAGTGAACAATTGATAACAAAACAAGCCCACATATTGTTAACATTTGTAATCAATGAACTGTTGTTAGAATTCTGTCAATGATGAAGTAGATCATGGAAGCATAACAAACACTTCAGTAATAGTAACATTTGACAAACGAAAAATTGTTAACAACGAAAAACTTTACAAGTATATCAAGACAACGATTACAGAAATATTACACTGTTTTCTGATTAAACTCGGATCGCCTTTTATAACCATAACTTCTTCGGCGATTACTTGACTAGTCACTCTTAAGTTCATCGCGTATTTATGTTTTTTCTGTTAATTAGGATTTCTCGTAAAACTGTACTTGCTTTAAAAGATCTTGTATGTACATTTTGTTAGAAAACACGACTTAAAAGGGATTAGAAAGGGAAGCAAGTGTAAACATTACAATAGACTGATAACAAAAACAGTATTATGTTTTCTACTCACTCGAACTAAACATTAATTATAGAATAATCATTTCAGACGCGAACAAAGACCGTTTTTGTATAACACAAGAATGTTTCTTAACAAATATTATAAAACTACTTTTATTTCAGACATGCGCGAAGAATACTTTCCTATACACTAAGAGATTCTAAAAATAATGTTAACACGCACACATTCAGACATTACATAATAAAGAACAAAGTCTCTGTCGCGTCTAAGATATGTGTTTCGCGTTGAAATAGTATCCATTCTTTAAATTTAAATAATCTTTAATCTTCTTCCTTAACATTTGGATAACTGACTTTAGAATAAAGATTTTGTTTGTTTGTTTAAACAACAACAACAAGAACAACAAGATTATCGTCATCAGCAACACCTACACCACCACCATCAACAACAATAACAACAACAGCAGCAGCAACAACAACAACAACAACAACAGAAGCAGCCGAAACAATAACATAAGAAAAACTGTTTTGTATAACCAAAAGTAGAGTCATTTGTATATATAGTTGAGATATTGTTATAATCGGGAAGTATTATATCTCTCTAACTGGCTAGTCGGCGGTTTTATTCAAGTGCCCGTTCGTGCCTGAAATAATGCACGGATGGGCACCTGACGTCTTCTTATACCAATAAAGCTGTGTCGATGCGACATAACACTCGACGGAAAAAAAAAGAAAAAAAGAAGCATTATATTTTCACACTATGGTAAGAATAATTATATGAACTATCCTCAAACCTCCACAATGTGCTTCCAGAAATTTGTCTTATTTTGTTGTCAAACAAATGCAGTCACAGACACATAACTTATTTCAATTAAACATCCTGATATTTCATTCCAGACAGTCTCATGTTGTTTCATTGAGTCTATTTGTTTTTATCTATTATTTTCATGTCTTATAGATAGTTTTTACAATATTGTTTTTTTTTTCAAAGCATTTTTCCTGTAATAACTTATCTATGCAAATTGCTATAAAACAGGATTTAAGATCGGCAAAGTGATTAATAAAAATCCTTTACAGAAATTAAGAGAACAAATGAAAATTGGAGAATGTTTTGATAATAGCGGTCAGACTTCATGTATAAGTTTTTGTGTTGAATTCCGCTTAAGCCAGTGCTAGGTGGCGTTAGCGTAAGCTTGAATTTATGTATTGCTTTGATGACAAGAGCTAGTTCAAACATTCCGAAAATTCTATTTTGTATTTATTAATTAAAGAAAATTGTTTTTATATAACTCAGAATGATGTTTATTTTATCCTGTAATTAAAGTACGGAATAGTTATTGAGACTAACAATACAATATAGCTACCACAAGAGCTGCCGCCAAATGATGGGAAAACACTTGAATCACCGATGTTCATATGTTTCATAGTTTTAAGTTGTTAAGGTATGAGCCCCCTAATGGGCACTGTAAGGAACTATAAAATTGAAAACATAGGTCAGTTATATACCTTGAAAAACACAAGAATGCAAAATTTAAACAAAGTTTACCGTATGGTTTACGAGTTATGGAGATTATTCTTAAGTAAAACTTGGCTATTTGAAGGGCTCTCTTTTAGAAATGAGAAACTCTAAATATTCTATTATATGATCATTATCAAAAAATGCTTGCCTTTAACAAAAAATAATAGCATTCAGCTAACAAGTGACCCAGCAAAATTAGTGTTTCTACACAAAATGTTTAAAATATGTATATAAATATTACCCTTCTCCACACATTTTAAGTAGTTTTAGGGGCTGTTTTCAGTGTTTGCATAAATTTTCTTAAAAGTTTATTGGTTGCGCTTGTCAAATATAAAATACTTTTACCGTCTAGTTTTTATTTTATTAGACTTTAAAAATATCAGGTTCTTTATTTGATAATAAATTTGGCACAATTTAGCCAATAAATACCAATTATATTTTTATAATTAAAGCGAACCCGCGCCCCTCAGTTTCAATGCAGTTGACAGTAGTTTTAGCCTATTTACATATGTAAATATGCCGGTATCGCTACGAAACAGTTGGTAACAAATCATAAAAGACACCGTGTAATGAAAATCAAGAGGTAAGATATTATAAAAATTACCATATCAACTTAAAAAATCTTAATAACACTACTTTATAAAGCCTATATAACACATGGTAATAAAGTCTAATACCGGTTTAGAGTTAACACTACCCTGCCCTTTTTAAATTATTAAAAAAGGCCAAAAAACCCCAAAACAATGGTAAAAAAAAATCAAAAACAAGGCGTTAATTGGTGGTCTTCAAACGAAATTTATTTACAAAGTAAAAGGGATGGTGTGTGTAAAATTTACCCTATAAATAGAAAAAGCAATGTTTTTCCCTTCAGCAAAAAATAATAACACCCTTCTAAATCATCCATTTATTCATGGGCCCCTGTTTAAAAAATTTAAATTTATAAATCATCTTTTTTAAATTTTTCCGACATTCGGGTTTCTGGGGTTGTTTTTGGGGAATAGACAGTTGGTAAACTTTTTAAATAAACGGGGCCCCTTTAAAAAATGTTTTTAATGATTTTAAATAACTTCCCAAAGGCACCCTTTTTTTGGGGAAAAAATTTTAAAGCTGGCATCCCTTTAGATGGGCCAACTTTTAAAAAATTATATTTGACAAAAAATTACTGAGATTTTAAGAAAGTAAACATATTTAAGATAAAAGTCATAATTTCCAAGTCATGTGCGATTTATTTACAGTACTTTTCGCCATATTTCTAACGCAAACAACTAACGCAGTTAGGGCTATATATTTTGACCTCTTTTTTGGTAAATAACATTGGTTGAAAGTGCTGTTTGCAATTTGAAAATTATTTCTTTGTTCACTTTACAATATTATATTTTTCAATACATTAAAAATATCATGAAAATTAGCATGAATCTGGAGGCGTGCTGCTTTAAATATGTTTCTATTTTGATGCGTTATGTTCACTTTATAAAATGTTCAATCTTACCATGCGTTATTTCCGTTGCTCTTGCTCTTTGGAGACGAAAAGTTAAATATTGATATAACTTAAGATATTGCTTCCAAAAACGAGAAGAATGACATTTTCCTCCGTTCTAAAGACGTGTGCTAAATTTCACAATAATGCGTAATGATTGTTGATTACAATTATACATCCATTTTCTTTTTATTTCTATGACTTTTTATGTGTATTATTTAGTGTGTTAAAGTTAAGTTATGCAATTATTTGTAATTTATCTTTTGCACATAATTTATTGGCTCAATATTGTAAGTTTAACAGAAATATTTTGTGTTGATGTTTAATAAATTTCTCAGAGGACACCCACACACGTTTCATATATGCATTTACTCAGAAAGTGATATATTATTATGAAGAAAAATAACACATTTAACACAACTGTATCATACATAAAAGGATACAATTTTATAAATCTCCTATTTCATACATTGAATACATCTTCTTGATGTTATCTTTCAAAAAGATTATATGTAATTCTCCAAGCAAAGTTTGTATTTATTTGAAAATAATGATATAACTCATTACTTAAAAAAGTTTTGTGACTAAATCAAAACATTTCAAGGATGTGAAAGGAGAACATTTTCCTGTTTTATATCATTACTTATAACAGAGAAAAAAAGGAAGCTCTACTATAAAGCTTTATCAACAAACCGTATATCAAATTCAGCAAACACATCACGTTTTTCTTTAAGATATCATTCAGTAGTTAATCGAAAAATAAGTCAGCATTTATATCGATAGTTCATCTCATTTTGATGCTTGAATAAAAATAACAAACACAACATAAACTAAATCAAAACACATCTGTACATTAAATGATAGCTAATATAGCAACTGTCAGAATAATTGTATATTTCCACATTCAACATTTTGTACATTGAGTCTGTGAAGTACAATTATCGTTCAATTGTAGATTTGAATTTCATGAGCGTGAGGTATTTATTCTCAGTAACAAACAATTCGCATGTCTATAGTTGCTGTCAATGGTTTGGAGTGTTGTGCTGTAAAATGATAATAACTGAATGTTATGTATCATCTATTTACATAAATAATACATATCTTGATGATGTCATATATAGCACATTCCGTTATTACATGTTATTCAGTTTCAATATCATCTCGGCAAAGTGGACGTATAGATAGTAAGTGTTTTTCATATATTTAATACGAGAAGTCTTATTTAAATTCATTATAGGCAAAGCTTAATGAAAACGCAAATTGAACCATAACACATATGGCCGTATATTTTGAAAAAAGAAGATATAATGAGCCCCGAAAGTTCCAGTCCAAATATTTATTAAAAAAGGGGAATACTAGTCCTTCGTTAGAAAGAAAGTAAACTCCTTTTGTTCGATATATTTTTTTATTAATAAGAACTAGAACTTTGTGAACTAGAACTCACCATTTTCGTGTTAAATGTTGAATTCTGCTTAAGCCGGTGCTAGGGGGCGTGAACGGTAACTTGCACTTTCCAGTACCGTCCATGAACAGGCTCAATCAAACCGAGCCTGCAACATTTTCAATTTTGTTGTGTTGGACTTTCTTTAGGGATTCTGATTTTCTCTATTTTAGTATATATGCATAATCGAATATTCATATAAAAATTAGTACTCATATCTAATTAACATCTTCAACGTTTCTTCAGTTGTCCCACATATCGCCAAAGTAAACAGCTTAACAAACTAATATAAATATTTTCAGCAAACAACGAATTTCTGCAAGATGTCGTTCTGCATTGAAAATAACAGTGATGTCAATATTGCTGAGTGACATTTAGATAATCTCCTTCTCATAAAAGCCTTACATTCTGTATCTCATTACTCAGACATTTTACCGACTTCAAGAAACAACAATGATAGAAGTCAAGCAGAATGCCCGTGATTGTCAAGGCTATGTCAAAATCGATGACTGTAAGACGAAATATAATGTTAACTCGTGTTAAAATGTTAAATGAGTATCGAGACAACAGAGGCAGTTTATTAGAATCATAAAGGTTTTACACTGCAAATCAATTTCCAAACTATCAACAATAGCCCTTTTTATTTTATTATGCTTCATTTGCAAATAAATTTTAAACACAAGAATGTTAGTGCGTCTGATTTCCAAAATAATTTTATCAATAAATTCACTTATATATACTTGTAAGAAACATGACTTGATAATTGATAAAAACGAACGCCAGATGCTAATTACAAAGATAAAAGAAATGTAGAAGCATGATTTGTAACGATCAATATGATAAGTACTCATATGTCTTATTTAAAAAAGCAGGTTACAGTCTAATAATTCAAGAAATACCAGATAGGTGATTAATGACAGGTAAGAATTTAATTCAGGTTTATTTATCTGAAAGATTGGTTGCTCATATCACGGTCTCCTCAAAGCCATGATGCTTAGAGGAGACCAAACTTAATTGCCCTAGTTCAACGTAGAAAGCTTATCTATACTTAAATGAAAACATGAACGAAGCTGTAATAAGAGTGACTCATTCCAAACAAAACGAAATAGATGTATCTTAGACAAAACGATTCCAGAAATGGGTGCACGTACTTGTTCTACATTAAAAAGCAGTTATATTTATTACATTAAACAGCAGTTATATTTACAGGACATCCATTTCAACATTTGCTAGGCATTCGATTTTTTTCTGTTAGACAATAATGCTTGATTACTCATCAACACTTTTTTCTATTTATGAATTATGGTTTCCTCACGGGAGTTTTACTAGACATTTAGGTGATTAGAAATTAGTTGCGAGCAAGCTTATATTTTATGACCAAATAAATAGTCATAATTTGGCACAGGCCACTAAATTTCTCTAATACATTGTTTATTTGTATTGCCTCAAATTTTACCTCGTCTTTATATATTTTCTGATTCCACGGAATTATTAATACATCAGAATATTGCATACGTAGGAAACAAAAAGAAATGAGGCTATGTAAATGATAAATGTTCTTAAAAGTCTCATTTTTTCCTCTTTTCATTCATTTCACACTACATGTAGATATTTCATGTATGTTTGGATATTCAGTAATCTCTTCCCCTTTTTCCTTTTCTATCATGTTTTTCTGTCTGGAAGGTTGCTTGTTCATATAAGCCACCCATTGCAAACTCACACAGTTGTGGTGCTTAAAGACCTAGCTCACAATTGTCGTAATTGCACCAAGGAAGCTTTCTCTATTTGGAACAAACAACAATAAAAACAACAACAGCAGCAACAACAACAACAAAACCCATGTCAATTTGCATAATTGATGAATGAAACACGCAGTGATCAGACTGAATTCTGTTATATTATATAAAGATATGAACAAATATGAAATGTCAGCATACTCGTCTTTAATCTTTAATCAAATTTGATCATTGGAGATCGTTCAGTATGGCATAATTGCTCTGCTTGCATGGAAAATATTTTCTAAAATATGACGCTTGGTGAAATAAAAGTGGTATGCGTCTGAGAACTTAATACAATTACTTAATCTCTTAACAGTACAGATAAAACAATTGTGTAAGTAGGATTAAAATAATACTCATATTATTGTTTTATTTACATATAAAATATGATAAACAAGATCAACAAGGAATACTTACATATTCATGTGACTTTATCTGGAAATATAAGTTACTTAAATAAATATCCATGTGATTTTATCTTAAAAAAAACAACGTTACTTATCTGGAAAAAAATCGTTAGTTACATATCCATGTGATTTTATCTCGGAATAATCGAACTTACATATCCATGTGATTAATTCTAGAAATAATCGTAACTTACATATATATGGAATAATCGTAACTTAAACATCTATGTGATTAAATCCTAAAATGATAATAGAAAGTGCAAGTTAGCGTCCACGCCCTCTAGCACCGGTTTAAGCAGAATTACACATTTAAATAAATACGAAAATGGTGAAAATTTGAAGAGAATACGGCGATTATCTTGGAACCTTCAAGTTTACACTTTCGTGTCATTCCATCAAAAGCGTCGAATGTTCTCCAAGTAAAATAAGCGCGTGCTCTAAACGAAAACAAGTTTGCGAAACTAAACAAAATCGAATTCTTAAAAGTAGATCAGAGGGTATGAAGCCTGTATCGAAGAAAGACACAAATTAAAAAGCTATTTTTCAATGATTGTGAACATTATTACCTCTTTTCAAACCTCCACAGAAATTTGTCTGATGTTGTTGTCAAACAATTGCAGTTACAGACACATAACTTATTCCAAGTTCACACCCTGTTATTTCATTCTTGACAATCTCACGTTGTGTCCCCGTGTTCATATGTAACACTTTATTTTCACTTTCTTGAGCAATACATGTGTGATTTATTCTTTCAAAACCATTGTAAAACAGGAATAAAGATCATATGTTAAGCAAACAATGTTCAAAGGACGTTAAACGTTTCAAAAAAAGTAATTAAGGATGGAAACTTGGGAACGTCTGAAATAAGATGTAGCAGTTAAAATATTTTATGACTATGAAAATGAAGTTGAATCGACCAAAAATCTTTATCTCGTAGTCATGCAATTACATAAATCAGAATGCAGTATAGTTTGTTTAATGTCAGTAAATATCTCATCTCATTAAATATGGAAGAATAAATTCTGGTGATTAAATGTTACCATATATTACAATGTTTTTACTATGGTTAAGTTACATGTATTAGAATTTTCGGTGGCATTTATATTGATGGCTTATTGTCCATTTAAGCTGTTGAAATAACATTTGTAAGGTGGAAATGTTGATTAAGGATTACCACACTATGTTTGAAAGAAACTGTTTTGTCACATAGGTTATAAAGTTCTTGCAGTCTTAGATTATATAAGATTATATTTCACTGCATATACACTTTGCAAAATATTAAATGCTCCAATAACTTAAATTCAACAAGAAAATTAATATAACGTCTACTGGGATCCTACATGTTTTCCGGACAATCAGTTTACCGGACAAAATCTATTCCTGTTAAACAAAGCTTTATTTTTTGCCTCGATTCAAAAATCATCTGGTCTGAATCGTACACACACTTTATATTTTAAAGTAAATAACAACAAAACCACTCTCAGGCACATATTGTTGATTCAGTTCTTTATTTACTAACATACCCTTTTGTTTACTAGTCATTCCATGACCTGGTCATGCGGGGGAATAATCTGTGCTGCGCATTCCCGAATATCGAGGCCCTTAATAGGTTATTTTAGATAGGTTTTACTTTTAATTCTTCTCAACGTTACCTCAGGAGACAATCATAAAATATTTTAATGATTAAAAGTTATTTTCAGTTTCGTTCAAACAATATCTCGTTGTTGTCTTTTACAAAGAAATGCAAATTAAAATACATAAATAATATTATAAGGAAACGGGTTACGCCCATGGGAGGAAACTCTACATGAAATGTACAAGAAATAGACTGTATGGCTTTTGCAACATGCTACATGCTGACCAAAGGGAAACTGTATGACAAAGAACAGAATTCCATTTGAATATCAAAATGTTTCATAAGTTTAAGGATCATGAAGAATGAATACGTTAATTGAGTTAATAGTGTTGATTTCAATTACACCCCTATATTGCCCTCTTCGTAACAAGCATGGCCGTCGTCGTGTCTATTTTAGTGACATACTGAGTTTTTCCAGTATCTTAACATTGACATTCAATAGTCGTAGTTTCCTTGCTAAATTTCAATTTAAGACTTCAAAAAAAAAAAATAATAATTGAAACACAATGTTCCATACATGTCCGGTATATTGAGTTGTCTACACGATTTTTTTCCTCTTTTAATGCCCTACTTTAAAGACACATTTCTACGGTCAAATGTTTAATTTTATGTTTGATAAAGGAATGCTTACGCATATTAAGAACCCACATATATTTGGGTAAAATTTCATTCTTTTTTATTATTTTGAATAAAAGTTACAGCGAAAAAAACATCATATTTATCCGGTAATATGTAGGATCCCATTACTGTTTTTATCATTAAATCTTTCATTCAAGCACATTTTAGATAGAAGATTGAATACCGCTCGTGCCGTTGCTTTTTGCTTAAAAATGTCGCATTTACACTATAAGTCATAAACGGACTCAATCAAACCGATTCTGCAATTTTCATAAAACTGTGTTGTTTTCTTATCCTCCGAGGAATTCACCTATTTCCAGATTTTGGTGTCGAGTTTATTTATAAATGATATAAATAAATCCTTCATAAAAATCTGGACTAAATGTGTTATCTCAGAAGCATTTATCACATCAAAATTACATGAAAATTGCAGACTCGGTTAAATTGAGTCTGTATATGAGGGATAATGATAAATTGCAACGTCCCTAATTGCCCTAAGCATCGCTTTGAACGTTACTAAATTTTCAATACTAAAAACTGTTGGCACCAGTAATCGCAAAGGACCAGAAAAATATAACAACACTGACATTTTGCCATTTTGCAACAAAACTTAGAGGCTGAACTACATTCATTAGTGAGCTAACTAAGGTTATGTGACCTTGGAGGTAGGGGCACTGGTGTTACATATGACATATCATCTAATCATTGTGACTATTTGTGCCATTGATTTTCAAAATCCTTTGATATATGAAAAAGTTATGGACCGGACACACAATATACCCTTTAACAGACTATGTTAATCTTTGACCTCCAAGTGTGACTTAAACTACCCTATCATTGGTTAAGACAGGTAAGCGAAATAAATAACATTTTTCTGTTATTCATAGGCAAGGAAAAAATGTAACTATAGTCACATTTCATTATTCTTATTTGCTGTTTATTGTATATTATATAAAACAATTAATAAATTTCTATAAACAGATTATCTGTGATTGAAAATTTTGACAGGTTTAACTTTGACAAAATAAATGACCCAAAAATTCACTATTTCATACTCAAATTGTATTGCAATCAGCATACTTACCGTTCAATCTTTGTTCAAAGATAACATTGATTTTTGTTTTACCATCATTTAATGAACTGCATTTGTATATGTAATTCGCAAATAGTTCTGCTGCATGTTTAGTACTTTCAATAACATTTTGCTATTTAGTTCCTTTTCATTTTTTTTTTAATTGATTACAACTCGAGGCAATTTTGTTTACTTATTCGTACTGGCTTAAAGAAGGTCATTATTATTTTCAATTTCTCTGGAAGTGACCAACTGCTCATTCCACATGATTTCTGAATCATTAGCGAATGTCGAATGACATAAAAAACAATACCCGAGAAAAAAGTGACGGAGAAAATTCACTTTGCCCGAGGTTCAAGGTTTAAACTGGAACCCTTTTGCAAACATATTTTGATGATATAAAAAAGCTAAAATATTCAACAGACGTTACAGTCCCTTTTCTCACTTCTATTAAGACACCTACTCCTGCTTCCATTTTCATCTAAGACGTCTTCATCTATTGTTATTAACAGATTAAAAACTAAGACATTTAATAAGTTTACACAGAGGTAATTTTGTAAGGACAACATACTTATGAATTAATTATTCCGCTCATTAAATATGAAAGCAAGTCGTAATGTAATGAAAAATGTTTATATCGAAATTTACTAATTTTACCTATTCCGGTAATTTGCACTTTATATTCAAATTGAAAGTTGCGAGTGTATTACCAGATATATCATGAAATTGTTGGTTCATATATTACTAAACTGATACTGCATTGTGCCAATACTCTAAAATGATGATAGATAATGAAACAAAAAAGTTCCGGTGTGTTTAAGTACGTTAACATTTCCTTTTATATTGTGGTTAACGCTAATGTTACATATACATAGGAGAATTCTTTTAAGACAAATTTAGCAAAATATATTGTCATTTTAGATAGATGATCAGACATTAGGAAGAAAATGTTATTATAGACAGACATAAAAGATCAAGAATACTTTTTATGGTATTTGTTAGTGCTTTTAGGGTTGAATAAGTTCAATCACTGTTCAGCCGGTTTACTGAGTAATGTGTAAAATATTATTATTAAACACTGCTGTGGCTTGATATAAAACCGAATAAATCATTTGCTATATACTACAAAACCCCAAAACAAGTATTGGCAAAACATCTTGTAAATACTGCTTCATAAATAATTGACATCATAAGTAACCGTGATATTCAAATAAATTGTTTTTATGACCTCGCTAGAAAAATTTCTTTCTAGACACTGATTGACGTTTAAAACATGTTTACAACAGTTATTCCTAAAATTAGTAAATTTACAAAGCCTGAGTTATACATAACCTTTATTGATATTTACACTGCCTAAAAGCCTTAGAGGTGTTCTTTCTTCTGTCATGAGAAATGGGAAGGTCGAAAAAAATCAGTAAAATATTAGGTGGGTTGAAAATGTCTGGCACTTAATATTCCAAACGAATATATTTTTTCAAGAAAGTTTTATAAATTTAAGCTTATAGAAAGGACTTCAAATAAAGTTTTGCACATGTTTCAAACACGTTTTCGTTTGTAAAATAACGGTTTATTTACATAATCTGGATAAGCTGTACTTCATCATTTGCATTTTTGTTCACATTATATAATTGCTGCATCTGAGGTCCTTAGACTCAATAATAGTAAAAAATGTTCTAAATCAACTGCAATATCTATAATAATGTTTCAATAGTCATCTGCAATATTCGAGTTTTAAAAGAACTTATTGTGTGCGAAATCTCAGAGTAATCTGTACATTGTAAGTGACCTTTTTAGAATATCCTTATCTTTAAGTTAATACTCAATTCGTCATTACGCAGACAAACAATGGTTTAAGTTGTTTATTGAAATGTTTTTGTCAAGGGTTTTTTGCCTTAAGTGATCGTTCCATGTAATCTTAACTCACATTCAAAAGTTCTGAATGAAATATAGTCTCAGAGAATTGAACATGAAAGTCGTGACGTTTTAAATAAAAACAATATATCAATCAAAACATTCTTCCCTGTATAATGACTTTTACAATTCCTTATATTTAATTCACAGTTGTTCGCTGCAAAAGAAAATCTCAAAATGACTGTACTTTACACGAAACATCTTTAATAATATTTCTAAGCAATTTCTACCGGACAATTATTCCCATACTTACTCACAGTGAAGTTAATTTGTATTATACGAACTTTTAGCCTTCTTATCTATTAATTCCGACTAAGCGTGTAATAACTGTTATTGCGTCTGTGACCAAACACATGGGGATATAATTTTGAATAATTACGTAGCTAATTGTTTTATTTCAAAAGGTATTAATTTGAATAGTTCCATTCTTAAAAAATCAAATAAAGAACATACACAAGTAAGTTTATAGTTTAATTGTTACAATGTATCTATATCTGTTCTGGCAAAACACAAACATTTTGAAATATAAAAACATTTTAAAATTAAAACATACGTTTAAACTGGCGTTTTCTCTATTTTATTAATTGTGTGATTGGTTTAAATGTATAAATCGTGTGGAATGTCCACATCTTTTGTTTATCATTTTCTTTCCTAATTTCTAGAAATAAAAATCAATGTTTCGCAACATTACAATCAGCATAACTTTCATTTGCCAGAAATAAGAATGACATCATATGATCTATTCAATAATTTCTTTGCAATTGCGTTAATTAAAGTAAAACGTGAGTGATGATGATTGTTTTGATCATTAAAAGTATTCAAGATCTTTAACATGGAACCTAATGAAATATTTTAACATGCCTTTGGTCTTGTGGGTCATTCTCCAAATTGTTGAACCTTAGAGAATGTCACATGTGAATTGTACGTATTATACTTAACAGAATAAAATGTTAGGAACAAAATATAATGCTGCTATTTAAAATAAGGATTTAACCGATTTGCATGTCTCATTCTCTCTAAAGGAAATAAAAAATAACATATTCTTTCTCAAAGATATTGTAGAGGTATTCTTTATCAAAATCCACTATTTTACAGTTTATAACAGTTTACATTTTGAACACTAGACTTTTTTTTATCAATATATAAAATTCGAGTGTATCCTCATATATCAGAAAGGTTTAATTGCAACGTACATTTTCATCTTTTTATAATGTCCATTCATATCATACCTTTGACAATGTAATACGATTAGCCATTTAGAGCTAGAACTAACCAACTAACTAGTGTCACAAAGGAATAAAATACAGAAATAGAATCCCCAGAGATCGTCCAACACGGTAAAATTGAAAATGTTGCCGGTCCGGTCCGATTGAGCACCGGTAAGTTCAATCCACCGTTAGTTTGTACTTGACTAACAATTTAACAATGTATACCGGTTGCAGAGATAACTCCGACACAAAATCACTATTTTAAAATTAAAAAAAAATCATTTTCATTTTTGTGCATATTTTAAATGTTTACAAATAAAATTTGGTTCAAACATTTACAATCATAAGAAATTTTTTTTTATTGAAATGGAAACTGGAACTTCCTTAAGGTCCTTAAGGTATCCGAAACATGGTATTTTTAACCCTGAATAGTAGATAAAGACATTTCATTTTTAAGTAAAAACCAGCTTGAAAATTAAAATCAATCATTCATTTTTACATTTTATATGCTTTATCTATGCCTTATTGATAATTTATCAATTTTTAAAGAAATTTATCCAAGTCAGTAGCAATATCATCATAGTCTGTCCTCCTTAATTTACTAGATGACCATGTGCTTGTCTGTTGACAAAAAAAGATCCATAAAAAAAATAAACCAAGTGTCCGGGTTATCTCTCCAACCAGTAAAATGTTTATTTGTCAATTTAATATGTTGTCTACATACCAGAGACTTCACTTAAACTACATACAGAGAAATTGAATTTCACTCAGAAGAAAGAATTTTGGTAAAGTTTGGTTTGTATATATTATGTTTATAGAATGCATGATAACATGACGATTGTCCAGTGTTTTTCTTTCACATTCATTTTATCTTCGATACTGCCATACATGCATCAATTAAACTGCAAATCGAATCTTTGGCATTTTCAATTGTGCCGTTTTTATAATCTTCTGATTTTAAGATTGATATATTGTTGATATCAACGGCTTTAGATGTTTATTTGATTCTAATAATTCAAAAGCTGTATTTCCAGTTGATACAGAATATATTTCAGTATGATGGTGTTGACAGCTTATTGACACACTCGATCCGTTTTTCTGAAATGTATAGCATTGATTGTTCTTATCTAAAAAGGACCATTCTTAATGTGAGGACAGTAATTGATCTGTTAAAAGGTTCTTGTTCAAGTTAAAAATACATTTGATTTATTTTTTTGTGCATTGGCGTGTTTCAATTTACAATAATCACAATCCCCAATCTTAATATAAGGAGGTTGCAAATCCTTACGGCTCCAGAAAACAAAGCTGATAAATAAAATGTTCAAAGTTTAAAGAGATATTTTATAACATGAAGGCATGAAGATACGGCATGATATTCATTTAGTGCTGTTTAAGGTATAATTGAAAATTAAGCCATACGTCTTTCTACTTACACAAAGAATTACCTTACCTAAACAAGATATTCACGATTCAGGTGTCAAATTAACTGAATAAACCCAAGTGTCATCTAGCGACTTCACGGTCCATGAATAGGTGAAATGATTCAAAATTCGACCATTTTCGAACCAAACTGCGACATTTTCAATATTGCCACATTGGGCAATTTTTAGGAATTTCGTTTTTCTGTGTCATATTTGTTTCGAGAATTCATTGTCTTAAATAAAGCAGAATACTTTCCAGGGCATACGCGCCAAATTCTGCAGTATGTGGTTGCTATGGCGCACCAAAAAGTGTTTCAGAAACAAATTAACATCCAATAGTTATTCAGAGTTCAGTTTCTGCGGAGATGACTTAGGGAACCACTCATCCATGGAAAATATATTGTTGCATTCCTGTAGAGACCTCCTAACATTGCCAGGATGTCATCTACATCCAACTTATGGTAGAACCTTTAAAAAATTACTCTGCGTGCCAACAATCTTTTCAGGAACAAGCTCAATCATACCGAGTTTTGTATTTTCAGGTAACTTTTTCATTGTTTGTCTCATGTTTTTCAGTTTCTTAATTATAACGATACGCTGAACAATTTTCGTTAACTCCTTTTTCAGCAATACATCAAGGGCCACGACTTTGTTGAACATTAGGTATCGTCAATTCCTTATTTAGTATTTAGTTCTTTTACAAAGGCATTGTTTTCCGACTAACTATGGCATATTGACAGTTCGTGATGGCTGAAAATTGTGTTACCAACATTAACATACATTTTCTTATTATTTTCATAATTAATTAGTTTACTACGGTTGCTTTTGTCGTATCCTCAACGTAACTCAGGAGAGAAGCTTGCGAATTAAAAAGCTCAAATGAAACTTAACAAACGTCTTGCGATCGACAAGGTTTCATAGGCGTTTCAGGGCACATTTGTCGGAAATATTATTTGAATCGGATCCAAATTAGCACCCGGTCGGACGAGCTTGTAGCTTGACTTTTTCAACTCGACCGTCGGCAAATTCAATCGACTCAGTTATCATCGAATATTGTTTAAAACCTTAAAATTTAATGTCTTCATGAAACGACTTTTGTCGTCCTAGATATGATTGCCCTCCTACTTGAAGTTTAAATGCCAAAGATAAATGTAATTTTCTTTCAGGGACGTTTTAACTGTGTATACAGTACAACAGGACAATGAGAGTCATTTTCATTTGACTCATTTGAGAACTTTTGCAAAAAAGGTTTTACAACATGGCAAAATTTGATGTTATTACTTTTTTTTCAAATTTTTATAACATGCCCTACAATACTCACAAATAAAAATAAGAAAGAAAGATCAACACTGCCTAGAACATATAACATAGACTGCAAATGAAAAGATAAATTTATCACTTGAAACGCTTGTTAACAATGTAATTTAACCATTACATATAACTTTATGTTACAAATCTTTGACGAGGAATGACGTAAATGCCTTTCAGCTTATATTGTTATCGGGGATATAGACAGTAAAATAATGCTAAATTTATCAAAACGCTGCATGCAGAATCTCAGGTAGAGATTTATCAATTGAACTTTACTCTCAAAATGAATAATTATTCTGATCTAACAAAAATAGTTCAGAAATATACTACATATATCCCCGGCTTAACATGAATACGTCAGTTACGAAATACAGAACACCATTACAGTAACGTGATGATGGAATGTATATTCGTGTTAACCTTACCCTCATATAACGTGTTATGACGGCTTTTCCCACTCATCGCAAAGGAAATTTTGGATTTGTGAGAGGCTAAAAATGGTCTCAGGTCGATTTTAACGGAATGTGTAACAATCGCTGAAAAGCCTTTGACTCTATCTCAATCCTTTGAGAAGTTGCAGCACGCAAAATAGTGATTTTGGCGCTTTTGAGATCCCCCCTTCCCGTTGCAATGGTAACAGGAAATTTAAGATTGAATATGCTGTTACAAAGGCTATGGTCCAGTTAATATTGTTGCCAAGTTTGATCAGTTTTGAAGCATTTTTTTTAGTTTCATTGCAGATTGAACTTAAAACAATCATTTCAAAAACAATAAAACAACACAAGATGCTCATACAGTACAAGGTTAAGGGAAAAAAATGTTCCTTTTTCATTTGTTAGAAACGCACGGTGTTAATCTGATAATTTTAATTACCACTTCCGTATTACAGGTAAACACACTTTTCTTCAATGTTTATCATATTTTTTTCTTACCTATTCAAATTGTTATTCAATAAAAATAAATGATCTGTTATTTGTCAACGTTATGTACGTTTGATTGATTTTTATCCGCCGGGAGTTTGTATTTCTATTAACATTCTTTCTGAAACGTGCTCATCCTACCTGCTCCAAATAAGTTTGTAGAAAGTGTTAAGTTTTAAAGACAGATTTTATTGTATGTAGGTTTGCAGATTAAATATGATATGATGTCGTTATTAGGTATTTTTGAAAATATAAAAACATTTCATTTGAATAATCAATATTTATGTCATATCATTTCACAATAAGTAGCAAACTCTCAAGCCAAATGAGCTTAACAGGAATGAGGATATTCAATATCCATGTCGTGATAAGGCAAATAAAGCATCGGAAATGATATTTTCAAATATAACGTACTTTAAACAGTTATTATTCACTTTGGGAGTGATATTTTGACGAATTATACATTTGGTTTTTAAATAAATATTTGATATATCGGCAGTTCTCACAGATCTTTAAAGACTTAACAAATGCTATCTTTTTTAAGTCAAATCGGTACTGTAAAGGTCATTTGCGATTTTTCAGCTTTCCTATTACCCCTCAGTGCATTGTTTCAGTCACGAACACGGTATCTGTAGCTGGTGTAACGGAACAAGTGATATTATTCAATCTATTTTTAAGATATTAATAATGAAAGCAGATATTACTTAGACGTGGGGGTGTCGATTAATATGGACATTAATATTACTCTTTCATACCTCCCGTAGCAGTTCGGTAAAGAATAAACCTTGCGTAAAATCTTGTATGTAATCCAAGAATCAGGATAAAACACGTTACGTTTTAAGCCGGTAAACATGTGAAAAGCATGGAACTTAAGACTATAAATCGACTTAAACTATCATAAGCTTATTTTGTGAGCCAAAATGAAATAAAATTGACCTGTTTATTAAAGTGTCATTGTATTTATCCAAGTATAAATTCTGAGTATACATGCAAATGTAAAAATAGCAGTAAATATTGTCATGACTGTTTTCTATTTTGTAATGAACTTCGCATGAACTATCAATAATCAATGTGAGCCACATAATTTATATGAACATCTTTGAAAATGATCGAACATTCAATTAATAAAAATGGGGCAATCTTTTTATATTTAGGCAGTTTCAATATTTTATATCATTGTTTGTTGCCAAATCATATACTGAGTATATATGTATATCATGTTTGAATCAGTCAGTCGGCGTATTACATGTATATTATATGTTTTAGCAGTGTCAGAATGACGTATACAACTATCATTCTATATTGTTATCAGGGGTATAGATAGTAAGGATTACTTAGTTAATCAAATACTGCGTGTACAGGCTCAGAAAAGAATTGATTAACTGAAATTTCTCGTGAAAGAAATAATTATTCCGATCTGACGAAGATAGTCTGAAGAATGTATCAAAGATAAATTCATAGCTTAACTCTTGTGTACGTCGATTTTGTGTTATGTAAATAGAATGCAATTGCAGATATATTTTTACCAAAGTCATTCTAAATAAAAGCTTCCACTAGGAAGTAAATAGTGTGATGGTAGAACGTATATTTAAGTTTCTGGACATTGAAAAATCAAATCAAACCGACTTTTTGCATGCACGGAATCAGAAAAGATATAATTCAATTAGCTATTAATTCATTCATTTTACCAGTCCTTCAATCTTATTTATTTTATTGAACATTGTAATATTACAAATGAAACACATCATTAGTTTTTTATGCCCCCACAATGTGGGAGCATATAGCGTTGCACTTGTCCGTCCGTCCGTCAGTCCGTCAATCCGGCAGTCTGTACGTCCCGAAATCTTGTGAAAGCAACTCCTCTTAAACCAGATGGCAGATTTTGCTTAAACTTACAGGGATGAACAACCTTAATGTGTAGATGGTTGTAAAGGAAGGAATTTTTGCTGCGATCAAATTTAACAGAATTATGGTCCTTTGTTGATTTTTTCACTAGATACTATGTAGAAATTTTGTGAACGCAACTCCTCTTAAACCGGATGGCAGATTTTGCTTAAACTTACAGGGATGAACAACCTTAAGGTGTAGATGGTAGTAAAGGAAGGAATTTTCACTGCGACCAAATTTTACAGAATTATGGCCCTTTGTTGATTTTTTCACTATATACTATGTAGAAATTTTGTGAATGCAACTCCTCTTAAACCGGATGGCAGATTTTGCTTAAACTTCCATGGATGAACAACCTTAATGTGTAGATGGCAGTAAAGGAAGGAATTTTTGCTGCAACCAAATTTAACAGAATTATGGCCCTTTGTTGATTTTTTTCACTATATACTATGTAGAAATTTTGTGAATGCAACTCCTCTTAAACCGGATGGCAGATTTTGCTTAAACTTCCATGGATGAACAACCTTAATGTGTAGATGGCAGTAAAGGAAGGAATTTTTGCTGCAACCAAATTTAACAGAATTATGGCCCTTTGTTGGTTTTTAGTTTTCAACTTGTGGCACATGTAGTCCAAAAAATATTTGACCTAGAGACATAAGATTGACAGAACAGTGGTGTTTGGGGCATCCGTGTCCTATGGACACATTTCTAGTTTACATCGACATGTATTTACCAATCTGTCAGTCTTATGTAACTTTTCATTTCTTGAATGTAAAGCCGTCGTTCGAGGAATGTAAATCTATTTTAGTTTTGACTCGTAGTTCATTTTTTAATAAGACCACGATCTTCAAAATTGCAATTCAAAGAAAGTGAAAAAAGTAGAAAATGAAATCAAAGAAATTATTGGTTCTGATTGATATATCAATATGCAACTAAGATTAGAGTTTGATCCTTTAATAAAGGAAAGGCGATCAAACGAAGAAAGACTACATATACTTAAGTATGGTAGTACATTACAATAATAAAACCAAAAACAAAATTAATTAATTAAATGAAATCCAGAGAGATCTAACAAGTGTAGTATGAGCAACAGTTAACAAATTGTTGTGAAACATTATCATATAATGAACTCCATAATAACATATGGTTTGCTTCATCAATTGCACTTTAAAATCAATATAATTCCTGTTTGTTGAATTTTAAGGTGAAAAGGTTGAAGAACGTGTGGAAAAAATGTTTGATATGTGACATTCTCAAGAATAATAAGTAGTTAAAGTCTATCAAAGGAGGACTGATCGCTAATGTAAAAAAAACCTTGATGCCAAACCCTTTTGCTGTTTATTATTGATTTTCAAAAGTTTGTTTATTTCTCTGTATATTTACATGTTTATATAAGCAATATTATATAATTATCAAACTCAAAAGCAAACTTGCGGTTATAAATTCACCTTTAGAATGCTAAAATGTAGCTGCAATATAGACTTAACTATGTCATCATTATAGAAAAGGGGCATGTTACTGGCTTTATTTTGAAGATCAAATGTACAAAAAGAATAAGTTTTTTTTTCATGCAAAAGCTGTTTCAATAATAATAAACGATTTGATTCTGAGTAAAATATTTTTAAGATCTGATGTAAATTATTTTTAATAAGATATATTGCAAAAGATAAAAAGACACTTATTACCTAGCTATGTGCATATTTTTAGAAAAAGAATCAAATTAGCTTTAAAATACAAATTTGAAACCTTAAAAACAATAAAAACTAAACGGATATCATTTACCAATCCACCCTACATTCAAAGAAATTCTTCATTTCAGGACTCAAAGATATTCAAACACTTTTTTGGAAGAATAAAAAACGTAGACATACTAAAAGTGAACACTTTCAAACGAAATAAAACTAATTAAATATTTACACCTCAAAGTCTATTATAGATATGAATGCGTTACACTTTTCTATGCTTATTAAGGCACATATTTCTATGAACCGGATTTTTGCCGGGTTATAATTATCGCAACACACCGAGAAGTAATTCAACATCTAAATATACCGGCCTAATGTTATTATTTTAATAATATATATGAAAACAAAGAAACATGAAAAATAGTGGAGTGTGATATTTTAATACAAGATTATAGAGGTAGGGTTGTTTTGAAATAAGCTAATATCAGTTTGCAAATAAGGGTGAAACACAATCATATAATAGTCTCCCATGTGTATAACAAATATCAGTGTAGCTTAATGTATAGCAGACATCTTTCTGATATAAAACACCCAGTAATTCTAGATTGACTTCAAGATTTTCAATAAACGCCGAAATATTTATATTAATAATGTCGTTACCTACGTTTCATTATGCGTTTCACAATTAGCATCTATACAACTGCGCAGATTCTATTTACAACGTTTAAAATTTTTTTTTTAATTAATATCAAATTCTATGGAATTACGCAAACTGTATGATGAGCATTGTTCTATGTTTCGCCTTATCTAATGTTTAAACATTATTGTTTATCATTTGAGTGGTTTGAAGTCAGCGACCTTACCCTTAGCCGCGGACGCACATATTAATTTATTAACTGAATTGATACCAATTGTGTTTATTATAAAAAGCATTTGATATATGAACTGAGAAATATCACTACTGCAAAATTTTAAATGTACACATTTGAATGTAATATTTCAGGTTACTGATTTTATTAAAAAAAAACAGATCAAGATGAGATATTTTTCATTTAAGTTTTAAACAGAGTTTATCATTCATAAACTCAAACAAGTACTACTAGTATTGCTATGTTGTTAAACAATTTGTATGCACTCGGACACGTACACTGTACAAAGAAAGGCTAACCCTTAGCTTATCGCATATAAAGCTATGATTCATAGTTGCTTTAATATATCAAATATATGGAAAACAGATGTTCATGGTAATTCTGTCTATTCGGTAACAGTTTCTGAAAGAGACAACAAACAACATATAATATTAGCTAGTATTATCCCCCCAAAATGATGAAGGTTTGACTTGACTAACGTATTCATCTTAGTGCATGTCCCAATAGGTTTCCATAGTGACAATGTGACAGTGCAAAATGGTTAATTAAAAAATCGGATGCTATTGTACAATAAGTAAAACAGATTAAAGGTATTGAAAAACATATGGTGAAATAAAAGAGCAGAGTTTAAATTGGCCGGCTATATGTTACTATATATATTTTTCAGCACATTTTGTAACGTAAATATGTCTTAAATCAGCCTGAGAATCATAAATAGTTTCACAGTAAGCACTGCTTTAAGATGAAGGCAATTTGGCAAAGGATTATGGACTAAGCATGAATTCCATCACTAAAAATGACCATATCTTGATCATCATTTGTTCATTTTTTTAAATTTATTATTAAGGGAGTACATGTCTTGGTGAAAGACGGAGACGTAGAATGTTTTAAGTTTTGTTTGATTTTATTAACCTGTCAATTCCATACTGATTATACGGTCAATGCACACAATATATTCATATTCGATAAAGGTTCGGTAAATTCCGTGAGATTTAATTAATAATAATAAGCAGTAAGATATGATAAATTCATCTGGTTTCTATGCATTAGTTACACTGACCGTTATAGCGCAATAGGGTAAACTACGGGTATATAATTTGTAAATGTCTTACGTGTTGTAAGATCGAGACAGCGTATGTCAAGGCATTTTTTTCTTATTTTCAACATTTTTGAAGTTAATGTTGTTCTTTCTGTTTTAGTAGGTTTTTGTTAATACTATACTTTTGTATATAACATTGTTAAAGAATTAATATTCAAAATTCATTCGGATTAAGATCAATAAATGTCATTTCAGTGCCGTAAAATGCAATACAAAACGTGACAATTCAGTGTTTCTTAGTTGTTTCATATCTGTGTAGAAAATTCTAAAAGCGCTTGGCCATTTTCATTTTAATATACTTAAAAATAAAGAAAAAATAAGTCTAGAAATAAGTGACGTCTAAAAAAAATGTCAAAAGGAGGGATTGAACCTCGGACCTCTCATACATTAGGTAATCACTTAACCGACTTTGCTATTGCGGATGTTACGAGAACCTACATTAAGCTAGTGGGGGTTTTCCAAACGTTAGCTATAAACTCCATATTAATTCTCGTAAAATAAACGGACAAAACCGAAGTAAGATCGAATATTTAAATAGGTGCTATAATGTTTTCATAATTGACAGGTCAATAAAATCAGACTATAATATCACTGCAATACAACTAAACCTATCAAATGTGCACTACATAAGCAAATTCCATGTAGTGATAACTTGTCCCCATCAGTACAGAATTTAAACTCGGATAGTTGATGCGTAGCAGTTTTGTAAAATTAGCAATCGGAAGGTTTTTCAAATGCGTATGGTCACATGGCTGAGCTTAGGTTTCCAAGGTAACGACAAAGAGAGTAAAGATATTTATTATTTGAAGCTTAGAGCATCAATCATCAAATGCAAAGACGTATTTAGATAAATAACATTATAAATACATGACTTACAATAGTCATACCGAGATTATGACATGATTTTTTAGATAAGGTTACGGTCAAAAGTTGCGACACGTGATCATTGATGGAATTATTCATTGCCGCACAAGCCATACATTTTTAAAATTAACTTTTGCAATTTCACCAATACATCGAAACAACTGTGCGAAATAAATTGTGAGGTCAATGTTAGTATCAAATTATTATAGATTTATCATCATAAGTAAACTTCACTTGACATACGCTCAATCACATTAATGATCAGTGAATTGGGTTCACCATGCCATGTCGTGTTTCGACTGTATGTAGCATGAAGTAAGGATAGTGCTGCAACTCTATAGGAAGAAATATTTGTTGTTTTTTTTCCGGATTCTGACAGTATTGATGAATTTCATTTAAAATGTCATCGGTGCAGAACAAAAATTCCATTAGAGATAAATTTATTATTTAGGAAACTGATGCCCTCATAGTGATTATGTATTAAGTCTAGGTTAAATATCAGTATACTTTTGGAAATTCTTGCACGATATCAGCGTCTTAGAACGCCAAAAATATTTTAAAGGGGATTATTTACGCAGTAATTATAAATGCATTCTATTCTGATTAATGACGTTGTTTTATTCCCAGGAATAGAAACTATATTGCAAATGTGTGAATGTCAGTTATTAATCTCTTACCAGAAATAAAACTGTATAGATTATTACACCGTTTTACTGAATGACCTACTTTCTATATCTTTTAACAATATATAATTATAAATTAATGCAAAAAAGCATTCAGTGGTAAACCGGATAGGCTATTAGAAACAAAAGTCACAAAAAATTGTGGAACGGTAGTAAACGCCAAACATCATTCAAGAATAAAGGAAACACGTTTATGTTTTAATGTCATATGAGAAAATGTGATGCCAATATCTTATAAATTTATCATAGAACAAATAATTTCTTAACTAAATGATAAGGTTATGTAAGTTTCTTCTTGATATTTATTTTTTGCTACAACTGCTTTGTTTTTTCCAATATTTTGTCATTAAAATAAGAAATTAGAAGAGTCTTAATGATTGTAAAATATATACACGTACGAAACATGCCTATTAAAGACATATGCAAGAAATTTTGCTTTGTCTAATGAATGACTTGAAAAACCAAAGTAATATAGAATGTAACATAAAAGTCCACTCAAAACATTTTAACAAAAATCTGATTGTCTGTTTCCTTTCTAGACAAAACACCTAATATATTAAATAATTTTTAAAAAATTCCCTCAGATTTTTAAAAGCCTAAGACTATAACTTAAATAATGTCTGTAACAAGGCAATAAAGAATCATTTCGGAAGTATATATCTAACGTATATCTATAGTACTCTTTAGACACGTGTTTATGAGTAAATTACATTCCTTTATACATGTATTATTACCTTTTTTATTATGAGAAAACATAGTTCACCTTATGTAGACATTAGCATGATGAAACACGTACATGTATTTCAGATTCATTTACAGTTACCTCCATTAAATACAAGAAAAGCATTGATGCAAAGCATCAAAGGGCGTCCAAGCAAGAAATGCAGCAAGTGCAGATGAACTAGTAGATATATGATGACAAGATATTCTTATAAACTTTTCAATGGTTCATTGGTTTTTACCAGAATTGTATATCACTTATGAATGAACGGACGAAAGACATTGTTCATTACTTATAACTTTGATTGGCATGCTAGAAATTAGAATATTACTTGTTATTTCTTTATGATCGTGGTTATTAATAGCAACGGACATACATGTATACAATCATTTATAATCCATATGTGTAACGCATGATCAGCACCACACTTGTGTAATTGTCCCTTATTATTTTATCGCTATGAGCGAAGACCCCCTCTTAAAGTATCTGTTCACACTTAGTAACAATATGACATTTGTTATATTACCATGTTGATCATGTTGAGCATAATTGTTTATTATACAATAATTGTAATATTTATTTTAATAAAAAATACAGATTTTATGAATATTGTTTTCTTTGTTTTATGCGCTATTTTAATACTGAGTTTTTACGTTTACTACTGTTTTAAGAATTCAATTGTCATATTGACCGACGATTATAATTAAGTCAAAACTTAACTGGAAAAAGTCAGTAAACTATGGTTAATCTTTCAATATATAATATTGTTTATTCTTAAACCATATACATGTACATTTGTATTTTTCTTTATCATTTTTTAAATTATCAATCAATTGAATTATTCATAAAATCTGATTTGTAACTTTTTTGTACTTGATTTGTAATAATTCCTCGGCATCTTTACTAAACACGAATAACAAATGAAATAAAATGTTTCAAAGTTGATAGTGTCATATTAATGCCATAAAAATGTACATTTTTCTCAATTATTGTACATATTTATTGTTTTGATCTCATATAGTTAAAATAAAACATGCGATTTGTGTGTTTTTTTTTTTTTTTTTTCGAATTGTATGTTTATGTATAATAATAATCAATAAATTTGAGAGTTGATCTGTGTTTATTAATTATTGTAACCAAACTAACATTCATTTTGAAAAAAAAAAGCTTATTTATCTGTAAAATATTTGTTTTGTTCTGTAACGATATCAAACATCTACTCCAAAACCGGGAGAGACCGGACAATAAACGTGTGGTACTATTCGCCCCCGGTCAAAATCGACCAGGTGAGACCGGGAATTACCGATAGGAGTACATCCGTCTATAAATAGATTTTCGGAATATTTAGGTCATCAACTCATCATTCTATTTACAGCTTTCGGAATAACATACCATAATAACCCACTGTGTGCTACAAAATGATAAATAAAAATACCCCGAAGAGCGCGATTTATTGACGGAAAAGGTGATTTCAGTTGAAAATGTTTGCATTGCGAAATTCTCCAGTTCGCTATTCATTGTACATATCGCGACTAATTAATAATCAAGCACCCTCATACCGATCGGAATGATCGGCTTTTATTATGAACAACTATAAAAGGCTCGAGAAGTTGCTGTCGCCCTTTCACAAAATCTGATTCATTACATAAAAGGCGCCGCGCTTCGGCGCGGACGCCAATAAACTCGCGGTATTTCTCTTTTTGTAAATTTTCAATTGTGTACAAAATGGAAATCTTATAATGCTGAAATATCGAATTGCAATAATTATTCACTGCTATTCTCACATGCAAAATACCAATCTTTGGATTAGTTTACAGGCTAAGCTTACAAGTTCAATATGCTTATTTACCCTGTATTCTTATAAAAATTGAATATACTGAAAAAGTCTGGCAGATATGCATGCGTTTTATTTCATTTTTGTATTTTCTGATCGCAGGTCAGGAAATACAAGGCTGACTTACAGTCCGTGGCACAACACAACGCTTCACGACAAACCTACCACAATAAGTAGTTCTCAAAACAGCTTAAAACGCTTAAAACTAGCGATGTAAAAGAAAGATTTTTTGTTACAATTATCTAACAAATTACAACGCATTCAAAGTTTAATAGTAGCGTTGGTTTATAGAATTGTCAATAAATACAGAATCACAAACTACGCGGATGAATATAATTTTTATCATTGAAAATTCCTCGGCTATTTCCGTAAAGCTTCGGATTATTGTGATCGGAATTAAACGCCCCCTAAATGAACATTTGGTATCTAGACTTTCTGAAAAATAAAGTAAGGATGTTATGTTGACTCTAGGACAGGGACGAATTTAGGGCAGTCGACGATCGATAATCAATTTCTACACCCGATAATTTAATCCGCGTAAACAAAATGCTATTTTTAGCGATGTCGATTACCGTATTACACAATACTGTCGAGGAGTGGAATATATACATGTCAGACTGTTTTGGCGAGATTTTTGCTGAATAATTTACATCATCAGTGTTAAACAACAGGTTTATCCTGAACAAAATACCTCGAAATTAACAAGAATTACAAACCCTAAATGGAAATTCTAAATTTAGAATTATTTGATTTTATTCAGACTTTCTTCGTATAACTTCTCCGTGGTGCAGGGGTAACGCACTCGTTAAGGGCGTGAGAGGTCTGGTGTTCAAATCCCAGTCGAAGCAACTATTTTTTAAGTGTCTCGTTTTTAAAGAAGAAGCCACGATATGCAAGGATAAAGTGTGGCTGTCATAAAAAATGAACATCCATGATTTCATTATGAAACTCTAGTCATGCAAAATTCCGTACGTATCAAACTCAAACTGTTATTATTATAATAGTAAAAACTCTAAATGCATTCGTTGCATCTCGGTGCCCTGCAAGATGAGTTATAGTATATAAAAATAAAGGAAAATACATACATATATACAGTACAATTTAGATTGAAAAGATCAGAAAATACCATAGAACTTGCAGCCCTTTGATTCTTAAAATGATCTACGACACATTACTACACTCAACATAATAATAAAAACCCATAAAATATATAGCGTTATCTTGCATAATTAAACTTTAAAGTAGCATGTCCTGCAGATTAATGCTAATTGTCATGAACTTGTTTTTAAAGGTTTTAAAAAAGTAATGTTTGACTAAACAAAGTAAGTAATTTGCACATTGCCAACGACGCTTACTCTATACTATACGGAAAATATTTCAGAATGTGCAAAATTAGCCTTTCTGTGTTATTACTGCAGTAGAAATATGTTGTTTAATACTGCAAAATCAGTCATCATGTGGATAAGTTGAATAAGATTTAAATTATTTCTTGATTAATGATTATCTTATTTTCCTTAAAATCTGAGGACATTGTTTTAAATGTTAGTTTGGCTCATCTAGAGACATGCAGCTTGAAGTCAGTTTATTTCCAAGGATTGAATATCTTATACTAATCTTAAACAAACTGTTCTTTAAAATTATGTCGTTATGTTCATAAACATCATCACATTATTTCTCTGCACATCAATTACCTGTAATTAGTATTTATTTATTTACTGCATGATACGTTTAAGTAATTTCAAAACATCTGGTTTTAGAAATTGTTTAATGTTTAAGGGCAATATATCTAGCATAGCATTAAATATATCCATTGTAAAACTGCAGAATGTAGAAAGCAATTGTTTTCGTTCGTTTATTTATGGCACGAAATTCAATTTATCTCTGCCGAATCGAAGTGATAATTTATTTGTTGGCAAGCAATAAAATCAATCATTTCCAGACAACGCACCATGTCTGTCTTGTGTTGATTTATTAACAAAACCAAATAAGTTATGGTCTTGTTCAACAATACATATGTTACTTAAAGCTCAATACATCAATGGGTAAATGTAAACAAATCAACCAATTCAGTAATCAATTTATATGTCTGAATTTCTAATTAATTTTATAATATTAATGTATTTATCAAAGAATGAATGTGCAATTTCTCCTTTATGTCGTCATTGATAAGAACTTGTTTTGAATGCTGTCAAGGCTTATTTAACACATACACCTTATATAGTTACAAAACTGGTATTTTTGCACACACCAAAAACGGAAAGAAAAAAAAAACTCATATCGCAAGTATTTTAAACATTGTTACCTTTTTGAGTAAACCGTTTCTTTGAATTTATTGAGCCTGTTTTACTCGATGTTATAGAATATTTTATAACTTTGACTGCTACAATAAATATCATGTTTGTAGTGGTCATGGGATAAATATAAGTAATATACTTGACTATCATTAAATTAATGGTATTTGTATACAATCAGCATAATGACTGGAATAAAATTATCAGAACTATTTGCCTGAATAAATATGGTTTTAATGTCAGAATTTCACTTTAATGACAACAAGTGGTTAAAAAGTTAATTGTTTTATTTGTTAGTGTCATTTTTTACTGGTCCTCCTTAAACCAAATACACAAAATACATGTTTATCTATAACGTTATGCCCATTATGCCAAAGAATGATGTTTGCCTTCTTTACAAAGAGCAAACATGAGTTTTATTATGTGTAAATTATTGTTTTTAGAGCATGTTATATGCTATTCACCTGAAGGAAGTTTCACCTAATGTAAAATTATCTGTAATAAAGTAACAAAATGTAGACAAAGCAGTATTTTGACTTCCATACAAAATAGTAAGTGGCTGTAACTGTGCTAAATGCCAAAAAGCAAAAGAAGCAAACAACGGTTCAGCTAATTGACCAATGAGTATCTTTTTTGCAAACTATGACATGCCAAGACAATATCCCGAATATATCATGTATATAGAGACACTGATTAATAAGAAAACTTCTTTCTGAACGTACATTTTAAAAGTGTAAAAACAAAATGTGACAGCAAATTACTTGCTTAAATTATACATATCCTTGACGTGAGCAAAATATTGAGCGAATTAATTTAGGAAAATTTAAGTTTATCAGTAAGGCGTAGCAGCGTGACAAAATGTCAAAAGAAGTAAGCAATTGTTTCCTTGCGGTAGAAATATTACATGCATTGCTCAATACATGATAAGCTTCCTACATATACCATTTTCTATGCAAATGATTGTAAAACAGGTATTAAAGTCGGATTAGTGAATAATACAAAAAATCTTTACAAAATTAAAACAACAAATGAAAAGTGCAGAAAGTTTAAATAATAAATATTATGGCGGCAAGACTTCATTTATATTTATAACCTGCATTTATATCTTTAAAAAACCTTTCTAAGGCAGTAAATAAGAAATATTACACCAATTTTATATCGAATTTGTTATTATTATTTTTTTATATTTAAGTCAACATGTCTTCTAAGCAAAGATTATTTTATAGTCTTTACACACAAATCTGTGTAAAATATTATGTTTTTCCGATGTAATTTTAATATAACAAGAAAACATTTGATAATAATGTTGTGATTTGTTGCTATCATTTTCGATCATTAGTCTGTTATTTGTATTAAACTGATTTATCAAGATAGGGCTTCATTCTATCCTGAGAAAATTTAGGTTAAAATAAAGACAATATACCTTATTCCATTACAAAAAAACTAGTCAAGGAAATTATTAACCAACAATTACGTACAAAATGACATGTGGTTTTGAGCAGAAGTCTCAGCTGCTTTCTACAAACAAAGCGAATGCCCTATGTAAACCGTTTCCGTAGTGCATATTACGAAATGACGTCAAACACGTAACAAACATTAAGATATGCCAGTATCGCTACGAAATTGATAGTAACAAATCAAAACAAACAGAACGTAATGAAAAGTATGTGGTAATATATTATAAAAAATACCATCTCAACGTAAAATATCTAAAAAAAATACTAAAATATATATAACACTAGGTTATTAAGTTTATTTAAAGAGATAACAATACCCTGCCCTCTGTCAATTATTTCGTGGCTAAAACAAACAATAAGAAAAAAAATATTAATGCAACGTATAATTAGTGAAAGCAATTGATATACAAGAATTTCCTGTAGTATATCTACTCTATACAATAGAGAAGCAATGTTTGTTCCTTCAGCGAAATAATAACATCCTTCTATCATCCATTATTCATAGGCTAGCTAAAATAGATCTAATTATAGGCAATTATCTTATTGATTATTTCAGACATCTACTGGTTCTGTGTTGTCTATGAATTAGACAAATGGTGAACTGGTTGACGACTGGCGCTTTTAAAAATATGCCTTTGACATTTGCAGACTCATTTGCAATATACCTATGCCAAAGGCATCCTTATTTTCAAAAATAGTTACCTGGAATGCAGTTAAAGCTGTATACCTCAAGATAAACCAGAACATTTTAAGAAAATCAAATTAGACAAAAAAGTACAAGTTAAACGATTCAAGATAAATTTTATAATTTCCATGTTATGTGCAATTTATGATTTTATGTTTTTGCAGTATTTTTCACAATATTTCTAACGTAAATTACTAACGCAGTTAGAGCTATTTTTGCATATTTTAACTTCTCTCTATATATAAAATAGGTTGTTAGTGCTATTTGCAATGTAAAATTATTTTCTTTGTATTAAACAATATTTTACTTTTTAATAATACAATGTAATACATTAAACAAAAAGTCATAAAAATAGCGCTTGACTCTTGATGCGTGCTGCGTTAAATGTGTTTCTACTTTGATACGTTAAGTCCACCTTATGAAATGTTCAATCTTATAATGAGTTTAAGAATATTAATGAAAACGCAAATTGAGCCACAGCACATATATGGCAAAATACTTTGAAATAAAAAGATATAATGACCCTCGAAAGTTCCAGTCCAAATACTTATCAAAAAGTAGGAAAACGAGTTCATTCTTAGATAGAAATTAAACATGTATTAACCATCACATTAAATTCAAAGTATTCACTTTTTTCGTTTCAATAACAATTTTATTTAAAGGAACTTAAATTTTAGTATTGATACATCAATCAAGTATTCATATGAAAATTGATCTTATGTTTTATAAGCATTTTCAATGTTTCTTCAGTTGCTCTATATATCGCTAAAGAAACCGTCTTAGCCAACCAACATGAATAATATTTTCAGCAAACAAAAAAAAAACGAGTTTCTGCAAGATATCTTTCTGTAATGAAAATAACAGTGGTTTCAATATTGCTGAGTGACATTTAGATAATCTCCTTCTTATAAAGGCCTTAAGTTTAGTATGTAATTACTCAGACATCCGTCTTCAAGAAACCAAACAACGGCGAAAGAAGTCAAGCAGAATGCCTGTGAATGTCAAGGCTATGTCAAAATCGATGACTGTAAGACGCAAATAGATGTTAACACGCGTTAAGATGTTAAATTAGAATTGCGACAACAGAGGCAGTTAATGAGAATCATAAAAGTAATTCAAACAATCATCAATAGTCCATTTTTGTTTCATTATTTTTCATTTGCAAATAAACTGTTAAGCATAAGAATAAAAGTGTGTCTGATTTTCAAAATTTTTTTATCAATAAATTCATTTATGATAAAAGAATGTCAAATGGTAATTGGAGTGATTGTAAGAGTTGTAGAAGCATGGTCTGTAACGATCAATATGATAAGTGCTATACTTCTTATTTCAGAGTCCAGGTTGCATTTAAAAAATTAAATAAATACTTGATAGGTGAAAAATGACAGATACTAATAGATTTATCTATCAGAAAGGTTGTTTGCTCGTATCGTCCGGGGACATTGTGATCTCACACAGCTATGCTATTTAGAGGAGACTAGTCTTTCAATGGCTCTAGTTCAACCCATAGTACCCTTGTTACAACATATTCTGGACTATATCTACAGAACTTTATGTTGGTAACTTGAATTTGTTTAAATTCAAATACAAAATTGAACACAATTATAGCAAAACGTCAATTTTTTCCCCGGTTCCCTGATCATTTGCATTGAACTCGACAAAATGTCACTTTGATATTGCTTTCAAAACTTGCACTGTATCTATGACCTGATACATAAGCATATAACTCTTAAATTAATGAATACACTTTATATCATAAATCAAAGTTCAAGACACGTAAGTTTGACACTGGGAAGGTTAAGTTCTTTACATCAACAACATACTATATGGAGATCTTAAGTACATTTACCATATGGATTTGATCATTAATCGCCGAAATGGAGGCTGCATTGTCTGGAAATGATTTATTTTATTCCTTAAATCAAATTTGATTTCAATTCTATTCGGTAGAGATAAAGTGAACTTCGTGTTATAAATGTACGAGTGAAAAAAAATGTTTAAAACTGAAAATATATCATGTTACCCATATTACACTTCTTCTAAAATTAGATGTACGAATATTGCAATTACTTAGCAAATAATGATTTACAGTGAATAAAAATGTATTTGTCCTTTATTAATAAGTAATAATAGACAGCAATGTTTAACATTCAGTGATTAACACATTGTTTAACATGTTAAGGAACTCATTTATAGTTTAATCAAAATAAATGCCAACTATTTTATTGTTGCAGAACAGAGTAAGTTATCGAGATATTTACCATGTCATGATATACACAAAAAACAATTTAACAACGACAAAAAAGCTATACACATTGCAAGTGTAAGCTTAACATAAAAACTTATTCTACGATAACACATCATGAAGTATTCTTCAATTCTTAGTTTTAAAAAATCTTAGAACTCAATGTGTAAAAAAGTAGAATCATTTTAGTGCAAGAGTGATTGAAATAAATTTCTATAGTCGTTCGGATGAGGAAAATCAAAACCTTGAGGTGGGAAAAATGGTTAAAATATAAACATGTGTTTGAAAGCAGACATTTTTAATTTCATTGTGTCATATTGCAAATAATTATCTACTATCTTGTCTATTACATGTCAAACTGACTTTTACTAGCGGTGTTCTGTATGAGAGAAAGGCATCAAAACCATTAATACAAATCGATATTTTGACCCGGCGTAATAAAATTATTTTCGGCTAGCCAATGAAGAATTTACCACAAGAGAAATTATGCGTATGTATCAAATAACGATAACTGTTCTGATATCTGAAATATGCTTTGCGTCATGCCACTGTCCATATTGAATTAACCACAATGTTTCCACATCACAAGAGCACGTAGGACACACAATGGGCGCAATTTAATGAAATATTTGCAATTTGCAAGCGTAACATTAAGTAACACCTATCTTACGCTTTATGTCATATTTTCTTTTTGTTTTAAAGAATTTGAAGTTAAAGCACAAAGAAACTAAATATTTGAAAAGAACTAACGTCTATCTGTACAGTACTAATAAAAAATAATCTATTAAATTTGAAAGTTAAACACAAATGTTTGTGAATTTTGAAATAACATCATAATGATTTGTTTACCAATAAGGTATTTTGACATAAAGCTGTAGACAACATATTCAAATCAGAAAATAGGTTCTATTGTTGATTAGTGTTTTAATATATTCGGGTAATTTTGTTACAAACGTTCACACAATTGAACGATAACTTCAATCATACAGTCACAAAGAAATAAATCATAAAAAATCAGTTGCAATTACAGTATAATCAATCCCTGTCGAAATTGATTTCTTATTTTCGTGGTCTGAGACGCCGATATTGTGCAGGAATTTCTCAAAGTAGACAGATATTTAATCTAAACTAAATGAATAATCACAGGAAAAGAAATCAGTTTCCAATAAATTTAGATATACGTCTCATGATACTTTCAAGTCGCTATTTTTCATTTTAAAATACTTATCACTAGCGTCTGAAGGTCAAAACAATATTTTCTACACAATCCACATTCCAAACAAGATTCATAAACTCTGTGAGACTCTAAGAAAAGTAAAAGTTTGTGGTGAAAATAGAATGAGCTATTGGGCGAGACATAGGTCATCAACTTAGCACTTTAATATAACCCTTGAACTGGTAATTATACCGAAATATTACTAACGAACTATTATAAAGGATATATATCCTAAGAAATACTATATTTATTGGTTTAAACATATTTATTTAAGCTCGATTCCAAAAAAGTTCTTGAAGGTTATATTAATCACTTTCGAGTTCGCTTCCTGGAACCAACCAGTACTGGTGTCATATGAAGAATCATAATCGTGACCCGATTAGAACTCGAACCCATGTTCCACGGGATGAGAGGCAGACACCTTAAGTACTAGGTCACCGCTCCCCTTGAAAATTATATGACTCGCAGCTGAGTAAAATATGTTATGGGGAAGTGTAACATCTGTTTTTCTTTGTGTGTTTGTTTTTTTTTTGTTTTTTTTTTTTGCTGTTTTTTTTCTCTTTTTTATGTAAAATTTCACTCACATTGTTATCATGGGGACCTAGGAATAAAAATGAACAAATGCGAAAATTAAGACATATCATTCTTTTGGAAAAAAAAAACAATTACAATAAACAGATTTGCAAAAAGCAATTTGTGTTTTTCTTATTAATTAATTCACTGATAGAATAATGACAGCAACTGTATCACATCGATGTAATCTATTCATAAACATGATATTGATAAATTTGAAATCTAAAAAAAAGTTGTTGAATTTTAAGTTATTTTGATCAGTTTTTGGTTTACACTTGTTTGTTTGTTTACTTACATATTATGTATGTCGTTAAATGAATTTACTAATATTATTATTATTATATTATTATATTTATACCAATCTCATCAATGTTTATTTATTTTGTGAAGTGACAAATAGTGTACGTGACGTGCATTTCCATGTGTTACAAGGAACCGGACAAAATGTGTGTTATTCCACCACCCATCTTAACTTCACAAGAGTTTGTTTATATATATATTCATAGACAAAATAGTCATATATACACCTGGTAAGAAGTTAAGCACACCCCGGAAAAGTAAAAATTGGTTTGTGATTGAAAGCACTGTCATGAGATGACGACTTTATTGAGCTAAGAAATAATAATGTGATAAGTAGCTTACCAGTTTAGTAATCATAAACTAGTAAATTTATGAGTTAAGTTAATTCTTAACCAAATTATTGAAGCATAAGCAAATTTGTTATTTTTTTACCAAAATGTAAGTGTTTAAGCGTCCGTCACACCATGACGTTCTGGTCAACGCTGTCTGAACGTTTCAATAGTTCAATTTGTGAACGTTTATGAATGAGGTTGACACATCTAGCGTGTGATAAACGTGCGTCTAACGCATAACTAACGTGTGTCTAACGCACGAGAAGCGTGTAACAGTGACGAAGTAAGATACGACTGAAACCCACCAGCGTGTGCTAACTCGCCACTGGCGCAAGACAAACTTTTTGTCAACGCCTGAGCGTGTGACTAAGGCGTGAAAAACGACACAAAAGCAACTTGATAGCATGTTGAATTTTACGGCTAAACGGGTACAGGACGTTGGAACTTTCCTAGTGAATTCATTTATTATTGTGTGTTTGAATAGTCAGCATCATGATTACAAGAAAAACAGATTGGGATGAGGGCTTCCACTAGCTACATTTTGTATTTCCGAATCCTTGACGTCTTTATATTTATGATTTAGTCCAAAACTGGCGTCTGTGTCGGGGTCTTCTCTGCGGATGATTTCCCTCGATATATTCAGCTAGGTTAAAGTTCAGTACATCTACTTGATGCTTGGCTATAGCAAACATATACAGCCTACTAAATTTTTCAGGATCTTCCATAGTAGGTGTTCTCTTCGATAGCCCAAAATCAAATAAACCTTGCTTTTTACAAATGCATAGTCGTTCTTGAAACGGTCGAATGACGCACAAATGACGCTCAATGGACGCAAAAAGGATGTTCCTTTACCCACGTTTTGTGCACTTGAAGACCGTTCAGCGGTCGTTGACAGGTCGTCTGAGAGTCGCCAGTAAGTTTTTGAGTGTAAAGCAAACGATTAGTAACAACCAAGTAGCAATGGAGTAACGGCTGACTACCGATAGACGAACGTGTGCAACGTTCAGTGAAAGTTAGTTAAACGTTCTTCAGCGTTTGAAATTTAAACGTTGAAGAACGTTAACGCTGGTCTGAGTGAGAACTTTTGTGCATGTTCAAAACTTTTTTCCGGACCAGCGTTCTACGCCGATTCCGGCGATTAGAGACGTTCACTGGCGTTCACACAACGTTCTTCTGGCGCTATCCTAGCAACCATTGGCGACTTACAACGTTTCCAAAAACGCCATAACACGCTGACCAGAACGCCATGGAGTGAAGGCCCCATGATAAGTATGGTGATGAAGCGTTTATTAAGCATTTACTGATGGATGTTTTTGGTAAATGTTGACGATTACGTAACATAAAATGGCATAATGTAGCCAAATATTAATAACGTGTGTAACCGCCACCTGCCCGGATAGCCTCAACCCTTCGATGTTATCACAGCCAATTCTAAATTTCGGGTTGTGCTTAACGTTCAAAGTAAATAGAAACACAAGGAATGAATAGCATGATTTATTGAATGTACTTTCAATAATAGAAGTTATCGTTTCTCAAATAATATAATGTCAATATACAATTATCGATATCATATCCCTGATAGGACGATAGTGCATAGTTTTAACCAAAAAATTGAAATGAAGCAAGACCGGGTATATGTAAGTTAAATTCGCCGGGACCATACTTTGTTTTTGTTATACCGAACAAGATTTACATAAAACATTGTATTCTAAACATGAGTAACACTATGAATTGTAATTGCCAAATGCTGAACATGATCTACTTTCACAAGCGTTTCTTTAATTAAGACTTGTTATTTACAAAAAAATCTACCGTTAAACTTCGTTCGCTCGAACTCGGATCACTCGAATACCTCCTTTCGCTCGAACTCATCGTCCAGTCCAGGCAAAATTCCTATATAATATATATTGTTCTACCTCGGATCGCTCGAACACCCATCGCTCGAACTCTCGAACATGATCTCTGGTCCCTTCGGCAGAAATATAGTGTAAATCACACCTTTTCGGTCGAACACAAACAGACAATAAAAGTTGCAGGTCGACATGTTCTAAATAATTGACAGTCGGTGACACATGTTTTTAACACCTCGTGATCGTGACAACGGCAATTAAGGTTAATTGATACAAAATAAAAGGTGTTGTAACCGATTTGTTTGTTATGATAAAATTGTATATTTGCCGTCTTTAGTAACGATAAAAAGAAAACAACTCCTGAAATGCGCAAAAGTCAATAAATAAATGACGTTTACCCGGACGGCTTTAATTACAACCGTGGTTCATGTATCGTGAATTGTCAGTGTAATCTATTTATAGAATGATACTTGTACGTGTTTTTTAGTAAATGACTACAAATATATGCTGCTGTAAAATGTTATTTTTTATATCTAATTAATTCATTGTTTAAAATAAAATTAATTCCATAATAGACATATAGATCTAAATATATTTTGAACATTGTTCACAGTTTGGATAATGATCGCCCAATCGAACTCAACCAATTACAAAATGCATAAATATAAATTAACACAGTGTACCGTTAATATTGTTTTCAATAGGATAATAATTCTTAATATGACGTATTCGACAAACAGATGTTCTAACAACAATTATATTGACGTATTTATCATTTGACCTATGTAAGCTGGAAAACCTTTAGATATGTGTTCTATGTAATAATAGTTCAACCTCGGTTGGCTCGAACTACCGATCTCTCGAACAAATTTTCACAGACCCTCCGAGTTCGAG
The DNA here is from genome assembly GCF_026571515.1 of Ruditapes philippinarum. NCBI lineage: Eukaryota > Metazoa > Mollusca > Bivalvia > Venerida > Veneridae > Ruditapes > Ruditapes philippinarum. Next base: position 1,431 of record NW_026856555.1, on the reverse strand, counting down.
CGAACGAAGTTCGACTGTATTTATAGAAGCATGGCATGCAAATGTTGTTATTTCAGTCTTTATCCGAGTCACGGTCAGTGTAAAATATGTAAATGAAAAACAAACAAGTTAAATGTTGATGCTGCACATCAAAGACGCCGCAAAATGATGTGAACAGTCACAGGTAATGTACAAAATCAGCAATAATTATTGCTCTCTGCAGTTGAAACTCCGAAGCTGTAATCAGTCTTTTTTGTATGTTTGTATACTAAATTGAAGAATTTCAATTCAACCCCTTTTTATTATTTTTCAAAATGCAAGTTTACACTTATCATATCGTCGATACAATTTATAGATTGAAAATGCATTACGGTAATTAAAGGAATTACGCTGATTATACCGGGTACCCTAATTTCCTCAACCACAACTTTTCGGCCCTTTCTGTTGGTATTGATAATAGCGAGGATATTCCGCCTCGATAATTTCCTGCTTTAGAATATAGACTGGTTCATTGGCACGTTATTTTTATTGTTTTAATTATAAAAACAAGATATAAATTAAAAGAATGTGATATTTAACCATAGAAGTATCACTTTTGTTGAACGTTTATTTAATTCTATGACGCTCGGCGACATGTTGATCACCAGAAAAGCTATTTTTATCCGAAAATCTGAAAACTGTGTAATTTTGTTAGATCAAAAAAACACAAAAAAACAAGACTAACATTTCCACCATTGCTGACTGAACGAATGAATATCTACTGGACGCCGCATGCACGCGGTGTCTTATAAATAACACCCCCCGCCCTCCCCTAAGGTGACAAAATGTTCATGAAAGGCTGATATAATTGTGTCAATGATTCATTTTAGATAGATTTTCAATATATTTAATAACTGAATCACCAACACTCATCCCTAATTTAATATTTTTTTTAAATTGATTAAAAATTGTATGTAACAAAAAGATATACACACAAGTGCTGTAAATGTAAATTTTATGATGTTTTTTTTCTCTCAAAGCTTACTGTGATTTTTTAAATGACATTCAACTTACTTACCCATTTCTAGCTTTAATTGCATACGAGGCATATACTCTTGTACATGTATCACATATATTCGTTAAGCTGCTAGATCAGGATGCTACAAAAAATAAGGAAAAGTGTAATTAAAAAAAAATTAAACACTTACAAAACATTTCATATATAGAAGAGATTCAAGTATCTAACAGGGAATTTCCGTCTTTCAAATAACTAAACACAAATATGATTTTTGAATTAGATATTTTTATGATGTAATTGGATATTATGCAATATCATGATGAATTTTGTTCAGTGTTTGTCTCTTTGATTAATTAAAAAGTTGCAAAAAGGTACGTTCAAGACATTTATACGTTTACTTTTCATATCAATATAATTTCATTAATTATAAAATATTTTTGTTTATAAAATCTGGT